>NC_089993.1:21676428-22003928 GCF_036417845.1 Apteryx mantelli | reverse complement strand
GTAAGGACATATATAATGCAAAAACACTTATTATTTAGTTTACAGACGTTTTAAAACTAACACACATGTACTACAAGGTTAATTGCTCTGATTACTTAATTAGCAAGGATGGAATTAACTTTTAGCAAGTCCCATGGTTGGAGGTCATATATTAAAATAAACATCATATACGCTTTTTATGTTCGTGCCTCAGGCCTAGATTTTCTGTTACAGAAACTAACAGATTTTTGGCTAGAACTTTAAGTTGATTCTAGTTGATTGTTTTCTAGTAGTTTGTTCGCCATGAATGTTGTTTGGCATCCTTGTTCTTTGAATCAGTATTTCCAGTGGATGATCTAAGCAGGACTGGCATCTGAGGATTGATTCTGACATGGGATAGAAGGTAGTTTAGTTGATGTCAGTGTTTTGATGGTCTCCCTGTAGGACTGATGTCCAGTGGTAGCCACAGACATATAAGCCACCCTGCTGCTGAGTGCTCCTGAAGCTGTGCCCGTCAGGGTTACTTGTTCCACACCAGTAGTGACCGATTTTGACTATTTTGGTGGTTCTGTGAAATGATGCAACTCAGTTTCCCTCTGGGAGTCTGCATCAGGAAGATGCTGCCGTGCCTGGCCTGGGTGGTGTATGCCTTTATTGGTCATCTTGGCAGAGAAGTGTCTGCCAGCCAAAGCCTGTATGCCTGGGGGCAGAGATGAAGTAGAGGAAAAGCTGGCACTGCTGCAGCAGCCCTGCCATGTGTGTTTTAGGTTACATTGATTGTTTCTCTATCCAGGACTGTTGGCCAAAACCTTCCATGAGCATTATATTCATTAAAGAAACCCAAAACATGAAAATGAGAGACTAGACAGGGTGAGGTGCCCTCTGGTCCTTAGGTGGGAGTGTGAAGTGGTAATTGTTACAGAAGCGTCTGTTATCATGGCTGACCCTGACTATTCACTAAAGAGGATGAATGGTTGTCTCTTGCTCTGGAAGAACAAAAGAGTGAACACACAAGACTTTAAAGATTCTGGATGTCTTTTCTGGCTGCATCTTCCTGCTCCTGTGGACAGGAGATGAATGATATGGATTAATAATATGTACAGAATTAATTGTTACACAGGAGTGATTTTCTTCAGATAAGCAAGTTCCTCCTGCTTGAGAGTGACAGAGCCATGCATTTCGATTGTATCTCTCAGTCGAGCGTAATTGTAAAGTGAAAGTGTAATGACGGGTATGTCTTTATCAACCTGTTCCCTACATTGTGTTTTTATCACTGCCATCTGCTCTGCTGAGAGCGGCAGCTGCCAGGTCTCTCAAATAGCGCTGTCATGTACTTTAATGTAGAACAACATATTGTCATAATTTCTCTGATATTACTAGATGGAATAACTTTAACTGAGGTAAGGTAGCGTTATGCTTGGCACTTTGGAATACGTTTCATTGCACTGTGTGTAGGACACGCGATGTTCTTTCTGGAACAGGCTATAACAGCACACCCAGTTCCAATTTCAGAAATCACTGGAAAACACTTCTTTTTCCAAAAATGTTATGTAACATCCATCTGGGACATATGTGTGTCTGCTGAGACGCAGCTGAGATGCTTTCGGTGTTTAGCATTGGCTACATATGTAGCCTTGGTTACCTTTGCTGGATGGAAATTATATGAATTAAACTATTATTAAAATTTATTTATTTCTTTTTTTGTTTATGTTAATTTGAATCTTCTTTGATTTCTTATTTGCATACATGTGCAGACAGCTCCTTCAACATTGAAAGAAACAAAAAATTTTTACAATAATTTGTGCATCAAATATCTATTGCATCTGTGTTTGCAGTGCTTTGTTGAGAATTTTTCTCAGTAAGCTTTTTAGTATACAGACAATCTGGTGATTTGTAATGGTGTATTTATTCGTTTCCATGGTTTATGGCAGGGGGTCCATTTTCCACTGTCTCAGTTGGACCTTAGGTGGGGGCATTTAATTTAGGACTAGACTAGACTCCACTAGGCATCCAGCTTAAACCACTCTAGGACTCTCTCTTGAGTGAACGGAGAGAGAGATGCCTTCTGAGAGCGAGCCTGAGATGGATATTTAAGGTAGGCAAGTGTGTAGAATAGATTGCTCTCTGCATTGTCCATTTCTCTCCTTGGGCTACAGAAGGAGACTAAAAGACTAGCTCAGATTCCCTCTTGCCTTTTAGGTGCATAAGGGCAGGTGGGGTGAATCGCATACTGAATATATGTCAGCACCTCCTCTTGTTCTCAGGGTGCCTGCCAAAATCTTGCTTGTGCACCAAGTGTAGGAAATATACTTGGTGTAATCCACTTCCACAGAGATGTCTCTCCTTGTAAGGAATGAGATATATCCTCTTTTTAGATACTTATTCCTTTGAATGTGTACTTAGTGCAGTCTTTACTACAAAGGTAGTCCCAATGACTCCTCGAGCAAGTAGCTAGCTAATCTCTTCTTTCCACATTAGTCCCTATTCTCTGAGCTTCACAGGCCTTTTTCTCCCCAGACGTTCTGGTGTAGCATTTGGGATTCTCAGTCCTGTTCATGGTGCTGGAGCACATCCTGTCTGCAGTGAACTTCAGTTTGGAAGAATGACTTTGCTTGCATGGCAAATTCCAGTTGTGTTGTCAAGAGTTAATTCTCTGTTGCTCTGTAATCTCCCCTTGTGTGTTTTAACCTGGTTCCAAACCATGATCTGTTTCTTGCTGGTGATTCGGTCTCCCAAAATGAGATAATTAGGTCTTCGACGTTACCATTGTCACAAACATTTGAGTATATTTTCACCTTTTTTGTGCTATGTGTTTATAAACATCTCTGAGTTTAATTTTTACATGGAGTACAATACTCCACAAATTTCTGATACCTTTCTAGTTAGTCTCTACCTAACTTTACTGAAAACTTAAGTCACTGAGTGCTTTAGAGCCAACTGGTGCCAGAAATACAGCTGCTTCCTCCTTTCTTTTTAATCATATATGCTACTAATAGGTGCAGGGTAAAGCTCTGTTTAAGTCTTCTCCAGTTGTGCTTCATGCTTTTGAAAGCTCCAAAGCTACATTTTTGCATCTAGAATGCTATTTATACATGGTTGCCCTTCCACAGCCAGCGAGAAGACAGTACTGTGATGAGGTCTGTTCTTTTCTGTGTCTTACCTTGGCCTTGTGTACTGTGATTCTCTACCACATAGCACCCCAGACCTGATTAGCCCTGGGTACAGCTCCCTTATTACCTACCGTGTAAAGCCCCAGCCATGTAAAAGAGGATCCTCATGACGTGTAAGAAGTAAAAGTGAGCAGCAGTGTAACAGCACTGGTCATCGTGGTGCACGGTTCACAGCCTTCTCTTTCAGAAGCACTTTGCTGTTTGACAGAAATGTCTACATTTATTGGCCCAGCGGTGGTAGGATCAGGAGTTTCAGCATGTTTTCTCCAAGTCTTGGATGGTGAATTAATAACTCATGTTTGTGGTCTGTTGAGGGCCAATGGAGAACAGTGTGCCACTGTCCTGGAGACTGTTGAGGGTGTGGGTTACACACGTGTCAATATGCACTGAACCTGTGCGTTGGAAGGAGTACCGTGACAACAATGGTAATTTATCTGAATACTCCAGTTATGTTTGGTGGGATGAATGCTTTTATAAGGCATGCAGATCTGTATGCTTCACAAAATAATCTAGAGCATTGGAATAGATGAGCTATGCTCTGATCTGTTATTGCAGTTTAAGCTTGTGATAATGTGGCAATATCAGCATCTTTTTATTAAATTTCACTTCAGTTTTTAAGCAAAACTGAACACAATGCAGAAACTTTACACAGAAGTAGAATCGCACAGAACTGTTGCCTGGGTCACTCACCTAACACCCACAGGATTCTGCCCCATGAAATTATTCTTTCAGTGATAAAATGTGCTGGAGCAAAACTTACAGGGAGAAGCACAGAAGACAGCATTTTCCTTGAGAGAAGTAGAGATGACAGGGGATGTGGACAGGAATTGATGATCTGGTTTTTGCAGCTTCTTTGTAGATGAATGTATGAGACAATTACGGGATTCAGAAGGGAACACACTGTCCCTTCTAGGATTTAATCTGCATAATTGCAGCTTTTCTGATTTGCTTTAATTGCTTATATTATAAAATAATATTTTCCTTAAAAAATAGGAAACAAAAATAATGTCCAAAATTGCTCTAGATTCTGGAATAATTTTTTTATCATAAAAAACAGCTTCTGCACTTTGCCATTTCCAAATCGTTTTTGGCAAGTGAGAGATTAGATATATGCATTTAGATATTTCGGTTTGTTTTTTCAAAAAAAACCCCTGTTCCACAAAATAATAGGGTTAAAGCTTAAAACCTATTATTAACGTGAGTAAACCTGAAAGAAGGCAAAAAAATCAAAAGCTGTGGTTACAAAGAAGGGAGAAAAAACACTAAAACAGTGCATATTTTATGTATTTTCCACTTTCATTTAGGGAGGATTTTGGTCTATGAGAGAATTAAGTGAAAAAGTGAAGAACCTTTATGTGCTAGTAAAATGAAACACTGTCAGGGTCTTTATTTTTGGGAAAAGTCCAAGGAAAACTTTCATCTGTGCTTGCAGGTAGGGTCTGGCCAATGTATGTAGCAAACGGATATCGACCCAGAGATTCCAATGTATATTAAAAGTGATAACTAACAAACAGCTGCTGTGTAGCTTGTTCTTAGTACAATTTTTGGTACAGTTCTCGCTGACATCAGTGGCAGGTCTCTGGGCGTACCTTTAGGTCCTAGGCCCTTTTTTTCACTATTTCCTGTATTTTGAAACCCAACTGTCTGGCCAGGTTGGTGCCTGGAAACTCATGCCTTACTTTTGCCACAGAGTCTCTTGCAAGTGATGAACAGCAAGGGAAGAAGGAAAATGGTGTGTGACTCAGAATATACCTCCTGTTGCAATCTGTCCGTCTCATATGCATGTGTGGTAAAACTGACACCAAATCTGTTGGTCCACTGGAAAGAGTTGAAAGGAAAACTGATTTGGGAGATTTCTTCTAGCTACGAGCGCTGATGAGAAACACCATTTCTGATAAGGCAGAAAGAAATAATTGTTATAAAGAAGGTGGAATATTTACTCTTGATTCTTGTGCCCCTTTCTTTTTCAATTGCAATAGGATGTTAAGGTATTGAACAGCTGATAACAATGTAAAGAACAGAGGCAAATGAACAGCTTGTTAGTCAGCCTGTTTGGAAAGGTGTGGTAAGCGGAAGGCTTTCTTAGAAAAGTGTGAAAGAGACTCAGCATGTGACTCATCAAGTTTATTTGCCTCATCAGAATGAATGTTTATTTTTGGCACTCAATTGTTAGCCAGGGAGAGGCCATTCGAATGGTGAATAGTGTTCTCCTAATGGCAAACAGAAGATCAGGCCAGAGAAAAGTCTCTTGGCATTTAAATGAAGTTGTATGCTCTAGAAATGTAAGCCTTACATATTGTTCTGGTGGTGCATTTCAAGAGCTGATAAAGGCTCCTGGCACTATACTGACCTTGAGCATACACCAGATTGCCTTTTTACCCTAATGTCATGAAAGTGTCATTTTTATTAACCACACTTTATATATACACATATACCTTGAGAGGAAGAATATACATCTAAACATTTTTTTCTTCTTCACAAGATTTGCTAATCTCATTTGAAACTTCTCTTTGATTTAGCCGCCAGACCGGGGCTGTAAATGCTGCATGAATTTTTTTTGTGTGCTCTGTTGTAAGTATATTTAGAAGTGTACATAGTTATTTGTGTTCATACATCACATTCTTATTAATGAGCATAGTATAATTATTGGTTGTATTGACTTTTGTTTCTCTGGATTTTTTTAAAAGATATTTTAAAGGCTTTGCTGAAGTTTGCATGTGCTTCAGAAATTAAATTTAGTCTGTGATTTTATTACCCTTTTTATTTAATTTATCTTAACTGTTGCTTTCAAGCTGTGAACCAGCTGTTGACTTTGAAAAAAACATTGTTCAATTTGAAAGGAGCATTTTAAAGCTTAATGTAATGGCTGTAAGTAATCACTATGGCAATTATATTCTCTGGTGTTGTGCATCACTGTAATAATATTGGAGGTTGTGAGAAAATGCAGGAGAGAAATGCATCAAGTTGCTACTTGCAATGGTGAGGAGAATTAATGCAAAAATTTAAGGGTGCGTCTTCCTCTGCACTTTCAGAAGGAATATCCTCCATTTTCTTGTGAGCAACTCTAGTCAAAGCAGGGTGGAGCTCTTGGGGAAAAGAACTTTCTGGGCTACTGCTGTGAAGATAAGTGAAGCAGCATGCACTCAGGATCCCTTTTTGTTGTAACAAACCATAAAAAATGCTATGCGGCTTGTTCTGCCCTGGAAATTCTCCCTGTAATTATTTTAAAAGAAAGTTAATATGCATCTTGTGCTGGGAATGGGCTACATTTCAGTGAGTGACCTAGCTATGTTTTACGAACAACTTGTGTTTGGAAACGATAGACTATAGTGGTGCTCTAAAAAGACAGTCTTGCAAATTGCACAACTGTGCTGTGCCTAGACCCCTTCTATTCTTTTGCCTGTGTGTGGTGCACAGCAGGTTCAAGTCACCTACCAAGCTCGACCATCAGTTCCAGTAACAGCTTTGTGAAGTCATAATGCATCTGAGGAAGACCCGGTAGGAAGCTTAGATTCAGTAGTGTACTAAACCTTCCCCCAAATTTGCTTTGTAGCAAGATACCACTTTTGGGGTGGTGCTTGCTGTGTTTGAGCCTTTTTATCAGAAGAAAGATCTTACAGCAGCAAGATCTGAGCCAATGTGGTAATAGTGACAATAACAGAAAGGGCAAGTGTGCAGGGAGCTAGAGACGTTGAGAACTTGGGACAAGATGGGAGACCAGGCTTACCACTGAGACAGAATTATTGGTGATAAGAGTATTTGGTTGCCATGGTTTTAGAGGAAGGATAAAAGATGCATATGGTAGTGGTTTTTGTGATGGCACTTATAACAGGTGGTAGTTATGGTGATGTGATTGGGATGATCCTCTGCTAAGAGGTAGTCCTGCTTTAATATTGGTAACACTCAGCTACAATGTCCTGTACTTTACCTTAAAAGAAAAAAAAATAACATGAGAGTGAAAGCATATCCAAGTGTGTCTGTATGTGTGTGCAGTATGCATCTTCTGCATGACATCTGCTGCAAAATGAAGTAGTTTCCTGTTTCTGCATCTGTGTAATGCACCAGGAAAACAAAGGCACAGATACAGATGTAAGTGTTGTTTGAGATTAGGTGTATACCTTCCAAACATGTCTGGTAAAAACTTGGCTAATGACCATGGATTTGGCACAAAGGGATAGACACTAACTCCTGATTGTTGTGACAAAGGACATATGACTTGTGAATTACATTATATACATGTGTGTATAAATAAGACATTCAAAGAAGGTAACTGCTGGGATGGAGACAGAAATGGAAGTGTGTTCTGGAAAGTTAAAAGCTTAGCCAGCATCCCAAGGTATTTTTTAATGTAGTAGGATGAAATTCCTCTGGGTGCAGCAAATGAGACACATAAAGTCTAATGCCCTGTGAAATCACAAAAAGCCACTTTCAATACATGGAAAAAACAACTTTTATAAAAAAAAAAATTGATAGACTCTTCCTTTGATAATCTGAATACTAGGTTACACTTTAACAGTATCCATTACTGTCTATGAAGTATATTTCAGTTGTTAAATGCACTAGCTGATTTGTCATTATATAGCATTTAAAGTGATGAATCCTATATTCTTCCATCTTTTTCACTCTAAGAAATTAAACAAAGTGTGTGACAAATGGCTTGTAAGTTACATCAGCTGTTTCAGTCTTCTATCTGCTGCACCTGTACTGCTATTCTGAGTGTGGAACCAAACCCCTTGTTTCAAAGCTGTTTTTGAGGAAGCCCTGTGGCAGAAGATGTTAAGAGCTGTGTGAGTGGCCACATGTAGACAGCCCATTACCAGTAAGCAGAGCTGCAGATCTTGCACCTCAGAGCCAGGAAGCTTTCCTGTGTTAGAAAAGGAGCACTGGCATGCAAATGTGATGGGAGAGCTCCCCTTCTCATTGCAGCCATTCTTGACCTTTCACAGAATGGTTGAGGTTGGAAGGGACCTCTGGAGATCATCTGGTCCAACCCCCTGCTCAGGCAGGGTCACCTAGAGCACGTTGCCCAGGACCGTGTCCAGGTGGCTTTTGAATATCTCCAAGGAAGGAGACTCCACAACCTCTCTAGGCAACCTGATCCAGTGCTCAGTCACCCTCACAGTAAAGCAGTTTTTCCTCATGTTCAGACAGAACTTCCTGTGTTTCAGGTTGTGCCCGTTGCCTCTCATTCTGTTACTGGGCACCACTGAGGAGAGTCTGGCCCCATCTGCTTTACTCCTTCCCTTCAGATATTTAAATGCATTGATAAGATCCCCCCTCAGTCTTCTCTTCTCCAGTCTGAACAGTCCCAGCTCTCTCAGCCTTTCCTCATATGAGAGATGCTCCAGTCCCTTAATCATCTTAGTAATGCTCCGCTGGACCTTTCTTATACACCTGTCAGAAAGGAGTGGGGAAGCTGTCCTGTGTGGCTCAGTGCAGCTTCAGGCAGGATTTCATGGGAACAATTGACTTTATAGTCCTGGGATATATCAGTGTTAGCACTTGGAAAAACTCCCTGTGCACCACGATCATTGTAGCCTAACTGGGGCAGACCTGGAGAAGAGCATAAGATGGGAAGGAATCCAGTGTCTGCTTTTTTTTAGGAATGAATGAAGTCAGTAGCATGTGGGTAGATGTGATATATTGAAGACTTACCATAACTATTGTAGAGAAAGGCATGTCTCATAAATCTCTTGGAGTTCTCTGAAGGAGGCAACAAACGTGGGATAGAAAATTTGGTTTATACATTCTTCTTGAAGTTTCAAAAATAGTTCAGTGGGTCCCTCATCAGAGACTTCTTAAGAAAGTAAGCAGGTATGGGATAAGCGGGAAAGTCGGCAGATGGACAAGTAGCTGAAACAAAAAGTATAGGAGTAAATGGTCAGTTTTCACAGTGGAATCCTGCGGAGATCTGTGCTTCAGCTGTTCAACATACTCATACACGATCTGGAAAAGAGGGTGAACAATGATAATGTGCTTGCTGACAATTTCAAGTTATTCAGGATAGTAAAAATAAGGGTTGAGTGCTGAGAGCTGTGGAAAGCCTTCTGTGTAGTGAGTGACTGATCAGATGTAATTCAATGCATATAAATATGAAGTGATGAACAGAAGGAGAAACAATCCTAATTTTACATATACAGTGATGAGTACTGCAGTGATTATTAAGTCATGAACGAGACCTGATATTGTAGTAAATACTTCTATGGAAATGCTGGCTTAGCACTCCATTATAATCAAAATGGTAAATACCACGTTAGGAATTATTAGAGAAGGAACAGAGAGCAAAACAGGTAACATCATTATGTCCTTGCATAAATTTGTGGTGCATGTGCACTGTGAATACTCTACACAGTGCTGTTTCCCCATTTCAGAAAGCAAAGAGCTGAACTAGAAAAGGTTAGCCAAGAGTGACAAAGATGATCAAAGATCTGGAATGACTTCTTTAGGGGGAAAGCTTTGGCTTCAAAGAGAGACAATTGAAAGGAATATAATATTTGTATAAAATCCTGTGGAATAGGAAGGGTGAGAAAGGAATGATTGTTCACTGCCTTTACTTATACAGGAGCTGGGGGTGGGGGAGACATGATACTACATATGTCAAAACAAAAAGAAAAGGGAGGTGCTTATTCACACTGTGCATAGTTGAGCTATGGAACTCCTTGCACCCAGATGTGGTAGATGCTAAAGGTTTCCATGAGTTCAAAAAGTGCCAGCATAAAACTGGGGATGAAAAATCTGTTTATGAATATTAAAGTACCAAAATTAAAAAAAAAAAAATTAAAATACCAAAGACCTACCCCACCCTGACTCAAAAAGTTCCTAATCTGCATCATTGCTAGAGGTTGAGGGCATATCATTACATGCTTGCCCAGTTATATTCTTCTCTAGGTATTCTTCTCTGGCTCAAAAACAGGATATTGGACTGAATGGACTTTAGGTCTGAATGCGGCCACTCTTATAAGTTTATATTATCCTAGATTTGACATGTTTAAGGTAGGAAATTGCCAATGACATTGGTTCACAGTTAGGCCCAGTATTTTTTACCTTTAAAATTTACCTCTGGCTCCACACAGGCACAGTGGCCTTAGGCTGTGTTGGGTGTTTTGTGCTTGCAGTGAAAGTTGTGTTGCCTGCAGTGGAAGTCAGATCCAAAGACAGCAGACAAGTGCCAGGTGCTGCCTTGTATGGAGGTCAGGTTCCGTTGGAGATCAGTGGGTGTGCCACTGATCTGGTAATATTTTGCTGCTGGTGGTGGAGGAAGAAAGGGGGAGAAGTGGTTCAGTCAGCACTAGGACCCATTCTGAGTTCTCTACTGAGATAGTCAGTGAAGCACTGGGAATGTTTATGGAGGCTTCTGTGCTGCGGATGCTGGTCTGACCCTACATGCTTTTTGGTGAGTATTCTTACTGTCTATGCAAGGGCTGAACAACCTGCTAGCACTGAGGAGCCCACATGGTGTGGACTTTCTAGATGGAAAATTTGAATTGGTTAATGGGACACTGACTTTAATCTCCACCGTTCCCATTCCGCTGCGTGCTTTGTTCCTCACTGTGCAGCCCAAGAATCATGGGGTTAAGTTCAGTGCTTCCCTGTGCTCCATGGCTGTGTTGCTGTCAGGAAGGAGCCAGCTCTCCATCTTTTCCTCAGCAGGAATCTTCTCATTTATATGCCTCAGAAACAATTTCTGTGAATTTAATTAATCACAGTTTACATGGTAATAACCCTTGGAATATTTTTTTATGGGTAAATAATGTATATCCCCTGTTGTGGGAGGGATCTGCTGGTTCCAACATTCAATTATTGCATAATCTGTTTCCCATTAAATAATCAGTGAGTGAGACCCAAGGAAACTAACAGCAGAGAGAATAACTAGCAGCTGCTTTGTGTCCAGGATGGGGATGTATCTTCTTAATGCTCATTTAGAAGCCCCTACAGTTAAGGAGAATGCAGTTTTGTTCCACCAAGTGAATGTTGCGGATGGGATGCCTGATTGGCAGAGGGTGGTGCTGTGCACAGGGATTTGGGCTAGTTCTCAGTACAGGGAATTTCAGTGAATGTGCGGGCTGCGGAACATCTGGCTGCAAGATTTTGTTCAGTTCTTCTGTACCTATCAGGCAGACTCAGAGCAGCTCCAGTCACAAGTCTATCACTTTCTGTGAAAAGAGGAGGGTCATTATCATCCAGCACCACTGACAGAAGAGAAGGTGAAGAGACTTGCTCAGGGGTGCATGATATGTCTGCAACAGGACAGGGTTGGGCATAAACCAGTGCCATCTCATCCTTGCCAGCCTGAAGGAGGGCTGCTGCTGCTGAATGCACAGAAACAGTTCTTGGGAGTGGAAGGGGCTAGATGTTGCTGTCAGTTTTTAGGCTGCCTTGTATGCTTTTTCTGACCATTACAGTAAGAGTCTTGTTAAGGAAAAACATCTCATGCTGTCACATAAGACACAGCACAACATATCCGTGCTGTGGCAGTGAGCACAAGCCGGGGCCTGAGGGTGGGCATGGAAACGCCATTGGAGATTGAGACCATTCTCTCTAGGGAAGACTCGAAGCCCAGTGCTCAGTTCCTCTGAAGCCTGGGCAATGCCACACCTCTCCCTGAGGAGAACTGAACTTCATGTGTTTATGGCTGGCAGTTATCAGTCCCATGCTCCTGCTGCTGCAAGATGAGTCCTTCTGCTGAACGGTAAGTGTCCAGGAACCAGCCAGCCAGTGCAGGCCTGGCTGCTAACCTTTGGAAAGATGACATGCCAGCCCGTTTAGCAGACACCGACATGATTACAACATGTGCGTAGTGTACTACTCTGAAATGAGGTTATGTCTGGCTAAGAAATGCCTGCTTAAGAGCACACTGTAGTCCCCACACTGTGATTATCATAAGCACCAGCAGATAATTGTATTGTTCCCAATTTAAGTTTCCTTTTCCTTCTTGTCCTTGGTGTTCTCACTTTTATTTAATGTTGTATTCTCTGTTGTAATTACTTGTTTAATCTGTAATGTTGCTGCTTGCCTGACTCCCCTAGTTCCTGGCTGCTTTCAGGACCAGCACTGTAAACAAGTCATGGTGTCTCAACAGTAAGGTTCCTGCTGAAATAGCTCCCTAAATAAATAAAAGGCAAATTAGATATTGGAAAAGAACTTAAAATAACATCTGAATTCCTGGAGACTTCATCTTATATCTCTGTTAGGGATGAATGGGTTCAACATGAATAGTACTCCTCTGGAATGAAAAATAATGAAATGCTGGTCACCAGCCTCTGTGGGCTGAAATGAGAGTAGACTTTAGTGATAAATAAGAGCAAAATGCAAAGATATCCCTTGGTGAAAGATGGCAGCAAAAGATGTGAACATCATTGGACTATAAACGTGCTATCTCTGGAATGTGCCTTAGCTTGCCTCCAGATATCAGCTTTGGCTGTGATGGATCTAGCATGTCCTCTTGTGCAATGGGAAGAAGCTAAAAGCCCTTCACTGGGACAGTGATGTGGGCACTGCAAATAGTTCAGCTGTTCCTGCCAACCCTTTGCATTTCGTGCTAGATCATGACCTTCCCTGATAGATTTGCATCTTTCAAACACAGACTCACTGTGTTCAATTCTTAGCTCTTTAATGAAATACAACCAGTTGAAATTCTCTTAGTGAGTTTTTTCCTGGTCTTCCCCCATACTGGTGTAATGATAAAATCTTCCCTTGTTCCTACTTCATGTGATTTACTCATGTTTGCATTTTGACTGTTATGTTTCTGTTGTGTGACTGTTGTTCGATGCCCACCTCTTCTCCACACCTACTTCAAGAATTTATGGCTGGACAAGCCTTGAAGAAGCGTGCACATTTGCTCCTGACATTCTTCCCCTCTTGTGCCGGGTCTCAGGCAATGTATTCCTGTCACTGAGTGGGCCAGGCTGGCTTGTTCTGTCACTGGATGCATTACTTCCACAGAGGGCTTTACAGCCCAGGAAGTAGGGCCCTCCAGTTTGTCAAGTCTATGACTGCGATCAAGCAGACACTGTGAGCTGACTGTGATCTGGGTATGATGGCATGTGCCATCAGTGAATCCCCATATGTGCCATATCCAGTGCGTCACAACATGAAGAAAGCGGTATCGTTTCTGCTACCCTTCATCTCCTTCCCTCCTTTCCCCCAGTTACAGACAACGGGTATAGCTACTACCTCTACTTCCCTGCTTTTCATTGTCCTATGCATCTCCTAGATGCACTTTCTTCCTGACGAAAAGCTGATTCTTGTTCCTTTGAGCCTGGACCAAATAGCAGAGCTTTTAGTACCTTAGAGAAAGCCTTTCCTTTTGAGATGCACTGACTGCATCTTGCATTACTTGGACCAGTACCTAAAAACCTCTGCATGGCTCAAAGAGAAAATCAAAACAAGTGACTTTGCTCCACCTACTGTGCTGCTACAGCTAGAGGAGGGGTGTTTTCCTTCATGTGCCATGTGCACTCCTCAGACTCCACATCAGCTACTGCACTTTGCGCACTGGCATGGCATCAGGGAAGTGATTGCAGAAGTTTGTTGTTAAGGAGTAATTCAGGTAGATGCTCTTAAGATGTTCTGTATTGTGTATCTTCAGAAAGAGAACATTTTTCTTCTTTGCTGAAGTGACATTCTTGATGTGCCTGTTTATGAAAACTAGTCCAAATTACACTCTACGCAGCAGGATTGTGCTGCACCCTGGTAATGAATTAATAGCAGCTCCTGAAGAGGGCAGCATGGATTAGCTGATGCTCCTTCACATGGTATTGTGCTTTGTATTCCAACCATGTCTAAGGCAGAGCTAGTGAAATGTAAAAGAACATTGAAGGAATTGGTAGTAAAACTCTTGGCTCTGTGATAAGATGCCTGGGTTGAGCAGACAGAGTTATCCCCATTCCTGTTACTATAGGTGAATATGCCTCTCACCAGCAGCTTTGTTACCTTGCCACAAGCTGTGTCTGACATGAAAATGAATAGTGCTGTACAGCCTGAGTGACCTGCCTGCAAGCTGGCCCCACTCTGTTGTCCAGCAGAGTGCACAGACACAGAAGGGAACATGTAGAAAACCCCAGCTGAAAATCCCCAGCTGAAAATCCCAGTGTATTTCCACCATGTTATGTGCTTTTTTCCATGTTAGTTCTTTATTCCCTTTTATTCAGTGAGGTACCCCTGCAGCTCACATCTGTGCACCTTAAGAGGGCTGTTTTGTAATTACTGCGTTGCTGACACTTGTATTTTGTTCTTAATAAACAAAACCGCAGCATATCACCTTACAATTTCTTAACTACAGGTCCCCGTTTCCCAAACAACCTGCTCTTTTTTGGACCTTCTCTTAAACTTCTGGTTTCTCTGTATTACAAATCTACAAAAATTTGAATCTGTGGTACTTTACAGTTGCACAGCTAAAATAAAGAGTCAGAGAATGGAAAAGTTAAGGTTCCAACAGTGACATTAACGCAAATGTAGAATTCTTTATACTTTACAGTAATAAGGGGCAAAGTAAACTGCATAGCAAACTGGGAAAACACTACAAAGCAGTAATTCCATTGACTTAATGCTGTACCCCTTTTATCCTTTCTGTGCTCGTGCTTTTTTTTCTTCAAGAATGTTTTGTTTTGATATCTTTTTAAAACCAAAAAGGATGAAAAAGCAAAAAGGGCCTGGTTTGCACTTCCTTGCAGAGTTGAAATTGTCGCAGCTGGTCTGAGCGATGGGATTCTCTCATCTATCACTGGTAGCTGTTGCTCATTGGCCTCCTTTGCACCAAGTGTCTCGGAGACAGCCGTTCTTGACGTAGGCATGTTTTCCAGAGATTTTAGGGGGGGGCCTTTCTTACTTTCCAGCAACAGCATGAGGGCCTGATAAGCTGGCAGGGTAGGATGGTGCGGTGATATGAGGGAAGGAGTTCCCCTGAGGTTTGTATGGAGGAATCCTATTTTCTTCCTCTATGCACAGATTAATGATGTTCTATGTATTATAATTGGACCTGGCAATGTCATTCTGGCACAAGACAGAGCTCGTACTTTCCCAGAGCTTGCCAGTGATGCTGGGAGGGGGGTATGGTGAAAAGCTGAAGCTAGTCTGTAAGATGGAAGAGATTGGGCAACTGACACAAGTCAGTGTCAGACCATTTCAGTGCACTTTTTACTTGGGGAATTTATTGCATCTGCAGCTACTTCTGGAGTCTCCCTGCTGTGGGAAGCTGTTCTCTGTATTGCGGATGATAGGGTGAGAAGTGTACCAGAGAAACAGCTGTAGCTGATTGTGGTAGAAGGTTAAACAATTGCAGTGGTTTCTTTTGTTTTGGTGTTTTTTTTTTTTTTTTTTTTGATTCAATATTTGCTTTCTGTTCTTCTCTCCACAGAAACCGAACAGAATTATCTAATAAATAGCTCTCACCTTAGGAAATGAGATGTTCAGAGCCATCTAATGAAAATGTTTTCTCTTGTAGAAGCTAATTAACCAGTAGTCTATTAGCAAAGCCTTGTGTCTTTCCCCGTTCTCTGACATGACGTTTTTGCTTGCTCTTTGCTGTATGTTCTTCTCTATTTAAAAGATTGATCCTGCTTATCAGATGGATTTTGCAACTCCAGAGTTGTGGACAGGTTGTTGTTAAGCACTGATGACATGCTCAGGTGTGGAAGGCAAACAAAATAACAAAATGAAAATTCGAGTTCACTAAACCAAAGAGTTTGCACAATGACAGGGTGTGAAATGCTTTTCACTAAGAGGAAGATATTGGGAGGCCCATAGGAAAGAATCAACTCAGTAAATGTATCCTGGGACTTGGGTGCCTGACTATCTGCAAGTAACAAACAAACAGCCTTCTTCCTCAAGCAGAAACCAGGATGGGCTTAAGCCCATAACAAGCCTGGAAAATCATGTGGAAGAACTTGTGATCAGGATTTATGTTAGTAGGAGTAATACCAGTGGATATCGCAGTGATTAGCCTATTATTGTAGTGAGTTTTCTGGGGAGGATGATGACAGGTGATTTATATGCTGTACAGGTATTTCCTCTGTGTATCCAAATGATAAGCAACTCTGGCACTTTGTTGCAAAAAGTTGGGACTTTTTCTTGCTCGTGAAGTAGCCCAGAACATGGCTCTCTTCAAACTAGTTGGGTGTGAAGATAATAGACAGGAACAGAGAGAGGGCTAGATAGAGGAAAAGGATGCTGATGTTTCTTTCCATAGCTGCTTGGGAAACTTTGGGAAGGAGGGCAAGCCAGGGAGCTGTTGTGAGCCTAGCCCCAAGAAGCTTTCCTGCCTCACTGATTTAGGAAAAATGGGGAGAACTGTATCAGGAGATGTCATGTAGGGGCAGCTTCACAAGCACCAAAATACACATAGGCAGTAAAGTGATGAAACATTGACTGCTGTTTTACTGCCATGCTCTGTCTGTCTGCTATGCAGACATCAGCCGCTGTTTTCTGTTGTGGTATTTAGAAGAAATATACCCAGTGGAATATAAACTTCTAGTGGTAAAGGCAGTTTCACACTGCATGTGTGCATAGCATTTGGCTACAGAAGGCCATGATCTGACTGTGCCAGGAGCCACTGTCATGTGTAATAGTGACTGCACAGAAAAAATGAGCAGCCTAAGGTAGTAAGAAAAAGTAGTTATAATTTTCCATGCATGGCATTTCATCCTACACCATTTTTTCTGTGCCTTTTTAAAGCATTGACTGTAATTATTGCTGACTAGGATGTAGAATCACTACCTGATAGACTTTCCACCATCTCTGTAGTCTGACGAGATAAGAAATTTTGGTGTTCTTGTGGAAAGCCTCTTCTGCCAAAATCTTGTTGAATTGTTCAGAACAAATTGCTTTTTCTCTAGAACGGAAGTCAGAGAACAGGGAAAACTACCCAGTAGCTTGTTAAGGGTTACAAAAATGATGCAGCATTTGAAGCTCTCATGGCGGATATTGGAAGCTCTTCTATTGTATTGTTGGCAGATTGACCAGGACAGCAGCAAACAGCTGAAATTCTGCTCTGCTCTGCTCTATACTGGCCTTTGTTCAATCGAGGCATACCTGGATCCTTTCTAGCATCCCATTGTATACTTCTGAAGCAAGGTGGGTACCTGCATCCCATCTGCAGCCTCATTAGTTAAATAAGCAACTTCCTACCTTTGCTGCACACCTTAGGGAAGGTAACACAATATCACCATTATTCTCAGTTTCTATAATCAAATTTAAAAATTAAATCGAATGCTTGGTAATAGTAATGATGATGATTTTTTAGTGTAAGCCTGAAAAAATGAAAACATCTTCAAAGCATTTTAAACATTGAATTTTCATTATAGACATTTCAGTTGCTTCCCTCTCTGCCAGGATTGTTCATTTGTTCCTACTACTGTGTGCTTTGCATGCTAAGACCTGGGCAGCTCATAAGTGGGAGAGTGCCACAGATGCTGAGCAAGCCTCATTCTTTCAGTTCCTGCAGCAGGTCAATGTTAAATAGTGAGTTAAAAAGCCAAGGCTGACACTGCTGCCTAAAAAAATGAAGTGTCATATGTTTCAATTGTACTTCTTTTGGGGTAGAATGAGATCCAAGGCAGCAGCATTCAGGTGATAAAGTCCTGTGCGTGCTTTTGTTTTCACATTGAGAAATGAGTTTGGGCAAAGTTTCCAGATAAAAGTAGCCAAACAAAACTATATTGATATTAATTTCCTGGGATTTTTTCATTATTTTGTGATTCCTGAACAGGGACAGCACCTTCTATGACAGGAAAGAGCCCTGAGCTCAGCAGCAGGTTAATTAGTAGACTCTTTTTGTGTGGAAATATGATAATTCCTTTTCTGTCACTGTGATTCTTGACCCTTGACAACGTGGGCTTGTTAGAGCCCTGTCCAGAAGAGATACTGTGTTCAGATTGTCATCTGGCAGAGAGGTAGTGTCCTGAGCCGATGCTGCTCACCCATCCATCCCTCCATCCAGGAACTGATGATACATGCACAAGGATTGAGCACGAGGGGCTGTGGCAAGCAGGAACCTGTGCTGGTTGTGCTTAATTCTGTGAATTCAAAGCACTGTAGATGAAGCATTGGTTTGGAAATGTTAGTTTGGAAATGTATGTAACCCTAGACACTTATACCCAGGGTTAATGTGTTATCAGTGTTAGACCAGAGAGCTCTATTACATGCTATTCAAATCCTCAAACATATTTTTATGAAAAGTGTCCCTCATCAATGCTTCTATCTTATTTTAAATAACCCGAAGCATGAAGGGCAGCTGGTAATCTACATTCCAGCAAGACTCTGCTGTGCTACTTTGCCACTTGAATGTTTAAATACCCAGAGGTTTTTTTTCTTTCTTTTTTTTCCCTTTTTTTTCCCCCCCCAAATTTGTTCAGGTGATTGTGTCATCTTTATGTGCAGCTCTGAGGGTCTCGGCCTGGTCCAGAACGGAAGTGTAGGCAGGCCAGACTTGATTAATACTTACCTGCGTACTGAACTTAATCTGATGCTTGAATTCATCTCTTTTAAAAACTTTGATTAGAGTTTGCAGATATCTAGCTGAAATGCTAATGTCAGACATGCAAGTAGCCCCAAATACAAGGACAGCTTCTGTGACATGGTTGTGTTTTCTAGTGGTAGCATACCTACTGTAACCATAGCATTTGTGAATAGAGAACAGTCAGTTTTGACAGATTTGGGGTTTGAAGTTATCCTTTCAGAGAGATTCTGTCTTTGCTTAGCTTCCTTAGTGCTTTCTGATCTGTATTGCTTTATTGCAGAATGAAATGGCTGATCCAGTTCTAGATTAACTTTGTCTCTTCTGGGAAGTGTAGGTTCTTTCTCAATGCAATTTCTCAAAGATTAACCAAAGATCTCTGCTGGGGAAATCAAATGGCATGCCCTGGCTAGTGATAAAGACATCTGGGAACTTTTTGTGTCATCCTGCTGAAACATGTTAGGTCTATCGTCACCTGCAAAAGATCAATATGCTGCATTTAGTTAATTTCTTTTGTTTTGGAAATCAAATAAGAATACATGAACACTGCCAAGACTTTTTCATGGTGGCTGGCTAGCTCCGCAGTGGTCTAAATTGGTGCAGCCCCACAGAGAAGAGTGGAGCTAGTATGATTTACACCAGCTGTGAATCTGGCTCCTTGCACTCACTGTTTTTGTGCTCTGGGCTGGCTCTGCACACCAGTAAGACAAGCAGTTGAGTTTTGCTGGGGAATGGGTCAGACCTGTTCCTTTGTTCAGTGTTGGATCAATGGAGCAGCAGTACTGTCTAGAAGCTCTAACTGGGGAGTTTAAAAATAATTTTGCTAGCAGAACACTATACGCTAGAAAGGAGAGAAAGTGAGCTAGAAAGCAGGCTCTCGTCATGTCTGTCTTCTGTGCTGTTAATGTGTCAGGCATGGACACTACATGGTGCATATACAGGAATGAGTTACACTTGTCTCTTCCTGGGTAGTGCCACTGGGATGAAATGACAATACAGCACAGCAGGACTAACGTGACACTTACGATTCTTGCGGTTTAGTAAAGTAAAGGGTAAGGAAGGACATGTATACTGAGAATCTCAAAAGTTGTTAAGGTGGTGATGGATATTGGGAGAACCACAACTGTGCACTGGGGTCTGCAGGAGCTATCCAGAGCCCTGCCTGGCTAACAAAGAAATCTCTGTCTGCCAGAGAAGAGGTTTTCCTCAGTCAGGACCTGCACAGAGCTCTGACCCACTATTTCCACTTCTCTGCATGGCTTCACCCTTGCTTCCATACAGCTGTCTACATCTAATGTCTTTGGGAGCAACTTTTGTAGCCTATTTCCATCACAAGGCTCAGCTCCTGAATTACTGGCAGCTGCCTAAGTCACCAGGGGCCCAGGAAGGAGAGGTCTCTGCAGCCTGCAGAGCAGTTCAAGATCTTGAGGGCAGGGGAGCCACCTGCACCTACTGAGAGGCAGGGATGGTAAAGGCCATGACTCTGACCGTAATGCCTGAGTGAGACAGGGAGGCAACGTGAGACCATCCAGCCAGTGAACAATAAATGTCTTTGCTGTGTGTAGTTGGCTCGTGGCTCCAAAGACCCTCTTTCCTTCCCTAACTGCCTGATGCTCTCAGCTGTTCTTGACTCCTGATCCTTGCCTGTGCCCTAGCTGACCTTCTGCTTTTGTTCTCTTTTTCAGCTAATCAGTCTGTTCTCTCTCTTGATCCTGCCATGGAAAACACTGACTGTATGTAATAAAATCAGTGATATTTTTACTCAGACTTTCCATTTCAGACCAAGCAGTGGAGTTTGAGCAAGGCAAAGGCAGCCCGTAATTAACATTTCCTTTGAAAGTTCTTGAAGGTAGTCTCATTGTACAGAGGCACGAGAGCATGTCCTGTCCAGACAGGCTGGCTCCCTGGTACTTGGCTTGGCTTGTGGGAGCCACTGAGTTTTGCTGGTTGCAGGCCTTTCTTTATAAGGGGATGCTGGGTAACAGCTTTAGCTTGGTGTTAGCTGGCTATGTTTTAAATCAGACTACACTGCAGGCCATGTTTCCAGGTGTCCTCAGGAAGAGGCTGAACTTAGCAGCTCAAACCATCCACTTTTCTGAGTCAGCCTAATGTTGTCCTGTATCCTCTATACCTCCAAGTGGAGACTTTGTAGTGCATTCAGACACATGTGATGGTTTAGGCTGAAGACCTTGGTCAATTTTCTGTCTGTTTCTATTTTCTGATAAGGTTTCCTGTAGACACAGCATTACACTAACATAATTAAAGCAAGTATTATTTCTTGATACAAAAATGAGTCTTCACACACCAAAATTAATTCCAATACATAAGCCTGAAAAACTTACTAACCATTAACATTTGTGTGCAATCAAAACATAATGTTTTTACTACTAGTTAGCTGTTCAGAGTTGTTACTAAATTTGACTTTCCAGAAATGGTTGCCCGTAGCCTAATTAAACAGTTAATAAATATATTAATGCAATTTGCTTCAGTGTAATCAGAGACCTGTAAAGTGCATTTTACTGAGTGTTAATACAGGCCCATACATTTGCACATTTTCAAACATTTTCAGCTCTAACATTACCTAGGCTGCTGGAGTGTGGGCCTGTGGACTAGGACTAAACCTCCCAGTGCCCTTAAAGCAGGTGTGATTTCTTGGTTTGTTCTGGGAGGAGTGGTGGGGCAAGTTCTGCTTTAACATAAAAACCCTCTTGAGAAAGTCCTAGGTAACGATCTGTCCAGCCCTAGACTTCAGGATAGGACAGTGGGGAGGTGTGGGGAGCTTCCAACTGTTCTGCTTAGTGAAATCTAAAAACCCTGATCTGAATGAACGCCAGGTTCCTAAACACCAGCAAAACATGGTGCACATGTCTGAGCTTTAGGTGTGGGATTTGCCAGAAACATGCCATATGTCTGAATTCAGGGTCAAGCATCAAGAGTTGATTGTCAGAATGTGGGATCTGGAGACCACAGGGCTCAGTTTCTCAGGGCTATTCTCCATGCAGAGAGATCAGAAAACACATCACCTTACTGCTCACCGAGCCCTTGCATTCATCATAGCCAGTGGCTCCCTGAAGGTTATAGGATGTCATCTTACAGTGTTTCAGGGTGTTTCTCTTTACTGACAGGAATTCTCCAGCCTTAGCATGGACTGGTTGCCTCCCCCTTTTGTTAGCTGTAGACTTACAAAGAGATGTTCGTGTTTTAAATATGGTGCAATGACATCAATAGTAATAATTATTGCATGCATCAAAGCTTTGGAGATTAGCCACGGATCATGCATCTCAATGGCAAATAGTTATAATAGCACCATACATGGAACATCAAAGTCTGAGGAAATGTTGCTCTGTTATAAAAAATACATCAGAATGATCATCCCACTCCAAGCAAAGTGCAGAACTGCAGACGTGCACGGAACAAATGCAGCACATTTCATACTCATTTGGGTGTTTCAAGTAGGAGAAAAATTGATTCCACAGCCCCAATTACCAATCCACATCTAGCGAAGACTGTATTGAAATTATGAGATTTCACACAATATTAGGCTTATGTTGACTCCTCCTTCTGAAAATGTATTTATAATTAGGGCCTAGAAAAGCAAGAAGTGATATTTGGGGTTTTAACTTTTTATATGTTCCCTGAGACAGAAATGTCTGAGATTGCATAAAATTCTTAAAACCATGATATTTCAAATATCCTTTTGCTGAACTGAAATGTCTCTCTCTTGATTAAAGAAACTGCACTGTTCTTTAATTTGTTGGGAAAAAAGGTATTCCAAACAGAAAAGCACAGACTCTATACTGAGCCTCGGCACACCTACTAGAATAAGAAAATGCAAAACGGTCACTAGAACAAGAGACACCTCTGAACTCAGCTACTGAACTTCCTGATACAGACATGCTGTTGTTTCTCCTCTCTCTTCACAGCTGTTTAGTTTGATCACTCCCCCAGCCCCAGTGAGACTAACAGCATGAAGGAGGCAGTGCCGTGCATGCTCCAACGGGCAAATCAAAGGCCCAGCCAAGTCTGTGTCTCAGCTATGAGTCTGGAGGAAATCAGAGACCCTCATTAAAGTTTCAGAAAAATCTAACTAGATATGAGGACAGCATTCAAAAATGCATTCAGGGGAAAACAAATATTGTTTTAACTTTATTAATAATTGATGAGTTGCCAGCAAAGATCCTCATAGCATTAAGGGAATTGAAAATTAAAGGCACAAAGACACTACTTTAAGAAAACATCTTGATAAATAATTAATATGACACAGGCCTATTGGAATCTGAAGAGAGTAGCTTTTAGCTTGTCTTGTCAAACCTGGGCTTTCTAATACCACAGTTTCTCCCAGAATGAGAATGTGGTCATTTTCATTTTGTATTGACAACAGCGCTAGGAGTTTATGCTGCTGAGCTGAAATAATTTACTGGCTTCTGTATCAGTTGCCAGTGCTGAACCCCTAGGATCCTGAGTAGCACAGCTGAGGACCCAAGGATCATGGCTTTCTTAAATCAAGAGGGAAAAAGATTGTTAACTATTTGGACAACAGAAGAGAACATTCTCCAGTATCTGTTTCAGAGAAACTAATATTTGTCTGGGTCAAAATGGATCAAAGGAAGAGACTCCATCAATGCCTGTTTAGCAATATGATGTATAAATAGCTGGAAGAGGTGTCATGGGATGTGTAGCCCCCAGGAGCAGCTACTTCTGTAGTTTTTATCTGTCTAGAAAGGTGCATTTTCAATGGTGAGATCAGTCTTGGGGGCTACACTGAATAATTCAGTGGCTGGCACTTCCCCTCTGCATTCTGTCTCATGAGGAGCTTAAGGACAACAAATAGCATTCCACAGAATACATGAAAAAGTTCATCAGTATGACTAAAGAAACGCTGGTCATAAAATGTGTTAGCAGAAATAAATATGGAATTTCTGTGTTTCCCTCCAAAGCAGCTCTTTACCACTGCTCTGAGCAGATCCTGTGAGAAGCGGAGTTCAGAGACATGGCTGAAGAGTTCAACTGATGCACATTTTGTGACATGGAGAGATACCATAGTGTTAAAACAGAATACTGAACACTGTGTTAACTAACAGAGCTTCTGCCATCTCCGAAAACCTGTGTGTTGCTGAAGGGTGTACGAGCTCTTTAAAGTCCCAATTTATTCCAGTCCATTCCTATCTTTTAGGTTGTTATAATGAAGCAGCTAGTAAGTCAGGCATAATTGCTGGCAGGCATTTTAATTTAAGAAACTGCACAAGAGCATCCATAGGACTATATTTATCATTTCATTCTTTTAAATAAAGCAAAAGTGAATGCTATTTCCTCATTACAAATGTCTCAGTGTTTTACATGCAAAAGGTTTGTTGAGATTGATGGAATTCATAAACACCCTTTATTTACTACAACAAGGTTAATAATTAAGCAGAAAAGAGAATATCCATGAATGCTGTTATAAAAATAATTCTTGCCCTAGTTCCAGGCAGAAAGCCTACGTAAATTAGTGATTGAGAACATAAGGATGATCCAGTAGAACTGTAAAGAGGAGTTCATTCTTTTTGTGAATAAAGTAAATATAATATTCAGACATTGCCTCAACATATTGGTGAAGCAATAGTCAGTGAGGGTTGGGATCCGAGGTCTTTTGAAGAGTTCCTGTAAGCTCTGTGCTTTCTGGATAATGCAGGATTCTATTTGATACTAAAATGAAATGTTACTGTTTGAGTGTGCAAAATTATCCAGATTGCAGCTGTGTTCTGTTTCTGTGAGACACCCCTTTCACCATTCCCCAGTACATGAACCACGTTCCGTGCACCTGCCCCATGCTGAGAGGCATGACTTAATGAGAGTTCACTGCTTCTGCTTGCTACTGTGACCTGTGCTTGCTGTCTGCAGGCAGCGAAATCTGGCCCTTGTTGAAACTGGAAAGTAAAGCTGGTGGACTGGCACCCACTGGGAAGGCAGGGCCTGGACAAACCAGAGAAAGGGTTGTAGAATATTACCTTTCGCCCTTAGTCCAAAGAAATGAGTTCTCTTGAAGAAGAATCCTTTTGTTGCAGTGCCGGTGTTTCTTCTCAGCTGCGTTGCTGTCCCTCCTTCTTAGTACTGCTCACCCAGTCAGTGCAATGGTTAGAGCAGAGCAATAGGGGAGGCCACAAGGAAGGGCCATGAGCAACCAGCTGTGGTGGTCAGGGTGGGCTGTGAGGCACGCACAGGAGGGCTGCTACCCAGGTGGCCTAGGAAACTCTTCCCATCTGAGGACCGTGAAGGCCTGAACTGCTGCTCTGTTGGGAGAGGCTGGCTTTAAGACTGGGACTTCCCCCAGCACTTCACTCCCACCGCCCTTTGTGCAATAGTAGTTCTTCCTCTGTTCTTCTGTGCGTCTTTGCACTCATGCCTCTCTTTACTTCTCTGCTTCTGCTACTGCCATTGCTTTTGCTTGCCAGTGTCTGCCCTCTAGCCTGCATTCCTCCACCTCTGTTCCTGCTCCTGCCTGGCTCTCGCTGCCTCACCTCCCAACATTGCTTTTGCTGTGTCCCTTCCTCTTGCTGCTTCGCTTTCCCCATTACAGAGGCCTTCTATTCATCCTGCTGTTTGCTTACAGGGTGAATCTCCACACCTCCCAGACAGCCTGTTGTTTAAAGGTGCTGACTCTGGGAGCCTCGTCACCGTCATGCAAAGCTGAGAGACTGTCTGAGCTGATTTAACAAAGCAGGGAAACAAGCCAGTCAGAGTTATCTCGATCAGAAGCATATTCTAGGAGTGATTAGCTGCCTAAACTTACACTCTAATTATCTACGCTGAGTGGCTTCTGCACATCATTGCCCATTTTTCTGAGTGTTTTTATTTAAGTTGATAATGGAAAATGAATAAAGCCTCAGTTCCACTCTGATTGTGACACTTGTGCCAGAAAATATCTGAAGATGAGCATTTTTGTGTTCACAATAGTTGGATTAATATTTAATTTGCTGGCATCCAGCAAGCTGATTAGTTTTCCTCTGATATGGCTCAAATTTGTAATTACAGGAACTGTCTCCCCCTGGGCTGTACCTGGGGTAAGAGGCTCAGAGACTGTCCTGACATCACTGTGACCACAGTTTTACCAGGCTGATGCAGTGCGTGCTTATCATCATCTGAAATCTCTGCTGCTGGAAAGAGGTACAGGCTGAAACCTGCTCCATATCTCCAGAGGACAGAGAGGATCTGTCACTGATTACATTTAAGCTGAGGGGAAAGAGGTACCTGGGGATGGAAAAAAGATGCAGCCATGTCATGTCTCAAGGAATGTGTGATCTTTCCTGCTGCTGCAAGCTTTCCTTGGTGACACCAGCCCGTGTTGTGCTGCAGGCTCAGGGGAGATCCTGCAGCACTAGTTTGCTTTACACTGAGGATGGGCAGAGCTAACCAGGACAGAGGAGATCCCCACCTTGTGGTCGTCCTCTGCTGAGGCTGGGGAATGGTAAAGAATGGGGCTACCAGTGACATGCCACTGAAAGGCCTTCAGCACCACCGTGGAGCCAATCTGAGAAAAAACACAGTGGGTGATGGAGAGCTGGTTATTGCAGGGGCCTTTCTTTGGCCATAGCCACTAGCAGATGCTTGTGAAAAGTGTGTAACAGACCGGGCATAGATTACATGATTGTTCTCCTGGGGTCCTCAGAGATTCTGTTCATTCTCCTGGAGCAATAGTTGTGTCTGACCATCACCCTGAACAAGCACTTGGGGGCTATGCCCCAGGAGTGTCTCTGAAGCCTCTTGAAACCCATTAGTGCATCGGGACTCTATAGGGTCCAGCCGCATTCAATTCTGGAGTCATACCACCCTTTCTCTTTCAGCCTGATATCTAATAATTTTATGGGCACCTTGTGTTTTTTTTATTCCTGTGTTTTGAAAACAGGGGCTAGTGCATCTTCACTGTGCTCCAGTGATCCCTCCTGCTAGTGACAGTTCCTCCCTTACTGAATTTCTAGGTGAGTCATCTCCCTGAGTCTTGCTGGGCCCCTGCTAAGAGGGCTGAGTGTTCTGCCTGCTCTCGAGGAGGTAGAGACAACAGGCAAACTCACATCATTTGTTACCAGAACCAGGCTCCCAATGCTTCCTTCACGAATGGCACTAGAACCTGTGACTTGGTTGTCCAAGTGATTAAGCCTTCACAAGTGGCAAGATTGGCTCTGCCTGCTCAGAGAGTAACTACAGCTCAGAATCAAACTCAGCCTTTAGAATTAACCCATCTGTAATGTCCATTAAATCTGGATTCCCCTGACCAGTCATGCAAAGTAACATCTCGTATTAGTGCCATATTCATCTTGCTCTGTCAGTTTTACCCAACTCCTAAGCACTCAGTAATAGCAAGACTGTCAGGGTGTTAGTTATTCATTAGTTTTCATTCACTTGAAGAATATATCGTTGTCATAATATGGCACATTGCACTGGGAACAAACTCCCCATGCAGACAGGGATTAGGGCCATTTTTCAAATGCTGCTGACTGTTAATTTGTATTTTATTTGAAGGGAAAAGGTCTCGCTAGAACTCCATTTTGAACATTACTTTGACAGAGCATAGTGGACAGTTTACCTGCCCTCTCTGATAGCTGGGGAACAAATGGGTGCTGGTGGCAGGCATGCAGAGCATTAGCTCATATGTGTGTGCCCAGTGCTGCATATAGTTCTTGTTCATACACCCAGAGCTAATCAGGTGAAACTCATAAAAATTCACTGTTCAGTAGCTGACTCTACAGTAGCTGCTGGCTACTCAGCCTTCGTCCCTCATCACTGTCCTCCAGCCTCCTCTGCCAAAACTTGATCAACAAGAAGTTCAAATATTTTTTTAGCTGGAACACAATCCTGGCCAGGTGAGAGGAGCACTAGGTTAGCAGGAACACTAGGTTAGTGTCAAAACAAACTTAGCACTGGTAGTAGCCAGTCCAGAGGCAACTGATCTTCTCAGGAGAGGGCTGGGAGGTAAGAGGGATAAGTCTGGTAAAACTGGGAAGGAAATGTCAACCTTCTTATATGGAAAAGATAAAGGTGGCCCCAAGTCTGCAGGCTGGTGGGGAGGGAAGACAGAGAACTTGTCTGTAGTTAGAAGGGGAGACCATTTCGTGCCAGTCGTAAGGCTCCTGTTGTGTCCCCACCATGGAGGAGTGCCAGGACAAAGACCACCTTTAGTAATATTCTCACTGAGGCTCAGTTCACCTCAATTCCTCATGTGCAAAGAGGGGCAAAGTGGGTGGCGTGCGCTGCCCTCCGTGGTGTAGAGCTATCTTTCTGTGGAGCTCAGGGAAAGTAAATGAGGGCAGCACTACCAGGTTTGTCACCTTGCATCTCCTGAGGTGAGGGGACTTTGGGGTTCAAGGGCAGCTTAGTGATGAAAAGGAGAATTGATTAACATTCAAAACTGCTCCATTACTGACCAACTAGAACAGCTCTTCTCTGTATTAAAGCTGGATAATTGTAGGAGAAGAGAAGAAATAGGGTTATAACTTAGTTGGGGCACTTGCTCTTTCCACTAGCTAAATGGCAGCCCCAGAAGGGCTCTCAAAAGGAGAGGTGGTGAGTACTGTAGAGCTCACAGTTCAGCCACCAACTCCCACAAAGTGGGTGTCTTGTGTGCTTTCAGACCAAAGCAGCTAGTGGAACAGCTGCTGCTAATGAGGTGTTCTGAACAGTGACACATCTCTGGACTTCTTTCTCAAAAGGCAAAAAAATAGACAAGGAAAATGAATCTCTGAGGGGCAAACAAATCAAACCAGCAACCTCTGCTACAGCTCCCTAACTAGTTAAATATAGATCTGGATTAGAGCATTTGTTGCATCAGTTTAGTGACCCACAAGATTTCCAGATTCATCTTAAGAACTGAAGTCAGCAATTTGTCTGCCCATGTGCTCTCAAGTACTGTTGTTTGTTAAATCCACATGCTTTGGAAGCCCTAAAATTGAACTGTGATTATGTAGAGAGAAAAGCAAATAAAGCCAGCCATGAGATGTCACCTTCATCTACAAAATATTTTGATAAGGCCGAATTTATTACTGTCATATCTTAAGGCTGGGTAAACCTCATGGGATCTCACCTTTGTCTCAATCATAAAATACAATGCGGTAGAAGGGCGTTGTTAGAGAGTTTGAGAGAGGAAGGCCAGAAATCCTATGTGCCTGTGGAAGTCTCTGACTGATTCCCTTCCAAACTGCTCTTCAGACCAAAATTCACAGAGGGCTGTCTAGTTCATCAGTTAGTTGGCACATCAGCTATACCTCTCTGTCTTAGTGCCAGGCCCATGCGCACTGCCTTCGGCATGGTTGAAATGAGCTCTGCTGCCTTGGCTCTGGGAGTGCCAGCATCTCCAGGGCCTGGTGCCCATAGTTGCCCAGGGTGACTATAGCACTCACTGCTGTGCTTGCCTCTTTGCAGAACCTGACTTTCCTTCTTTGAAAGGTTTTTATCATAAGAAAGCCCTGGCTGAAACCAAGTCATCAGTGCCAAGAACAATATGAATATCACTTGTGAACTGGGGATAAATAATAGAGAAAGACAAACACAAAGCACACAGAGAGTAATTAAACCCACAATACCTAGGGATATTTCTAAATTAAAAAAAAAATCTTCACACTGAAATTGCAAAATGATGCATCTCAGTGTATTAATTCTGCCCAGAGTAGGCAGTGTCTAAAGAAATGCTAACATTATCTGCTAACTTCAGGGAGTCTGATGAGGTTAACAGAGCAACAGAACTTTCTTGTCCCCATTCAGTGTAGCTTTTTCTCTGGGACCACTGGTGGGGAGAAACCCTGCATTTCTGCATCTTGCTTCTGTGCTGCCCCACAGCCTTACTTCCAGGGTGCAGGGTTCAGAGGGGACATGGTCTGGACTGCTTGCAGAGCCCCAGCACCCCTGTCCTGGGCTGCTCCCGGCTCTGTGTGGATTGAGTGTGAGGCAGGCACAGTGGGTGCTTGGGGTGGATGGAAGGAGCAGGACAATGTTGGCGCTTCAGCCTTGTCCCGTGGCTTACTGCACTCCTGATGGATGGTACATGGCTAGAGCTCTCTGTGCAACTAGGAAGGGAGAAGATGGGTGCCGAATTTTCCCAGGAAAGTGCCTGCTCTTTCAGCCGGGTGCTGCTGCTGTGGCTGCCATTTTGTCATATTAGTCCTTTATGTTTAGAAGTAGGAGAATTTACTGGAGCAGATGAGAATCAGAATCTCTGAGGAATCCAGCACCTTTTGTGGGGAACTCAGAACGAGAGCATAGAAATCTTCCAGGAGATTGGTTCATTTTTAATGATACAGGATTATAGTTCATCTGTTTAATTCAAACTGGATGACATAATATCTTTCATTTGGACTTATTACCAGCAGAGCAGTTAGTCAGTTGGAAGCAGTCCTAGGGCAGGGCATTTTGTCATTATTTTAAATTTTCTCTATCTGACAAAATTGAAGGCCTTAAAAAGACTAGAGCCATTGTAAAGGATAGAGCATCAGAGAATAGGTCACATAGTGTATTAAAGAATGAAAATTGATTCATTCTTTCCTCTGTTGAATAAGCAGCTGTACTTTGGTCCCTGTGATCCATGAAATAAGCTGTCAGGGAAATAGGAAATGTGCCACATTTGAACTTCACTCATTGATTTCATTCTGATCTGAGGTGCAGTATTAAAATACATTACAGCGGGCACAGAAGCTGCAGCAGTGACAGCAGCCAGGCCTAGCTTGCTAGTCAGTTGTCTGGGCTATTTGTTATTAAATTAATCAGTGCTTTATGATGCCAGGACTCATTTACTTAGGTCATCCGGTCAGAGCCAGCTGAGAGGAAGAATTTCACAAAAGCAGCATTTGTTAGTTTTAAATAAAATCAAAGGCTATGGAGGAGGCTCAGGAGGAGTGGTTCTAACAAGGTCTATTAGCCCTTTTATTTGGAGAAACAATTTTCAGGCAATTCAGAGATTCTGACAGTAATCAATGTAAGAAGGGGTAGCAGTGACTCCTAGAATGTGGGATTATTAGATGGAACGTGTTAGGCCAATTAGAGCCTCCAGCCCTAATATTCTGCTTAATTGCAAAATGAAATGAAGGACATTCACTTTGTTCATAAAAGCCATACCAAATTTCATTCTGTATGAGAGACCACACCTTCTTATTTTGCACATCTTTTCCCAAATAAAAAATTAATGTTGTTGCGCTGTCCGTAAGTAGTGCAAAGAGGCTTGCCTACAACTATTATTTGCTGTGGTGAGTCTGTTTCATCAACACTGAAGTGTCTTTTGCTTCTTTTGTGGCATCTTACAAATTTTATTAAATAAAATATCAATTTTTTTCTGCCTTTGTTTTATTTGCCTCAAAATTGGGATTCATAAAGATGGATTTTTATAATTAAGGTAGAAGTGAGAAATAACTCCCTATATATAATTTAAAATGTTGAATTTATAGATACTATCTAACTTCTGCTTTAAATCACAGGAACAAACTGTTCCCCATTAGCAGCCCTAATTAAATCCATTTTTCTATGAGTCTTTGGCAAATTCCATTTTAGTAAAGCTGTATCAAGCTCTGTTTTATTTCTTCTTGCTTTGCAGAATTCTCTATTTGAGATGAATAATAGGCAGAATATGGTATGTGACGGCTCTGTAGATTCCTAAGATGTAACATGAATAAAATATATTGTTCTAGAAAGGTGGTGTAAGAACCCAATTGAGAATTTAGAAGCATCTTGGCTACTGGAGAGGCAGGAATGCTACCAGTCTGGCCTGGGGAGTTTATATGTGGTGCATGAATTGGAAAACGTCTTGTAGCAAAGAGGCTGTGGAAAGGTGGAGAAGGCTTGCAGAAGGGGAAGAGAGAGAAAGCACTGAAACAAGTAGTGTACTGTTCCCCGCCTATCCAGCATGTTCAGGTGTTGGACCCCTGCACTCCTGTCTACCATCTTCTGTGCCATTCTGGTTTGCTCAAGGAGGAGCAAACGAGGGAAAGAGTCACTCCCTATACCTTTTATAAAGACTGAGCACTTGCAAAGGAGTGCAGAGGAGACACTTTATGAGGATGGCCAGCTCTGCCTTTTTCCAGTATGTGCAGTCACATGGAGATGTGCTGTCTGCAAGCCTGTGCCAAGCTGCCTGTAATGCCTGTCTCATTCTTTGTGTCTGACCCATCTAGCAGGGGCCATGCTCCTGCTGAACTCAGAGCTATTTCTGCACAGAGATCAAAACCTGGCTGGGTCACTGGTGCTGTGCACAGACGGCTTTGTTAGGGTAATGCTCACTGACAAGCTGACTGAGGAAGCAGTGCAGAGAACAGGTGAAGCTGCTTGGAATAGCCCCCTCATTTTGCAGTCCTTATGTGTGAACCTGCCCCCAATAACCTGCAGTAGTCCCAGAGCAGCAGGCTTACTCCTATCCTCAAGCGACTCCATCATTCATTTACTGTAACGATTGGCTTCAGCCTTCGATTTCCTCTCTGGAACATATTGGAAAGAGAGAGGCTGAGCTGTGAACATTAATAACAATGAATAATAACAGTACGAGTTCCACAAGCTTTAACAATCAAATGAATCAACAATCAGGCTAGTTTCGTTAATAAATACTTGGTGGGGTTAGTCAACAAGGGAGTCAGTGCCTGAGGTGTGTGTATCAGCTGAAGGCACTTGCCCTCCCTTCCCCTTTGCTTACCTTGTGGGTCACATATGCTCATCCATGATCCACCCTGGAGGGAGCAGGAGGCAGAAGGAGCAAAGGAGCAGACAGCTTGGGCTGTGTTCCTCTGTTGGTACCATGCTGCAGGAGAGCGTACACCCTTCTGTGCCAGGGAGGTGGGCCCTGCTTCCCCTCTGGCTCATACTCAGAGATCACTGCTGGCTCTAGCAACTTTGTGTGCCACCTTCAGTTCACTACCTTCATCTCTGCAGGATACTGCAGAGAGCTTGTGGCACTGCATAGGCAATGGGGCAGAGTCTGTGCTGACTTGTACCTCCTGAAAACACAGGCAAGTTGTGGATCAACACAGAAGTTGGTACCTTTAGAAATGCAGTAGCTTCTTCATAGCTCAGGATAGAACATTCCCTTTCCAAAGTCACTGAAGTAAAAGCTGGAAAAGATCTCTTAGGTTATTGTATATTTTCCTCAGGACAGAGTGTGGGTTGCAAGGTGGGGTTATCTGTGTCATATTTTGCTGCTCTTTATTTGGGTGAGCTGAACTTAGACTGGTTTATAACCTTTTATGCAGATCGAATTCCTGTGCCAAGAGGAGCAGCCTTGGCCATTAGGCCTATACTGTAGCAGCAATGAATGGAAATGCAAGCTTTGTTCAGTCTGGTTTGAGATCCAGTATAGAGCAATTTTAATTCAGCTGAGGAGGGTTTGAGGATGAACTACAAATGTGTTCATTCATTTAAGGAAGAGAGAATGACATCTTCTGTAATCATGATTAAAGGAACCATTAATGTTTCTTTTAGGTTTTTCTGTTACCATAAAAAACAGAGATGCGTTTTTCTCTCTTTGGAATTTGCAGTGAATATGTCACTTGCCTTTATTATCTGGGCTGTCTGGAGTAAACCTAATGAACTTTCATGTTTTAAATAACACAAACTATTTTCTCGTAAAAACCCTACCCGAGGCACACAATACCAACACAAAGCACAACTGGCTCCAAGAGAAATCACAGAGGGTAGTTGCAAGGGGTAAAACTGAGAGCTATTGTGATGGGGATCTGTGCAGGAGTTAGGAAAAGATGCTTCCCCTCTAAAGGCACAGGGTTTTCACCTCAAAGACAGAGATGCTGAACCTCATTCCAGCATGTCATCTCACCATTTCCTGCTGCTTTTATGTGTTCAAGTGACTCTGCTCCAGTCTCTGAACCTCCTCCACCCTGCCATGCCTGGCATGTGGAAGCTTTCATCAAGCTCCACATGTACAGGCTAATTATACAGGGCACTGCAAATGCTTGTGGTAAGCAGGCTTTAGTACAGCTTCTTTGGCCAGAGCAACTGTGTTATGCTGCTGGGCTAGCAGAACTGGGCTACCTTTGCATGAATGTAGAGAATGACTTTCCATAGCCCTAGGAACAGACCTAAGCTCTTTGCATACCTGTGCCCATAACGAGCTGTGCATGCATCTGGCCCCTGTATGGTGGTAGTGTCAGTGGCATTGGCTTAGATGAATTTTTGCAGTGAAAGAACAGCATGGATCGGTGCTTGATTTCTGAGAGCTTGGTGCCCTGTCTCTGCTCTAACAGGAGTATTTCTGTGCTCCTTCCCCCATATCTCCTCTGCGACCACTGGTTTCAGAGTGCAGAGGTGCTATATGGTCACACTGTGTGTGTGTCCGGTCTCTGAGTTACAGAGTTCAGTGATGGGGCTTCAGGCTGTCAATGGCATTTCAGTCCCTTTGTTTTTTGATGGAGTCTGTCAGTGCAGCCACCCAGCAACTGGGCAGGTCAGCATTGCTGAGCACACCTGCTACCACCCAGTGCAGCCTATTGGCCCTGCTTTTGACCTCTGATGTATACTCACTCCTTTGGGCTTCCTTCCCAGGCTGCTGTCATCCCATGGGCCAAACAGGGCTTGTGGCAGTAACAGGCAAAAGCACCACTCTGACTTGCCAAGTGAATGTATAGGACGTCAGAGAAAGCACTCTGGACTGTGGTGGCTTCTTGTGCTATTGATGAGTGTGTGCAACATGGGCTAGAGTTGTCCCTGGGAAAGCCCCAAGCTGGTGGAGTGACCCCACAGACGTGTATTGAGTTGAGTGGCCTTCTATAGTTTTTGCCTTCACACTGGTTACTGCTGTGCAGCATTTGAAGCTATTTTCTCTAACATGGTGCTGTTACTTTGCATCTTGTATCTTTTTTTTTTTTTGGTATGTTTGGTATGTTTGTTGTCCAACTCTGCTGAACCCTCCTCTTGGTATCTTTTCCAAGTAGACAGGGTGCTTTGCAGCACTGAAGCTCTCTGTCTTGTTCCTCTGCAGCCCTTGGGCCTCTTTGCCTTTCCAGGGTTCCAGGGTGACTATGGATAGGGGCTCAAGAACAACTTGTAAAGTACCATGTGATTGTTAATCTTTGTGGAAGTACTATTCCTGAGATGCAAACAAGGTGCGGTGCTCTCATTTTTGTCCTGATTGTACATGGGTGTACTTATTTCCTGAGGACTACTGGGACACCTTTGAATTGCTCCTTTAAGTCAAATACACCTGAGAGTTGATATCCAGCCTCCTGATATGAGATGGAAGTGCTTCTCTTTCCACAGTAATATGCTGGCTATTGCTATTTGAGGCCAATGCTTGCATATGCTCTCAGGCTGTGCAAGAGGACTGCATATACAGCACTGGCAACATTGGGTTTTGTTGCCTTAATTCTGTAATTGCTCTGACCTCACAAGCTGGACAGCAGAATACAAAGTGGAGATCTGTGATCAGAAACCCCCCAAATGCTCCTTGTGTGTGTATTGTGGCAGCAGCAGCTCCAGGTTTTGGATGGAGCTGACGTGCAAAATGATGGCCAGTCACATCCGTTAAGGATTCCTGGGCCACTTCCTAGACAAGTCAGACTGTGAGCCGTGTTCAGGCTGAGTGCCAAGACAGTGCTTTACATTCTGTCTGAATTCTGTCTGAAACTCTCCTGCAGTTTTGAAGGGTATGATATCCCTTTTCACTGCCTCCGTAATCTACTACCTGTGTTGACAAACAGCTGCTGCTTCTTGTTCCAGTAGTGGGTAAAGTGATCCTGCATCAAGAGTAATGCTGTAAAGGCCATCAGACTTACAGAAAATGTTATATAAATAAAACAGTAGTAATGATTTAATAAAGATAATGTTAGCAGTTATGAACTCAGTCAGAAAAAAGGCCTGTTCAGTCTGTTCTGAAGATGGTGCTTGCATTTGTGTCTTTTCCTGCTGTGACTAACCACTGATAGGACTACCATTGTTTATTCAGCAGGTGGTCCCAGGGTGTGTCATGCTGAGCATTTCTAAGGAACGAGTAAATGAGTCATAGCTATGCTGTTATGGCAGAGCACTGGCTGTGTTTGGTACCTGTTGGTGTGCATTATCACTTCACTGTGTTGGTAGGTTTGTTATGTCTTGCTCTAGCAATCTGCTGGATTTCCCTCTTTAGCCACAGTCTGTTTTTTAGTGCTCTCAAGATCACTGTAGGGGAGATCTTAACTCTTTTTCCAGGCCGTATTTGGAGTTCTTGATCTTGACAGATGCAGTCCCTGTGTACTGGTAAACACAATGAGAGATCACTGGGGAAGGCCAAAGCTGTAACTGGCTCACAAGAACATAGGGTCACAAAGCAGCCCTGAAATGTTTTCAGGAGGTTTTCCAATATGAAAAGTATTTGCATACACTTAGCTGTTGCCTGGTGTTACTGCAGGTTGCTAGTGAACTGGAAGAAATGAGAAGAGGTAGCAGTGCTGGTCTGATCTTGCCATGCCTTTTTCTGTGGCTGTAATCTGTGCTAGGGATACAGGCAAGGAATTTCAGTTTGCAATGCATAATTCATAAAACAGATGTTGAGGTGATGGAATCTACCTGTTAATGGGTCTGATTCTGTCACCTGTTTATACTTCAGCTGTTGTGTATTGGCCATTTCAGGGCCTTGTAACTCCTGTGAGAATTCACCTTTTTGTTCCAGACCGCTGGGAAAAAGTGAGGGCAAGGCATGGAAGGAAAGCAGAGGCCCAGTGCCACAGTGGAGACTGAAAACAGTAGGCCTTCCTCTCCTTTTTTTTTTTTTTTCTTTCTCAGTCAACATAATTCTCTCTTCTCCTTTTCTTCCCTGCATGTCTTCAGATGTTTAATAGTTTTCCTCCTGTTTACACTGGGACTTGATGATCTGTTTGGATTCTGTCTGCGCCATAATTATATATTCATCACAGTGTAATTGTGTTTTTCTGAAGTGTTTCTGTGCTTGTAACTTTAACTGGTTAGGTGCTGTGCCAGATGGGAGTGCCTGAGCTCTGCCTGTTATTGCAGTCGGCTGCATCTGGCGAGTTCTGTCTGCATGTGTGAAGAGCACATACTTGTTTCTGAGGCATTTGCTGTGTTAGTGGTGACTTGCCTCTGAGGCTCAGCCCTGGAGAGCAGGCAATTCCAGTCCTGAGTCAGCTGCTAACATGCTCTGAGATCTTAGTCTAGTGATTTCATCTTTTGGTGCATGAGTTCTCTATCCATACAGGCGGGACAGGTCTGCCTTCTGAGTATTTGTAATATCCTTTCCCCTTCCCCTCCTGGGTGACATGGGGAATGGGAAGCAGTCGAACCACTGCTGTTGTACTGTTTGCTCCATAGGTATGAAGCTCGTCCAGGCTAGTCTCTTCTCTTCTGCCATCTCCCTGCAGCTTCACACAATGGTCTATGATTTTTCTCTTAAATACAAATTCATGCAAGTAGAACTGGACAAGCCATGGGCACTTAGTGACTCCAGGTGGCCATCTCTGCCAGTAGCAGGCAGCGACATCCTGGGCTTTGTCAGGAGCTGTAGGACATCTCTCTGACAATGCTCCTCCCAGGACAAATACTGCCCTTGCTTGCTGCAGCAGGGACGTGCAGCAGCTTCAGACAAACCTGAAAGTGCCACAGCCGTCAGGATATAATCATGCAGAGGGATACTCCAGGATATTTCCAGTTCCTTTATGCATAAGTATACCTTAGTGTATTTTTACTTCCTCTTTATTACATGAGTGTGTGCTAAACCTTGATCCCTGCTTCTTTCTTAGCACCAGAGCAGTTTTGAAGGCTCTCTCTTCTATCTCCATTGTCTTTTGGTGTTGGACTTTGGTATACAAATGCTGAAATAGCTTGGGAGTCTTTCTCTTACACTCTCTGCACCCTGGGATATACATATATCTGTATACACTTGTGCTGGCATTTGTCATTTTCTACTGCTTTTGTGGTCTTCAGTTAACATTTTCCACCCAGCTCAATGGTTTCCTAATTCCTAGTTAAGATTTCACTAGTGTGGTCACATTCTAAGACTGTAACAGTATTCTAAAAATTATGCATGATGAAAAGTATTTACTGTAAATAATTATATGAACCTCATTGTCTATAACTTGTCCTTTGCTTTCTGGAACATTAAAGCCAGATGGCAGCTTTGTTCACAGGGTGCTTCATGCTAGCAAGTATGAAGTCTTGCGGTGTCACACACCTGTCAGCTCACTTCATTATTCATATGTGAGACTGTGCCAGTCCAGTAGTGGGAGATGCAAATTCTACATAAGACGACAGCTTGAAGAGAGTCAGTGCTGGGGTGCATCTGGCATGTTGTGTCTTGACAGAGGGACTATGGTGGACAGAAAACAGGGTTGAACGGGCCAGACTGGATCATGTGGTGCAGAACAGACAATATGGGGCTACACAATGGGAAGGATGTTATCTAGCAAGGTGCCTTACAGAGGTGGGACTCCATCAGACGGTGTGTTTCAGCTGATCTCTGCATGTGTCTCCTGCTCTGGGACTCTGTGTACCAGTCACCTTACTGGCACTACACAGATGGGGCTGTCTCTCACTGCACGTGGCATGTGGGTCCCTGACGGTTAATCTACAGGTATGTCTGGGCAGGGACCTGCCAACTGTGTCTTGAGCTTGATAGGTTGGCTATGAGCCCTATGTGGAGATTGAGGCTACACTGCTGCTCCAGATTACCTATACCGCTTCTGCTGCTCTGGGCTGGGCTGGACGGAGTGAGCTGGGCTGCTCTGCTGGCTGCAGCTGGTGTCAATATGCAAGGCTCAGCACCTGAGAGCCGCTCACCTCTCTAGCAGAGGAGAGAGGAGAGTGCTAGCAAAGAGCTCCTAGCAACAGAAGGCAAGGCACACAGTGCTTAGCCTTGATGCACCCTTGGAGTGTCTCTGCTAGCAAAGAAGTGGAGCATAGATCCCCAAAGCCAGTCTTTGTGCTCTAGGGTTATCTCTCAGGTGGATGTGAAAGTGAATTGAATGTGTAATAATGTCATTTAAAAGTGATCTGTGCAGATATGAATTATTAAATCTGTTAGCGTGGGGCTACCATAATGAAGTGTCAAATTCTTCACAAAACCAAATCCTATTAAAAAGACCCAAGATTAAAAGCAGAGTAGGTTCTAAAATGATGGAACTGTGAGAAATTAGGGAACATAGTATTGATTATGCACACCAGAAATGGCTGTTTCTATTTAGAAATGTGGAAAACAAATTAATGAATAAATGGTTCAGTGTCAAAAAGGGCCCCAGAGGGAGCAAATGGATTTAAGCCATGTGGCTGTGACTATATAAACCTCAGCATCTTCTGGAGCTGGGAAGAAAGCTAAGCAGTGGGAGCAGGGCTGAGCAGTGCTTTCAAACCTCAGCACAGACAGGACAGGGAAGGGACATATCAGATTTTCACTCCATGACAGTGAATGGGCAGTGAAGGTCTGGGTTTTCCTAGTCACTCTGCAGGCAGCACAGAGGTAAGAGATAACCAGCTGCATCATCTACTGGGTAGATCCAAGTTTTGCTGCTCAGCCATTAACAGTGAAGGCGAGTCATAAAGAAAGAGTTGCACAGAAACTGTTGCATCTGGAAAGAATTTGTGTTGGCTTTGAAACCGGTACAGATGTTCTGGCTTTTCCTTACTGAAACGAAGTAGGTTCTCCTTGTTACAGCCTGAATCAACTCCCAGGAAATCAGAAGGTGCATTGCAGGACACTAGAAAAACAGAAAACTTGTACCCTGAGTTTGCCTTTTGAGACTGAGGCTTATGATATGAACTGGTAAAAAATGTAGAAACAAGGTTAAAGAGAGACTTTGATGGATCGTTTCACCTCCTGGAATAACATTTATCAGTATACAGTATAAATTTGCATATGTCTGACTTTCTAGATCAGCTCTCATATTTATATACAGGCATACCTTGGAGATATGGTGGGTTCGGTTCCAGACCACCGCAATAGAGCCTATATTGCAATAAAGCGAGTCACATGAATTTTTTGGTTTCCCAGTGCATATAAAAGTTATGTTTAAACTGTACTATAGGCTATTAAGTGTGCAATAGCATTATGTCTAAAAAAACAAAGTACATACCTTAATTAAAAAATACTTTATTGCTAAAACATGCTAACCATCATCTGAGCCTTCAGCGAGTCGTAATCTTTTTGCTGATGGAGGGTCTTGCCTCAATGTTGATGGCTGCTGGCTGATCAGGGTGGTGGTTGCTGAAGGTCGGGGTAGCTGTGGCAGTTTCTTAAAATAAGAGAGCAATGAAGTTTGCCGCATCAATTGACTCTTCCTTTCATGAAGGATTTCTTTGTAGCACACAATGCTGTTTGATAGCATTTTACCCACAACAGAACTTCTTTCCAAATTGGAGTCAATCCTCTCAAACCCTGCCGCTGCTTTATCAACTAAGTTTGTGTAATATTCTAAATCCTTTGCTGTCATTTCAACAATGTTCACAGCATCTTCACCAGGAGTAGATTCCATCTCAAGAAACCACTTTCTTTGCTCATCCTTAAGAAGCAGCTCCTCATCTGTTAAAGTTTTATCATGAGATTGCAGCAATTCAGTCACATTGTCAGGCTCCACTTCTCATTCTAGTTCTCTTGCTATTTCCACCACACCTGCAGTTACTTCCTCCACAGAAGACTTGAACCCCTCCAAATCATCCATGAGGGTTGGAATCAACTTCTTCCAAACTCCTGTTAATGCTGATATTTTGACCTCCTCCTGTGAATCATGAATGTTCTTAATGGCATCTAGAATGGTGAATCCTTTCCAGAAGGTTTTCAATTTACTTTGCCCAGATCCATCGGAGGAATCACCATCTATGGCAGCTCTAGCCTTATGAAATGTATTTCTTACATAATAAGTCTTGAAAGTCGAAATGACTCCTTGATCCATAGGCTGCAGAATGGATGTTGTGTTAGCAGGTATGAAAACAACATTAATCTCATTGTACATCTCCATCAGAGCTCTTGGGTGACCAGGTACATTGTCAATGAGCAGTAATATTTTGAAAGGAATCTTTTTTTCTGAGCAGTAGGTCTCAACAGTGGGCTTAAAATATTCAGTAAAGCATGTTGTAAACAGCTGTGCTGTCATGCAGGCTTTGTTGTTCCATTTATAGAGCACAGGCAGAGTAGATTTAGCATAATTCTTAAGGGCCCTTGGATTTTCCGAATGGTAAATGAGCATTGGCTCATTTACTTAAAGTCACCAGCTGCATTAGCCCCTAACAAGAGAGTCAGCCTGTCCTTTGAGGCTGTGAAGCCAGGCATTGACTTCTCCTCTCGAGCTATGAAAGTCCTAGACGGCATCTTCTTCCAGTATAAGGCCTGTTTCATCTACATTGAAAATCTGTTGTTTAGCGTAGCCACCTTCATCAATTCTCTTAGCTAGATCTTCTGGATAACTTGCTGCAGCTCCTACATCAGCACTTGCTGCTTCGCGCCTTGCACTTTTATGTTGTGGAGACGGCTTCTTTCTTTAAACCTCACGAACCAACCTCTGCTAGCTTCCAACTTTTCTTCCGCGGCTTCCTCACCTCTCTCAGCTTTCGTAGAATTGAAGAGAGTTCGGGCCTTGCTCTGGATGAGGCTTTGGCTTAAGGGAATGTTGTGGCTGGTTTGATCTTCTATCCAGACCACTACAACTTTCTCCATATCAGCAATAAGGCTGTTTCCCTTTCTTCTCATTTGTGTGTTCACTGGCGTAGCCCTTTGAATTTCCTTCGAGACCTTTTTCTTTGCATTCACAACTTAGCTACCTGCTTGGCGCAAGAGGTCTAGCTTTCGGCCTGTCTCGGCTTTCGACATGCCTTCCTCACTAAGCTTCATCATTTCTAGCTTTTGATTTCAAGTGAGAGACGTGCGACTCTTCCTTTCACTTGAACACTTAGAGGCCATTGTAGGGTTATTAATTGCCCTAATTTCAGTATTGTTGTGTCTCAGGGAATAGGGAGGCCCGAGGAGAGGGAGAGAGACGGTGGAACAGCCGGTCGGTGGAGCGGTCAGAACACACACAACATTTACCAGTTAAGATCGCCGTCTTGTATGGGCGCAGTTTGTGGTGCCCTAAAACAATTACAGTGGTAACATCAGAGATCGCTGATCACATATCACCATAACAGATATAATAATAATGAAAAAGTTTGAAATCTTGCGAGAATTACCAAAATGTGACACAGAGACACGAAGTGAGCACATGCTGTTGGAAAAATGGCGCCGATAGACTTGCTCGATGCAGGGTTGCCACAAACCTTCAATTTTTAAAAAATGCAATATTTGTGAAGCACAATAAAGTGAAGCACAATAAAATGAGGTATGCCTGTATGTGAGCATGTGTGTGTTTGAGCTTCTGAACAGAAGAACAGAAAGCTGTAGAGACTGACATTTTAGTTCAAGCCTTTTCTTCAGTTACCAGCTAATTTCAGAGAATGTCCCACAGTCATACAGCACTTTGGAAATATATTTCAGTTGTCCATAAATTCATTTCTAAAGGTTCATAAATGCCTTTTCCTTTAACCTTTTTAGTGATCCTGAATGCAACATGTGTGATTTGTGAAGAGGGATGAAGCTTTGTATCCCTACAAGCGTAGACATAATCTTGTTTAAGAATATCTGAGCTTATACATTGTTCATCTGGGCACTTGCATGTGCAATTATGGCAAAACATGAGTAACTTCCACTGGTATTGTTTTCCAGGGGGATGCACTGGGAGGCAGGAAGCTTGGTTTTATTCCTTTAGCTGGTGCTGATTTAATGCATGATCTTGGGAAGGTCATTTGACCTCTCTGTGTCTTATTTTCTCCAGTAGCAAAATGGGCATAAGGAAAATCATCCATTTATATATCTGCTAGAAATTTAAATTCAAGTAGAAAGGCAGTCAAGAGATTCTGAGCAGAAACATACAAAATATTTGAATTTGGTGCCTGAGTCACAGGTAAGCATTTGGTAAAAATCCATTTAAAAAAATGCCATTTAAAAATCCCATATATGGCATAGAACTGTGACACTTGCTACCTGTATTAACGAGTTGAGCATATAACAAATCCTTCTGCATTCTAGTTCTTTTGTGGGCTACTGGTACATCTTTCCATGTTATCCATGCCACGAGGTGATAGAGCCGTCCAGTAGATACTACTTGCTATAGGATGATAGTGCTTTATTTTATGTTTGCACACATATGTTTCCCAAATTGCTGAAGACTATTTTATCTGAAGCTCTTTTAAATGTTTTTAGTAAGATTATATAATATATAAAAACATGATTTACTCAAGCAGGTTTCTTGTCTACATGTAACTGATCATTTGTTGCATCTCTTCTTTTCAGCTTGTATCAGTCTGGTGTAATGTTTTACTGGCATGGATTTTGTATGCATGACATCTTTCTAGTTGTGAGTGAACTAATGGCATTGTTGTTCACACCTTCCTGTGCATGTGTTGCAATGTCTTCCCATACATATGATTAAAAGGCAAAACTTAATTTTACAGAAATTAATTGTGTTGGCAAAATGGTTTTAAAACATGCTGGAGAATGTTCTGTCAACTTGACTGATGAAGGTAATACCACAAAATGAATTTTGTTGACAAAATAATTTCAGGGTGTTGATAAAGTGCATTTTGTCTTCAGAGTGAAAAGTACCAGACTGACAAATACTATTGTCCTTAGAAGTGTTTTTTCAGCTGTCAATCAATTCTTCCCTTTTTAAGCTAGCCAATGATAGTTCTTCATATCTGAAAAAGCTTTAGTAAATGATAGCAGAAGGCTCTGAAGGACAAAATAATTAAACTTTGATTTGTTGCTTTCAAATTGAAAACAGCTTTGTTACTTTGACGAACAATGATTGGTTGCATTCGAAGTGGAAACAGGTGGCTAAGTGGTTTGATGCAGATTTGACATGCATTGTAGGGAATAGAGGGTGGATTCAGAGATGGGGTTCTTGAAACAGCTGTTTATTTGAAAACTTATTGTTAACTATTTGAATATGATGCAAGCTTTTAAAATAGCTTTCCTGGAGATTTCATGAGCCATTTGAATGCACTTTAAAGTCTCATTTCTTCTTTCTTGTACTTTTGTGCTTTTTGCAAATGAGAGAATGTATACATATAGCTTTCTGCCTAGGAATATGAAGTGTTGGCTGAGGGGTGGTCCATGGCAGCAAAGGCCCAAGGTCACTCAGCTCAGAGGAGACAAGGTGGTTGGAATCGCCTTTCAGCGCACTGCGATGTACCATGGGAGCTGAGGAGGGCTCTCGGTGCACCTTGTCCTGCTGGTTTGTCTAGGAGATGCAGATGGTGGTGGTAGCTGCCTGCAGAGCTGCCATGGACGTGCCTGAAGCGCTCCTTGGCCTGTAATGCTGGCGGGGTGGTGGATGTGCTGCTGGGTGGGATGGCGGGAAAGCAGCTGGCAGGTCTGGGCCCAGTCAACAGCAGTGTGCAGACGATAGCAGGAAGGCCTAGAGAGCACCAGGATGTTTGGTCCTGGGCAGCAAGTGTTTGTGTTTAGTGTCTCAGTTTGGCTCCAGCAGCTGGTTCCCCTGGCTCTGCCTATGATGCCAGTACTGCCTCACCCCAGGTGAGGTCTGTGCCTGTCCCTTGCCATGCCAGTTACATGGTGACTCTTCCCACTGCTGCCAGAGGGCCCAGGGTTTCATCTCACTCATTTCTAGGATGGAAGACTTTTCCAGGAAGGCAGGCTTAAGGCCCCTGACTCTGTGCGCACCAGGGCAGGTTAGATAGAGGCTTCCCCACCCTCTGCTCTTCAAGGTGTTTCTGAAAGGCAGAGGCTACAGAGACAGCTGATTATGTTTCCATAGCATGCTGCAACAGAGGCAGCTCCTCTGGAGCTGCATCTTCTTTCACAGTCTGCAGGTGTCAAGACTTTGCATCAGTATTTCATATGATGACTGGGTGACAGTAGGTTAATGAGGAGCGTGCCCCTAGAACTGCTTAAAAACACTGGTATCATCACCTGGTGCAACTTTAATAATAATATGTACATAGAAAAAATCTCTATGTCCTTTCAGCAGTTCCCAGGAACACTAGGCCTTTTACCATGCCAGCTGGATCAGGCCAAGGCCAGAAGACCAGTTCTGAGTTAGATGAGATTTTGTTTTTTAATTACTGGACTTGAAGTTCTGCCTGATGCAGCTCCAGGGAAAGTTACCAGGTAGGGGTAATTGGAGTTAATGTGATTTTGACCACTAAGTGCATGGAGCTGTTTCTCCTAGATACTGGTTTGGGAAAGGATCTCTCGAACTCTCTAGTTGTTCTGCTGCTTCCCAGGAGGGTGATGTGCTAGGATTTTTTCTGAACTCTCTGGTTTCTTATTGGGATTTCATTTTGATATCCCCTTTTGTCCTGCAAGGAAGGAGCAAAATCATGCAAGTGTTATGTATAAACTGGACTCTACTGGGATTTTTGGGGAAGCTTGAACTCAAGGCGATAGTCTTGTGATGAGGTAATGATGCTTCATTGCCAGGGTTCTGTTTTTTTTTTTCCTTATCAATAGTGGCATAACTAATCACATTAGCTGTTTCAACAAGGTCATTTATGCTTTAATCTTAGTCGAATGAGTGTGTCACTCCCACAAGTCACTGGAATGACGCTTAGCATAATAGCTCCTTAATATGTGAAACATCTGTTCTTCCTTTTTGATAATCAGTGACTCTTCCTCATTACCTTTGCCTACTAGTGCCAAAGTGAGCCAGCCACCCCTGGCATAACACTCAAGCTTTTCCACTTCTGGCTGGATGGGCTTTGAAACTTCTGACAAGAAAATAAGCAATCAGAACTATAAATCATCTGAAATCCCAGTTACAATTAATGAGTGATAATGAACTAATGGTAGTTAATGGCACTGGCTAATAAATTAACAAAAAAACAGTTTCTCTTTTGGAATTAGAGTAACAGGGATGCTGATAACATCAGTTATGTCTTTGGCCCTGCTTTTAAGGGGGACTGTCTCTTGCTTTAGGAACAGTAGGATTGAAACCCTTCCAACAAGTTGAGCACAGTGGATAGTCTTTTAAAACATGCTAATAAATGCAACAGCCCTCAGTTACCATCCATTCAAGCCACACCGTAAGCAGAACTAGCTGCCTGCATAAGTAGCTGCTCTCATTGCAGCAGTGTGTGGGCTACTCTAACGCTGTTTCCAGAGAGACAGGAGAAGAAATGGGCTTCCAGAGGGGCCTGAATGGCATTGACTCTGGTTGCCTCCCTGCTGAGGAACACGCCTATTCTGACACTCCAGTGCTGTCAGCCTGGGCTCTTCTGCTTCTGTCAGGGACACTGTCATGGGCAGAAAGCCTCAGGTGACAAGAGTGCAAGGCCACATTAGTTCTTGTTAGGCCCAAACCAATCCCTCCAGTTTTGTTAAGGAAGGGAGGGAAATATGATGCAGCTATTCTCCAGGGCAGTTGAGATGTCTGATTATTATTTGCTAATTGAATATCAACAAAGCCATGCTTTCTCCTTCCATGCCATCTGTCTTGAGCAGGCAGGTGGTGGCCTGGCTGCTCCCTGCAGGGACATGCAGAGCAGGGAGAATCAGTGCATGCCTGTTAATCAGCCTTCAGTTCACATCTGCCTTCTAGAGTATTTTCTCCCATGGTACAATCACAGCAATGCTAGAATAACACCTTAATACCAATCATCTTTATGGGGACACACATAGTATAAAAGGTCTGACTGTCTATGCACACATATACCATCAGTGGCTATTACCCAATAAAGCTGTCAGATAGAAAAACATCACAGCAAGTCTTTGAACAGTGTCTCCCCAAGTTTAAACAGAGAAAAAGCTCCTCACAGATCATTTCTTGTAGAAATAAAGAAAATCAACACAAACTGAATGAATGGATCAAGATTGTTTCCTATAGACAAGGAGAGAAATAGGGTGTGTCACCACAGGTGGTGGCTTTGGGAAGGCAGCTTATTTGCCACGCAAATCACCCTGACAGACTTGGCAATAGCCCTCAGCTGCTAGTGCCGATGTTGATTGCACACATTGTCTTCTCCCAGGTTTTGCCTTTTATTCTGCAGAGAAGCAGAAGCCCAGGGTCCTTCCCTGGAGCTGACAGATCAGGGGCTGCCAGGCAACCCTGTTCTCTCTGCTTCCTCCACAGTGAGAAAATCCTTTTGGCATAATGACAGATGTGGAATAATGACCAAGGTGTGAATGAGCTGCTCTGGTGCCTTCCTGTCTGTAAATGCTGTTGGAGCCATCCTCTGCTCAGCACAGATGCACCCAGAAATTCTAGGCTTCATCGTTCCATTTTTGCTGCAGTTCTTGGCCCCCAAAAGAAGCTGTAGGAACATAGTGCATTCTTCGTGACATACTGTCTGTGCTTCTGAGGCTCCTGCACACAGAGCCATTTGTAGTTCACCCTTTGTAGCATGAGTCCCACAATCTTCCATTTAATGGATGTCATTTAGGTTGAAAGTAAGCTGCTTAAATGCTTTGCTTTCTGGCATCTGTGTCCTGTTAGAGCCATTTCTCACACTCTCTCAATTGCACATTTTGTTAGATGAACATGTTTAGAAAGAAAGAACAAGGGTTTTTCTCTCCTTCAGATATTTATAGTGATGGCTTGTGATGTAATCAATAGGGTTTGCAGAATCCCACCCTGCACCGTCGCAGCAGCATTTTTCAGAGTGATGCTTGTTGCAATATTATAGCTAGGACTGACAAGATAAAGGTGAGCTAAAACAAATTGCACATTATCTGCTTCTATTCTGCTGTTGAGATTGATAGAATTTCATTTGTTCTCTTCTGCAAACAGAAGCTCCTCTTCCTAAGCAGAGAAGTAGCAGCTACTGAAGCAGACAGCAGTTCTGACAGAAACAGTTACAGGGACAGAAGTGTGCTGAGCTAGAGCTCTTGCCCCCTCGCCTTCTGCAGATGACCAAAGTGCTCTGCCCCAGGCTCCCAGGTGCACATCCATCCTGCCTCCACAGCTAGATTCAGAGTATGTCTGGCATAAACCCCTCTCCAGTCTTTGCTCACTAAGCTCCTGGGTGATCTCCAGAATTTAGCACGCCGTTACAGACCATACAGAAATATGATCTGAGCTCTCCTCTTCTACAGCACACTCCAGGAGGTGTCGTGATAGTTCACACCCACTGTTGCCCATTCTCCTTGCCTCCTTCCTCCAAGAACCACTGCAAGGAGAAACGCTTTCAGGGAGCTGGGATCATGAGACAGTTCTATCTTCCCCATCACAGCCATCAGTGAACCAGTTTGCATTGGGCCTGAAGGATGCTGATAACTTGCACTTGTCCCAGCAAGAGCTGCAAGCAGGATACCTTCATGGGCATGTCTTACTGCTGGCAATCTGCTCTACCAGGCCTGCTTACAGTCTGAATATTTGTTTCCACAGCCCTGCTGTGCACTTACCTCTTGCCAGCACATACTGGAAGCATTTTTTGAAGGAATTTTGGAAAGTAGGCAAGCTTTGAGGAGATTTGGCTGATGTAGCATTTTAATGAAGTGCTGTTCAATATGCACATGTGTACTCTGTGCTGAAGTAAGAGATAATAGGAGCTCTTCATGTAATCAAGAATGAAATGCAGCCTCATCAGGAAACCACATGCTCTTCTGGTTGATGAGGAGTTAAAAGCATCTTGCCAGAGATCTGCCCAACTAGACTCAGCACAAGGTTGTTGGGCTGTGTTAATAACTTCCACATGGCTCCTTTGTGCTTGGAAGTACCTGACATTGTCTCAGTCAGTGAGAGGAGAGTGGGATGCCCTTTGGGGCATAGAAACTACATTAAAGAAGATTATGCTATCATTGCTCGGGAGGGAGCTGCCAGGAATTGTTGCTCATTGCTCTTGGCTGAAAGGTACCTTCACTTTTTATTGTGTGATGTAGGTGTATTTAACAAAGGTGCTCCCTGTCAGTGGAAGTCATAACCTTTGCTAAAACCAGGGAAACCCTAGCAAGGAGAATGGTCCCTTCTTGCTGTTCTGCTCTCCTTGGCTACTGTGACCAAGTAAATGCCATTTTCTCACCAAGGAGAAGTAGAGTCTTCCTATGAAGGTTGTAAGAAGTGAATTTCCACCCAAAGAAGGTTCCTGGCTTATCACAAATGCTGTGCAAAGACAAGACTCTGCAAGCAACAAGCAAAATGTGCCTTGGCCAGTGAAAATGCTTGGTTCTCCCAGATGGGTATCCTGGCAGCACAGTTCTTCCTGTATCAGGAATCCACAGGGACACAGTAGCATTAAAATCATGAGATACAGAAATACAGATGTGCAGAACTCTTTGCTTCCTTTCTTGTTTTTGAACAAATGAATTACGAATTCAGCCGTGTTCTTCAACTTGTCCTTGAAATGAGGAGAGGGAAAGGATCTGGTCCTGGGATTTGATGACACATAAGTCTCATAAAGTTCACAGTAATGTATTGAAAACTGACAACTCAGTTTTCTGCATCCAGGGCACTGCTAGGAAACTTCTTTAAGAAGAAAAGACATGTTATGAACACCAAAAACTTTCCTAACTGGAAACGATTGGCCCATCCCACCCCAGTACAGCAAAAGCAAGATAGAAGCTCTGTAGCTGTAGCACAGAGCGTAATGAGAGCGTAAGCTTGGAGTGCACCTGTGGCTGAAGGATGGTCTGAGCCTAGGGTGCTCGCATTGCAGGAAATTCTAATTTATGGGCCAAAGAACTTACCACTCGTCTTATTGCCCCTGGGAAAAAAATGAATTTCTCAAAGAAAAAAAAACAACTGTGAGCAGAGCTTGGCAAGGGGGAAGGAAAGGAGTGAGGGATCAGAGACTGGGAAGGAATGCAAAGTGCAGCTTGGTTTGTGTCTACTTAAAGCCCAGTTCCTTACTGGGAGGAGTCAAAGTCTGTACCTCTGCACAGCTCCTTGCTTCAGTCTGTGAAATCTGAACCGGCAACTCCCCCAGTTAGAAACTGTGAGAGCTACAGAGATTAATTTAATTATGTGACTGCTACCCCAAAGGCTGGTTACTGATCTGAACGCCCCTGGAAAGCTGTTTATCAATAAAGACATTATTTAATTAGCAAATAGCAAAGAGTAATTTTCAAATACTCTGGAAAATAAATTTCTATAGATTTTGAAGATACTGAAAGGGATGGATCATCATTATCTGATATTAGGAGTTATTTTTCCTAAGTTAGTTAAAAAAACTGCACGGTGCCGGTAGGTGGAGGGAGCAGCAATCCTATGTAGCCTTTGTGTCTTGATTGAGAACATCGTGGGCATAGTAGAGACAGGAAAGACTCTTCCTTCTTTCTTTTGGGGACACAATGGGATTATCTCCAAGTCCATCATCCCTGAAATGCCTTTATAACCCTTGCATGGCCAGTATTGTCTGTCACAAGTCCCTGAGCAGTGTCCTCCTGTGCACTGGACAGTGATATGCTCTGCCAGCCCCAGGCCCTGGAGAGCCTGAAGCTCTCCCTGGCAGCTTGGTCAGAATCGCAATGGTAATAGCCTATGGCTCCATGGCTGGGGGAGGCTTTCATGGCCACACCAGGCAGCAATCTGCTTTTACATTTAGCCAGAAAGACATGAGATCATTGTCACCGTTGGCCCTGAACCCTCTTGCCTTGGGAGACATGTCTGGTATAGCACTTGGGATTGCCCTTGGCATTGCAGTCCAACATCAGTTAAGGAAACTGGCAAGGAATGCACTACATGCATGTACAGCAAGTGCAAGATGTGGCACTTGTACAAAGACATGTGAATACCCTCTCTCAGTGTGCTTTCTGGTGGCCACTATGAACTTTGCTGTATTGGCAGTAGGGATTAATCGGTATTTGATAGCATGTAGGTGGTGCATGATCTCCTACTAATGCATTAAAGGGAACATGGACAATTAACTGCCCTGGGTGGAGCTGCTGCTGCCCACCCTGAGACTCTGCCCGGTGAACAGAGGTCCACAGCAGCACAGCCAGGCATGTGTGTCCCTCTCCTAGTTCCTTTCAGATGTACACAGACCATTGTGAAGAGCAGGTACAGCCAGCCTCTTTGCTGATACTGGGAATGTCTTGCACCTCCAGTACTATCCCATTCTACTAAAGATTATGTTATTAAGTGCAGGGCCTGAAAGTGCCAGTCAGGACTAAAGTAGTAATGAAATCACATCATAAATGCAGCAGCAAAGCTAAAGTGCTTCCCTGTGAAACAACTCAGCTGTATATCCCATTTCTTGGAACTCTAAGGATGCACCACAGATACCTTCCCCCATCCCATTCAAAGGGATCTTGTCTGCTTTGAAAGTCTGTATTTTTCCGGAATATCAAGAATTTGGTTTCTTTGGATGTGTCTCCAAATCCAGGAGGCCTTTGTGTGTGCTTCACAGGGCTCTTTTCCTGCAAACAGACTCCTTTCGTTTTCAAGCTAGACAGACTCAGTACCTGCTCTGTGTTTGCTCTCCCTTTGTATTTGTATCACTGTTCTGTTACAGCAAAATGCTGCAGAGAGGAGATGAAAAGAATCTTGGAAGTCTGTTTCTATGAAAGTGTGAATTTATTTTTAAATCTGTTGAATTATTTACTTTGTCTGGCTTTTTTTTAATGACAGGTGAATACGTTTATGACACGTTCTCCTTCCCAAGGCAGCGCTTGGCATGAAGGGAAGTAACTGCATGCACAGTAGATGCAGCTGATTGTATTTTTCAAGTCAAGTTTCAGCTTTGCTGAAATTTCAGAAAGAAAGTAGCGTTTTATAAATTAAACTCTGCTTTGTGTGCTTTATTTTTAAAGAAGGCTTGGCATTTAAATAGGCAGCAGGAACAGAAAACAAACATACTAGATGAGGGAAACTTGTCTTTAAGGATGTATTCCTTCAGCTATCTGTAGACAGCTGAGAGAGATCAGTGTAGGAACCCATCAGCTGTGTGAGGAGAGTTTAATACCAACACCTTTGGCAGGAATTGGTTTTAGTGGCAAATTGCTGGTTTGTGGCATGAGCTGCTGTTTTGAACTGACAGGGTGATTAAACTGGTTACGCCTGTCTGTCGGAGGGCGCATGCCCTGTGCACTAGCAGGAAAACCTCATTCTGCTTCAAAGCAGTTTAGATACTGATATCATTACAGCTAAACTGAAAAGGATCCTGCATTGCTCTGTCTGCCTTATATACCCAGGTGCACTACTGGCAGAACAGGAGAAGCTTTACTTCCTGGGAAAAATCAAACCACCAGCAGCATACATGGACACACTAGTCCCCTTTGTTATTCCAGCTGAGACTGTAGTTGATATATCAATTCTTCTTCCCTCCAAAAGGCTGGAATGATCTTACATTAACTTATAGTATGAGAAGTCTCAGGAGTACAACCCTGGAGCTGGATAGGTGCCAGTGGACTGGAGTAATGGAGCAGGGTCTGGCTATACTGAGTGCGAAAAATGCTGCACTGCCATCCAGTAGATAGACTGGGCATCAGAGAGGTGACCCTGGTAACTGCTTGCCAGCCTGCAGTAACTTGGTGCAGCAGGTAGCTAACATGGAAAGGGTCATAACTGATTAACCTCTCCATCCATCAAACCTGGTTTCTATCCCTGGAATGGCAACTCATACATGATACTTCGGAAGAGACCAGCCCCCTCCAGCTTCCAGTGCTGCTCATAGGCTGTGTTGCCCCATGTAGCTCAGCAGAGAGCAGATCTGCTTTAAATGCGGCCTTCTGGTATTTATGTGCTGTAGTTCTTACTGTCCGAGTCCTTAAGTCCCAGCTGTTTCCAGCTGTTGTACTTCAGTCTGATGGTGATGACCCTGGGAGCAGAGGGAGAATCTCTACTGGAGAGAAACTGCTTTGGGTATCTACTTCCAGGGAAGCACCATGTGCTGAGCTGAGTGACTTGCAATGTAATCCATGTCACTTTTCATCTGCAGTTCTGGTGCTTTTAACAAGGTAACTATAGTTTGGTGAGTCTCATAGCCTGAGCAAATTTACTGCTCTAGGTCTGATTCTGAAGAGCAATGACCACTAGATGCCCCATTATCTCTTAGCTCATGTGAGTATGAAAGAAATACTCATCTCATGTTTCCTGTAGCTTATGGCCCATATCTGATGGTTGAATATAAAATGAGTTTATGATTTAGAAGCAGAAAAGGTTAACTCTAAATAATAATCAAGAAGTTAAAATGCAGAATAGAAATGTTGCTTTAGTTTTTATGGGTTCTACATAATTTTGCCTCCTTCCCTGAAGGATTTAGTATAACTCAATGAGAAAATTGCATTCCAATCCTGTGGGCTGCTCTGCCGTGACTGAACTGAAATGAGGGGAGATATACAAAGTAGTTTTAAAGAAACAATTCAGATGGCTGCCTGCTGGGAGAAGCAGTCTGTGTCTGGGCTGTACTGCCTCTTGAGCAGCATAGAGGTAAGAGGACAGCAGGCTCACGGGAAGCAGGGAGGAAGAGGCTGTGTTCTCTTATAGCTGTAATGCTGCATTGATGGTCCTGGGGGCACTTGAGTGCACAGTGGCCTCTGCTCACTATTCCTGCCCCTGGGATGAGACATTTGCTGAGAGCTGCTGGGAAGGAGCAGTTCATTGGATGGCTTCTTGCTTGGAACATGGTTCTCACTATAAACGTGTTTTTGGCTTGTGGATGGCAGCTTTACCTTCCTAAGTCTGTTCAGCACCTAGTGCCAGGGGTTGAGATCTCCTGGAAGGATGGAGTACCAGTGAGAGATCTTGCTGCCTGCCCCAGCCCCCTGGGCCTTCCTTCTGTCCTCCTGCTTAGCCTTGAGGTGTTTGCTGTGCTTCAAAATTTCCTGGAGCTGTCCCATGAGCACATGCACAATCAAGCTGTGGCTTTGTCTGTCCCACACTTGCCTGCACGCAGGCAAGGCACTCTGCCTTGCCCTATTGTGAATGCTCTGCAGCTCACACAGTAGGCAAGAGACTACCTGAAATTGGGACAGTCTTAGCTTCTGGTCTTTTGGAGCAAAGCAATTAAAACCACAAAATAACCATGGGTCTGGTCTCTAGCTTGGAAGGGCCCTTGGGGAGGGCTTCTGAGCGGGAGGAACCAGTAGGGCTTGTCTCTCTTTGCAGAAGCAGCACTTCCTAGGGCTTGCAGCATTGCTCAGTGCTCTGCAAGGCTCACCTGATGCCCAGTAGAAGGAGCGCTCGGGTGTGTGAGGCACACAAAGGACCTGGGTTGTTATTCAGTGCTGTCATTCCAGACATGACTGGGCCATTTTGATGAAAGAGACAGAATCTGACAGTTTTACTATTCAATTGTTTCTTATAGATTTTGAATAAAAATAAATTGGTGTCTTTTAAAAGAACAAACCGCAGAAAAGCTTGTGTAAGCAGAAGTGTGTGGTCTCTGAAGCATGGCAGACAGCACTGTATTCACAGCCAGCCAACAGAGACTTCAAGGGCTAGTGCAGAGAGAGCTGGATTGAAAAGTGAATGCCTCTTCCCAGCTTTAGCTTAGCTTTGAAATGCTTTGGAAACATATGCACAGAAGGAAGGGGAGGGGGTTTTAGAGTCTGAACATCCCTCAGAAGCCAGGCTTGCACAGACCCCATCACAACACCACTGCAGACAGCATGCCGCGAACACTCTGCAGGCATTTAGTGCCAGCACTGGTGAGCTCTTTGCCCCAGTGATGGGGTGCCTGTCACAGAAGAAGCAGTGAAGATCTGAGGATGTGACATTGCTGCAGTCTCCATTTGCTGTTTCTGTTGCAGCAGGTCTCAGAGGCCAAGTGAGATCAAGGCCTCAAGTATAGCTGCTGCCCAAACCCTCTGGGAGGCAAGGTTCATGCCCTTCAGGGCGGACAGTTTTGGGATGAGACTGCAAGGGAGTGAGTAATGAGGTAATAGCATTATCTGTTTGTCTGAGAGTGGTTAACTGCTTGGCCCTTCCAAGGCCAGGTTCTTTGTTCTTGTGGCTGCCTGTGCCGCAGGTCTCTTCCTCCCTCTCGAGGTGGGAGCATGGGTGCAGGCTGAGACAGCATGGCATGCTGATTTTTTCTAGAGGGGCTCTCCATGGGTGTCTGGCATTTCTGAAGGCTGTGACAGACTGGCTTTTTCCTGAGTGCTGGAGTTGGTGGCAGAGTATCTCTGTTTTGATGCCTCCCAGAGCCATTATCATCTTTGTGGGACCCCTTTCCACAGAGGCTGCAGCAAGGCAAGCCTCAAGGTAAGTTCACCTGGGGTACAGCAAATCTGCTGTGATGAGTTCAGTTTGCATTTAGAAGGAATTGCTGGCTTAGGAGGTTTGTCTGCAGCTTTTATAAATCACGGGCCTGTCATTCCTCTCCAGGCAGTGTTCTGCTGACATCTCCTCCTCAGGACCGGTAGACTCTGCAGACTGCCCAGCCTGAGGGTGGCGGTGGAGGACACTGTGCCAAGTTAGGGCTGCCAGCGGATGTCGGAGGAGGGCAAAGAGACTGCCAGGCCCCAGGATGCAGTTTACCAGTGAAGGAAGGGTTTGGGTGCGCACCCCCAGGAGCTGCTTGCTGGCAGACCATTCCTGGGGGATTAACCTTGGTGCAGGCAGATGAGCCGTGAGAGCTTGACATTAAACAGACTGACACAAAGGGCCTGAGCTGCATGGTGCAGTGATGATAAGGACTTTGTCTGTCAGGATGGGGGCTCACAGGACTGGGCACCTTGCCTTTCATTCCCCAGGGTGGGAGGAAGGAGCTCTGTGGAGCCAGGCACCACCAGTGCTCCTTGCACACATCTGGTGCCATTGGGTGTCTGGGGTGAGAATGGCAGACTCCGTCGCCCCAGGGACGCTTTTGAACAGAAGAGCTACTTGGGCTGAAAGGTTGCTGTGACCATTTAGCATTGGAAGCTGGACCTTTCTGGCCATGTGTATCTGCCAGGGCTCCAGAGTCTGTGGCAGCTGGAGGACTGAGGGTTTCTGCTGGGTTTCCTCCTGTTTTCCTTAGTGCCTTTGTTAAAGTGGCATGCTAGAGAGCCAGACAGTTCTTGGTCTCTTTGCAGGTTTAGCTTTCCTCCTAGGGATCAGTGTGTGCTGGGCTGTCTGTTCCTCATTTGGAGTTTGCTAATGATGGTATAAGCATTCTGGATTCTTTCGAGGAATTTGTTTGCAAAGATCCTGGGATACAGGAGCAAAAGGCTGGAAGGAAAATGCCTTTCATGATTCAAGATAAAGAACATCACAAGGCCTTGGAGACATCACTTCATTCAGGAATTAAATTACAGGAGTCATCTGGTGTCAAATAAGTTTCATTTAATAGGTCACTCACTTAGATAAAGTTTCTGTAGAAATCAATATCTCTTTCTCCTGCAATTGACAGCTGAAGACATTGAAAATGGCATTTTTCACACAAGGTTTATTTAATTTTGGTAGGAAGAATCCCTCCCACACCCTCTGCTTGGTCAGGGCAGCACTGGTATGAGGTTAACAGTCTCCTGAGGTGGAAACCTTCCCTATCCTTTTTCATGGGGATAATTTGAGGTCATTTTGGCACAGGCTTGCCAATGCAGTCAGGATGCCATTGGCACAAGGCTGTATCACAGGCATGTTCACACCTCACTGAAGGAATTGGTAAGTCACTGCATTCTCTCTTACAGCTGAGTTTGGCATGGCAAAGTGCCTCATTATGTATCTCAGCAGAACGAAATTCTCTGTAGAGGCAGATACCTTTGTGCTGTGAAGACTGGACATTTCAGAAGGGATGCTTCTGTGTCCAGGGCTAGATGCATCTTGTAATTTCAGACCCCTTAGGAAAATGGGACACTTTTGCTCAGTGTATTTTGTTTCAGTCTGATAGTGTCCCATGGAGGAGGGAAGAGAGACTGGCAACTTTCTGCACCATCTCCCAGGAGAGCTGTGTGTAGGAATGAGAGCTGTTATTATTCCTACAATAGCAAAATAATTGTTTCTGAACACTTGCTGTTTCCTCCACTTGCTTTTCAGTCTTAAGCAATTTCTAAGGTTGACACGCCATCTCCAGTCACATTTGTCTTGTTGTGTGGCATGACTGATGCAATTACATCTGACATTGTCACAGCATTTTGCACAAATGACTTCAATTGTAGGCTAACAGATGACCCCTGAAATGAGCAGCAGGAGACAAAATGCCCTTAACTTCCTCCACAGGAAAGAGTTGTTGGTTCTCAGAGTAACATGTGGCTGGCGTCAAGTTTTTCAAGCAAACACTTTTCTGTTGGCTGTGTTCAAGAAGCAGTGTTTTACTTCATTCTTGCACAGCCTGCACATGGACTTTTCTCTATCAGCATTTTTCACCACCAGATATCACCTGTGACAGATGAAGAGAGCTACTATGTTGGCTGTAGACATCCGGGTTTGATAAGAGTGGAGAATGCATGAAGTAACAGGGGTCCCTTTGCCTTCTCTCTGTCTCTTGATACAAGTGGCAGCAGCCACTGTGAAATACTGAGAGGTGTAGAGGATTGGGGATTGGCCCAGCAATATCAAAGACAGGCTTGGCGGAGATGCAAATCCTAGCAAAGAAAGGAAAGCTCTGTTACTTCTTGGGCATTTGTTGCAGGCGGTGGCAGGTTGTAGGGAGCTTGGAAATGCTCCTGTTGAAGAGGGTGGCAACTTAGGGATGCTGTGCATAGAAGGGATATGCCTTGGAGGCAAGTTAAACCAGTGGTAAGAGCAAAGGAAGTGTTAGGGATACCTAACTCTGGTGAATATCCCATTCACCAGACCCGAGAACTAAAACTGGGATAGAAATTTCTTTTCCTCTGAGCACACAGCTGCCCTTTTGAACTCACTGTTCTCAGCAGGCCTGAGGAGACATGAGAGCCATGGGGATAGAGGATGTCCACTCTTACCCTGAGAAGCAAACAGCAGTTCACATGAGTGCTCACCAGGGCATGAGCCAGCTCTGAAGCAGCCAGGGATGAGCTACTGACTGGGTCTTGCTGCTGGAGCACGTGGTGGATGGCTGCTAGAACACACAGATGCAGCTCCAGCTTGCTTGACAGTTTCTGGCTGTGCATGTGAGAGGCCAGCTGATCTGTGAGAGCAGTGCAGGGGCAAGCAGGACAGGAATGATTATATACTCTGATGGCAGGCTGGTTATGCTAAATCTCTGGTCTGAGAATATAGAACGGTGCTTTTAGGATATATGTGGAGCAACTTGCTGCAACTAACCCAGAGCCGATGGCAGTTCCCTATTCCCTGCCAGACAGACAGAATTAGATGCTATTTAAAACCACCCAAGCTTTTAATGACCCCTCTCAGACACAAACTGACCATCTAACTTTGCACGATTCACTGAGATTCCATTTTACTCAAGGAAATAAAAATAATAGTTTAAACCATTTCAAATATAGCAGTAAATCCCTAACAACATTAACCTTTTCCAAAGCATTAAACTGATCCCTGGTGGATTCTCAAAGTTGCTATTAGGAGGAGGCATGAAATACTCTCTCCTGAACTTCATGTTCCCAAAGTAAATAACAAGCCACACCAAGTGTGGGGTTTATTAGCTTTCTGACTGGTGCCTGGCTGTCTCCTTACCCTATTCTGAATCATCAAACATTAGTGCTTTTTGCATTAGGAAGGTAAAAGTTCATGCACAAAATCACAGGTATGAGGAGGGAGACTAAGGTGATGTCTAGGTTCAAACAGGGAACAGCAGCAGCTTCGGAGTACGTGGGAACAGAGGAGAGCAGTCTGACCTGTACAGCCATACAGCTTGCTTTGAAGAGATCTGAGGCTGGTGTTCGATTGTCAGAAGGAGTTGGCTGAAGACAGCAATAGTGGGAAGGGTTTAGGCTTCTGGCCAACTCATTCAGTATGCAAGGTCAGATCCAATATTTCATTTTGTTGCACTGGTCAAGAGAAGGGGACAGGGACTGCTGACCTCCCCTGGATCATGGAGGATGGCCCCTGTAAAGGGAAAGTGACTTAAAGGAAATGTCTTTTAGATAGTAACACTGCAGTCCTGCCCAGGCTGGAAAAAACAAATTAGGGCCTTTTTACTCAGAATATACTCCTGGCTGGGCACATATATCTGGGGTAATTCTGCAAAATGAATGCTATCATAAGAAAAGCTGAGAGAAAGGAAGAATGTAAACATATATGTGAAAAAAACTTGTGATTGTTTAAAGGTGCTTTAGCAGATACCACAAGTGCTCATAATTTCACAGTCATGAAGAAGACATCTCCAGTTAAAAAGCCTCTTGATCTAGAGAGACAATATGAAAGAAGCAATTAAAACATAAAAAGATATAAAAACTTATCTCAGTGGGAAGTGATGAAGTTGATAAAAGCTTTTTGGCCATTAATCTGAGAGAAGGCACTGGTATCAATGAAAAATCTTTGGGTTAGGAAGAAAGTATTCCTTAACCATATCAGGAGCAAATGAAATACTAGCCACGATTATGTTGAGGTTTGGGTCCTGACTGGTAGTCATGATGTATGAAAGGGTGGAGTATCTGACAAATACTCCTATTCTGTATTTGAAAATAAGTGAGGTGAGCTATTTGCATCCTACAGTAAATATGGAATACTTTATTCTACTGGAAACCAGAGGGGATGATAAACTGGGGCTAGTAAATGTTTGCATCTGCAAGATAGTTGGTATGAAAGAATTCTTTGAACCATTAATGTTGGCTTTTAACAAAATGGGGAGTATTGGGGAAGTTTGAGAGGCCAGTAACAGTGAATCAGTTACCAGCATATGGAAATGGTAAAAAGGGAGGCCAGGAGCTGTGGGTTGGTGAGGCTGACAGTGTTCCTATTACACAGAGAAAGAACAGAAGCTGCCTCCCCACAGTGGTGTGTCTAAGAGCTCCTTCTTCCTTGTGTGTCCCACATGTGTGAGCTGGTCTCAAGGGACCTCTGCATTTATCTCACCTGAAGCTGAGGAACTCCTCTCCTTGCAGCCCAAGATCATGTGATGGGAGGAGGCGAATAGGATCTGGTGAGGGGTTTATAAGGAAAGGCTGATGCTAACAGGAGGGTTTGCAACAGGAGTGGGGCAGATGGAGCAGTATGGAGGCAGTATGGAGTAATGCTTCCTTGACAGTACCCTCAGTGGGGCAAGAGAGCAGGGATAGAGGTGGCTGGGGAGAGAGATGGGGATACATACTAGCAGAGACTGATCTGAGATTGGGAAGATAGGTAGGTGAGTCTGTCCTGGGAACCAGAACAGCAGGTGGAAGAGGTCTGCATTGGATCTTGTTGTAACCCCCTGGAGCACTGCAGCAGGGCATTTTGTGCTCTGTGAGGAAGACAAAGAAGTAAGGTTTCCTGGAGCTGAGAAGAGTTAAACCTTTGAGATGGCTTTTTCTCTGGCTGCAGAAATTTGTACTGGACAAACAGCCCCCTGTAGGATGGGAAGCTTGTCTGGGTAGCAGAGCTGCAACCCAATCATGGTGGTGGAGATGAGAGCTGTCACAGCTCATTCCTGCCTGGTCCTGCCATGAAGACATTTGGTGTCCCTGTTAGCAGTAGGTAGTCTTTAGAGAAGTTGCAGGTGCTAGCTGATAATGGAGTGTAGGTGAAATAACAAACTGAATCTCCTCTGATGTGGCTCAGTGCCATTTCTGCTTTGGTGCCTCCCTGTGAAGCCTGGATCTGTGCTACGGACCCGAGGAGACAGAGCTCCTTTTCTCTGGCTTCCTTCGGTCATCTCTGCACCTGCCCTGCTGCTGTGCCACTTTCTGAAATGCCAGTTCTGTTGCCATGCATAATGTGCCGGGAGAGCAGCTGCAACTGTTTATCCAATAAGGGCAGATTGCTTTCTAGGCTGTTTCAAGTGCTGTTAAATGCCATTTAGTTCTAAGAAAGGACAAGTTTACATTCTATCTAACATTCTTAATGCTTGTAATTTCTGTGAGCAGTGATATTGATTCCTGGGGCTGTGCTAACTATAACACAAATGGACAGCAACTAGTAGGAAGAACTTCCTAACCTTCCGGTATTGGGGCCCCTGAAGATGCTGAGTGATTTGTATGTTCCCAGCAGATGTAATCTGGTGATAATAAAGCACTGTGGGTTGCACTTCCTTACTGGCATGGGCTGGTAGCCTGTGGGAGGACTTTTCTCGTCAGTGTGGGGCAGGCTGGAGGGGTGGAGTGTGATCGCACTGTGAGAAAGGGAACAAACTGGGACTGGGCCCTGCCACTGACAGTGACATTCTGCCATAAATGGCTGATAATGTGTTAATAACTTTTTTTAATAGCCCCTCCCCACACATACATTGTTTTTCAGCTAAACAGCCAACGATTAACAAGCTTGTTAATGCATTCATCCCAGGCATGTTAAATATCTGATTACCTTTGAAGTTAACTGGCTTGCAATAGACCCCAATACAACAAAAGCATTCTCAGCTCTGAGGAATGTGCCAATTGAAATTGGTGACATGTGTTTTTTATCGGTAAGGAGTAGAAAACTCCTTTGTCCTTTGAGAAGATATCACAATTGGAAAGGCTTATTTTAACATATGATACATAACTAAAATAAGACTTTATGTTTTCCATCTTTTCATTTCAATAGAGCTTTCAATAGTGCAAAGTTAATTTTTATTTGAGCATATCTGTGAGATTAACCTAAACCAATGGACTGGGCTGCAGATTGCCATTCTGATAAACAAGGATAAACATAACCAGTACTAGCTGAGGAGGGAGATCTAGCAGGAAACAGAGCATTATTGAAGAATGTCATTTTCACAGCTGCTTTTCTCTGCCAAATTAAAAAGAGAAGCCTCTGCAAGGCACAATGGGAAGAAAATACTACAGGAGAGGTTTTATTAAGAATCAGAGGTAATAGTCCTGTGGAGACAGTCTGCTGGTGTTCTACAAAGTATTACGATGCTAGATGTTAGCATCCAGAGATCCTAAGTAGGCATTTGTGTGCATTGTACTAGGACTGGTATGTTATTTAAACATGCTTGCCTCAAAGAGTCTGTATTCTGTAATGCTCTGTCAGTAAGTACATGTCATTGGGGAGTTTCTTCCAAAGTAGGAGAGAGTTCATCTTCCAGTGCTTCCAGTAGGAGAGAGGATATAGTTAATACTTAAAATATGATTTTTCAGGGAAATGAATGGATTGGTGCATTGGCACTGGAGTGTAGTCTCTGGATCCTGGTCTGTGCAGAATAAGAGGCAGAGTAAGAGTAATAGACTAGTACTCTGGAGACAGTTTTTCACACGTACCCTAAATAGTCAACAAAGCTTTCTTCATGAGTATTTCAGCATCCTATTTGCCTCTTGCAGTTGCCACAAAGTTCTAGGTGTTTTTCTCCCATCCCTTCAGCTTGTTTTCTGCCCTTCCTGTCCATCTTGCTTCTCGTCTGCTCCTTCCAGGTGAGCTTGCGTGCGTGTTTGCTTTGCTCTGGGTCACCCCCAAATGACTAGTTGCTTCCACCTCCTCCGATACTTGCTCAGTGGCTTTTCTGCCAGCTTGAGGCTGTATCTTGCCCGCTGCTTTTCCATCTGAGTAACTGTAACCTCCACATAGGAGTATTGGAGCAGAGGCTTAAGCATGCTCCTCTTGCAACTGCAGTAGAGCTGGAGCCTCCATCGTGGGGCCCCTGGGGGTGGTTCTCCACTGAGGCCCAAGCCATGGCCATGGGAAATACTGTCTGGCTTTGTCCTGCTCTCCAGCGTTCCTGGTTACTCATCAAGAGAGGTGCCCTGGTTACCCACTCAGAAGTCTGCACCATGTTTCTGCTTCATGTAGACCGTCTCTCTGTCCCTTCTCTGCTCTGACACCAGTCCCCCTCATTTCTTGTTTTTATTTAGATATTTTAATAGTGGGAAGAAGGCAAGCACAGGAGAGTTCCTACCAAATAGTAAAATCTGTGATTTGCTTCCCATACAACAGTTAGCAAAAGAACCTCCTGAGTCAACTTCTCATTTTCCTGAGCAGCTATCATGCCTCTTGTGTGGGTGTCATGCCGAGATCTCCCTCCAGTTCAGCAGTGATAATAGGTTAGGAGCCTGCAGCCACCATATCCTCACACAGGCAGCCTGCACCTCAGAAGGTGCATTTCATTGGTGGTATGGCTCTGAGTCAATACCATTAGACCACATAGTGAGGAATGGAGTTTATGTTTATGTGTAAAGTGTGTGCATGCCATTGGACAAATTGCCTGAAATAAAGTGGAAATAACATTTACAGCTGGCCAGAAAAGCCTCTTAATTTGATTTGACATTTATGATTTCCCTTGCATTTCTTAAAGAGTCATCCTTTCTTGCTGCATTTAACTAACTGTTGTCCACCCAGTCTCTGTGCTATGCCCATAGCTGGGCATGTAATGCCATGGTGCCTACCTGTGGCGCTACCCCTGGCCACTAGACCTCAGCTTTCGCCCTCCTGCTGGATGCATTGGCTGCGCAGGTGGGGAGTGAGCTCTCCCTGCTTCCTTTAGTGCAGCCCAGCAGCAGCAGTCCCTGTCTGAAGGCTCTGCTTGGAGCCGCCCAAGACATGGTAGCAGCTAGCAGAGCTGCTGCCACATGGGGAGAGGAGGACATGGGAGGGCAGGCCCCCAAACACAGCACCTCCTGGCAGTGGTGGGATGCACTACTTATACGGGCTAGGGGAAGCACTTGCCTGTGTTGCCTGCAGCCTGGAGCAGGTGTTCAGGTGTTTGCCTGCACTCCACATTTAGTGTTTGTCTGTCTTCCAGCCCCTCTTTAGTACTGTCACTTAAACTGGCTTCTGTAAATTCGAGTGTTGTTTCAGGGTCTGCAGACTCAGGCAGATCTTCTCTTCAGTTACACCATTAGCTTTGCCAAGATTGGATTAAAGCAGAAGTTGCAGTTCTGTTGCAAAGACCTGTGGGGAGAAGATGTTCACCTTGTGACACTGGCTTTCAAAGCATTCAGAGAGCTGTATGTTGGTGAGAGCTGTTCCCCTAAGGCATAGGGCACCCCAGACTGTCTGGGGAAGATAAAGCAAATTCCTGATGGAACTGAGACTGTCCAATCTGAAGCAAAGATAGGACAGAGAATCAGGAGACATTTGCCACAAACAGACAAGAGACCAGTGTTGTGCTGCCAACACTGATTAAACAGTGTTAGGGCTGGAGGGGAAGATGGGAAGAAAGGTAACCAGCATCAGGGACAGGGAGGGAACCGGGACAGGTAATGTCCCTTTCCTCCCTAGAGCACAAATTCACCCACAAGGCAGAATGAGCCCTTCCAGACTCCCCCAGCTGCACGCTGCTCAAGCCACTCTGTCTGGGCATTGCAGGGTCGTTAGCATGGACTGCAGAGACAATTTGGCAGGTTCAGCTAATCGCTGGAACAGATACCTGCAAATTGAGGACTCTGTCTCCTGCTCTGACACGCACATGTAGCAGACACGTGCCTCAGTTTACTTATTTATAAGGTGTATTCCTGCTTTGTAATGCAGATTTATTCTCTCCATGGAGCCAATCTATAATGCATCAGAGGGGACCATATCTGGAGAGTTGTGATAGAGGCACTGTTCTACTCCAGCCTACTCACACCATTCCTTAATGAAGTGAGTTTCAGAGATTTGCAGTCAAAGAAGATGCAGATGAGCCTTTTGTAAATGGTAACATTTAAAGTTCCTGCTGCTTTGAAGCTGGAGGCTGAGCAGATGCTGCATGTTGCAGCCATTGCCCTCCTGAGATCATGAGTTTTAATTCATTTCCGTTTATGTCATCTGTTCCCTGTGTGCTGGTGTCACACTGTAAAATGTACTCAGGTCTCAGGGTGCATATGAAGCAAATGAGTTCATGTCTCTGTTCCAGCTCATCGTTTTACAATGTGTTGGGCAGCACTGCGTGTGGCCAAGTTGTACCTCTCTGTTGACTGGTCATCTAGCCATGTTCTTACACCTCCTACAGCATAATTTGAGGGGGTGACAATTGGAGAAGTTAGCAACAGTTTTTCAAAGAAAAAGAGCCTTTTGGGGGGCCAAACCACTTTCCTATGTGATGAAACCACTGACCTGAGCAACGCTGCTTCCTGGAACCCATTTACATGGGAAACAGGCTCTGTGCTCTGAGGATTCGCATGTGTTTGGGCTGGAGCTGGAGTTGGAAGTGCCACAACTAGGTCCTAAGGGCAAGTCAGGCTGGGGTCTGCCACTTTGCTGAGGGCCAGCCAACAGCTTGGAAGGAGGAAGAAAACTCTAGGGAGCCAGCAGGAAGGGAAGCTCTCAGGTAGCCTGCAGGGGCAGAGGTCTTTTCAGCTGAGGGCCAGGGTGGTATGTTGCACAAATAAGTTGTCCAACTCTAGGGTAAACGTTCAGCCTGGAGATGGATGTGAATGTGGGTACCCAAGGAGCTTCTCATCCAGAACTGCATTAAGCATTGTCTTTGGGACTCCAGAGAGCCTGTGGAGGAGAGCTGGAGTGCCTCATGGATTTGTTCTAGCTAATTCTTGGCACAATTTGAAATGACATTAGGGCAGAGGAGGCTCTTAAATCTGCCCCAGCACAGGTCCTTGCACTTCTTGCATTTGAGTAGACCAAGTGTTGCTCCCGAGCACAAGGCTGCATCTGCAACACCAGACTTCTTGGTTTTGGGTAAGAGAAGAAAGCTGTATGCTGTACGTACTTCTTTTCCAGAACAAAATTAACCAATATACTAATTAAATGTCTTACACCTCTTGTTTGGTCATGTTTTTCCCTAGGTAACAGTATATTTTCCATATGATTATACTGGGGTGAAAAGGCAGCGTTTGATGCAGTGAATTCCTTCAGCTGCCCACAGTCCAGGCCCGGGCTTGGTGTTTAACATGCTGCTGCAGTACAGACACATCCTTTAAGCATCAGTTGGAAAGAGATGTGGATCAGGTTTTTTTCCTTCAAAAAATGACATTTTGAAGTAGGTTAAATCTACCACTTTTCCACATTTTCTCAGAGAGAGATTTTGTCTGGCTAGTGTACGTGCTTTCCATGGGAAATTATTTATGAACTCCTGAGCCCTGATCTACTCTTCTTGATGTAACAGTAGTAGATCTGGAGGAATGACCAAGGTTAGCTTTATAGTCTCAGTTCAGATGTAGCGCCAAGTTATTCAGTGCTTCATTTTGCTAACACCTTAAGCAAGACAATTTATCTCAGCAAAGTCCTTCAGATTATACCAATATACCATTTTGCCAATAAGACATGCACCTGCTGCTTCAATCCCAGAAGAAATCAGTGTGTTTCATTTCAGAGTTGCCAATTCTTTGCTCTCCATTCTTTTGCTATTCTTATGAAGAAAAACTTTTTGGGGGGCCCTGGGAAGGAATACAGAAGGATTGTGGAAAACCTTGTGTCTATTTTAGCTAACACATCTTGTTCAATTGTGAACAGATAGACCAGCTCATTGTAGGGCATGATCATCAGGGTTCAGGTAATCAATATATACTAATGGAATAGGGCATATTCTTTGTTTGGGTCCACTCCATAGTTGGCCTAGACCTCTGCAGTCCTAGTAGAAGATATAAGATGTGACCATGCCACTACTGTCTTTGCTGGACAAATTCAAAGCTGTAGCTCACCTCCTTGCTCATAGCCAGTTATCTATCCTGGCACTTGTATAATTATAATACATGCTTTATTGCTTGTCAATATTTTAACCTTTCTGACATATTATCCCCTAGGGCAACTGAGCAACCTTAATAATATAGCTGATAATTATCCTCCACATGAATAAAGTTATCACTAGGGTCCTGTATAAATCACATAGAAAAGATGACAGATTTCACTGGCTGGTCATCACAAAAATGAGAAGAGGCACAGATTGTGACAGCTTAATGGGGAAGGTAATAAAACCAACAATAAAGTCATTTATAATATAAGCAATGATTCTCAGGCCTTCTATTTGTTTTCATGCTAATAGAAGATAAATGTCAGATTAGGAACAAGACCTGAAATTTCTATTAAAAATATTTGGAAAATGTCATTAAATATCAGCAATTCACAGCTCAAGAAGTGGCAGTATGGGTCTTAATTACCTGTGTGAGATCCTTGGAAGCAAAGTGGGGATAATATTATTTGCTTCCCTGTCTCTTGGGGGGCTATGAGGAGTAATGTTACTGCAATGCTGAGAGCATCAGTTCCCTGCGCTGGCTGTCCCTGTAGGCTTCTGCTGCCCTTCAGTTCTGGAAGGAGCAAGATGTTGCTGGGTGCCTTGGCAGGAGGAAGCCTTCTGGCTGCTGGAGGGGAGCTGAACAGAGACCCCATCATGGACCCCAGACTGGATACATCATGACTGTTTTGGGGGGCTGCATGTTTCACAAAGAACACGATCTGTTATTAAAAACAAACAAAAGACCTCAGTGCACTTGTGAAAGAGCACTGCAGCAGTAATGGAGTGGTGGCAAAGGGGAGGGTGCATTATAGTGTATTACTGATATCAAGGCATAAGATGTACTCACTGGAAATGCATAAAGGACTGGTCTTTGCATCTTTAAGTTATATGTAGGCATTGCTGGAGAGTCACCTGGAATGCGTGCTGTGAAAATGCACGCATGCAGCCCTCAACATTTGTATTCTGCATTAACAAAAGGTTTGGGAATAAGAGTGAGCAGTCATGGGAGTACAGAGTGAACATAGGGATTTTGAGGAGGGAAGAGGCTGAGACTCCCTGTATGAGACCAGGAGAGTGAGAGAAGGATAACTGCAGAAAGAACAAGCAGAGCAGGAGTGTGCCTCCCTAGTTCTCCTGGGGAAAAGCCTGGGCAGCCAGTGGGCAGTAGGATGCTAGGGCAGGTGGTGCCATTATCACTGCCCTGTGCCACACAGGTGCTGGTGAGCTGGAGCAGATCAGGACTGGCATGGTGCTCCCAAGCAGAGAGGCGCTGGTGCTATCTGAGTGTAGCCCCCTGGGTGCAAGCTGCTGGTGAAGCCCACGCCACTGTGGCTGGGAAAAGCAAGCTACTCCCAGAGAATAGCCTGGCCTGGACTCTCCTGGCTTTGGACAGTCTCTTCAACATTGATCTTGATGCAGGGATTAATCTGAGAATGTCTTTGGGACTCAGGCAGTGGCTGGGGAAGAGGTGGGGAAAGGAGAATGCAGGCGTTGTATTTGTGTCTGTGCTTTTAATATTCTTGGTGCATTCTCTGACTTGCACTTCTGCTAAACATGCACTCTGAGGTCTGAGCCCTGGTGTCTCTAATCTAGTGAGAGCTTTATTGATCAAGTCCTGGCATTTGATCCCCTGAGCTGACTAGCATTGCACAAAAGGGGTAAATTGCTGCTTATACTTTAAAACAATCAGAATATTTTTAGTGCATGTAGACCTATATGATAAATACTGAGGCACAGCTGGGATGAGAATACCAAAATGCAGAGGGATAATTAACATCTGGAACACTACAAACCAGCTCCCTAGCCTAAGCCCTGGAGGGATGTGATGCATTCATCATGTTGCTCTCTGGGCTGATGCTACAGCTCTGAGGTGTATTGGTATTGAATTACAGTCTCTAGAAAATATTGTTTGGAGAATGTTGAGGAGAACTGGTAAACAATGTGCTGGAAGGTGACAGATATGTTTGCAGCTTCATATAGTGCTTTCCCAATAAAATAGCCATCCAGGGTTTTCCCGTTGCTGCCCTGCCTGTCAGAATTGGAAGGCAGCAGGCTCTCTCTGCCAGGCCCTGGTGGGGGAAGTCAAAACCCAGCAGCCAGTGGTCTTGCTTAGTCCTGATGACTTTTTTTTTTAAATGATTGTTTTATTACTGAGCGCAACACTAACAATGGCAGATGAATCCCAAGCTTAATAAAGCACCACCTGTGATTCAGCTGTTGCAGAAAACAGCATACAGAGAGCTCCTTACACTGGCTTTGGACACAGTCAAGCCTGAAACACCCTTTTTGCACTTTCCTGTCCTCACTGTGGCATCAGGGAGGATGCCATGCAGGCTCCTAGCCCAGGGCTACCCTCCACGTGATCTAGCCAAGGCTGGTGTTCTCTGTGTGTGCTTGCACTGAGAGAAACATCCCAACCACACGAAGGTTGGGGATGGTGAAGGCAGCCAGGATCTGCTTTGTAAAATGCTTTCCTGTTTATCCCCCATCTTCATAGGGAATCGTCCAGAAGACTTTGCTCTAGGGGGATACTTCACTCCTGTAAACCTGCCAGCAAGTCATAGCAATGTCCCTCTGAGTCAAGCTCATGGCTTGCCCCAGTGCTGCCTACCTCTCGAGCACCCTGCTTAACGTCACAGCTGGCCTCCGCTACACAACTGCCCGTCTTTGGAGTCGCTCAGCAAAGCACACAGCAAGGTAAGTAAGAGTGAATAGTAAATTCTCTCTCAAATGCTACTTTCCTCTGACAGTCAGCAGAAAATACAGGCTCAGTTACTTCGTTTATTAAATGGGTGGCTCTCATACCACTGTAACAAGCAGTGTCTGTGCGCAGGGGGTGAACAGGAGGTTAATGGCCAGTTCTCTCTGTGTTTGTGAAGGGGGGAGTTTTAAGGTTGTCTGCTATCATTTTAAGAAAAAAAAATCTTCAAAGAAAAAAAATGACAACAAGAGCTGTTTACATCTGAAAATCTACCAACAACAGTGTATCTCTTCTAGAGGGGCTTTTCTGCATACGTGACGAGCGGTTCCAGCAGTACTGGAGCTGGGCATTCTTGGGCCTTCGTTCCACACAGGGACTCTGCATTCTGAGGGATGTACTGACTTGAGATGCTTCGGTAGTAATTTCACAAATACTTCTCTTCATAGCTCCTTTCACTGTCATGCAGAGAATGAGGTGGTAGATGGCAGCAGTGATGGGAAGGCCTAAGGAGAAGGGTTTGTTCTGTCTCTCCAGCAGAAGGCCTATAAATCCTCCCTCTGCTGTGTGCAGTGGATGGCCTGAGGCTACAGACAATGTGTTGCACGGGGGAGCAGGAGGGCTGAGGGATGGATCTGAAGACACTGAGCATCAGCTGTGTGACCTTTTTAAAATACAGCAGAGAACTGGGACAGCGTCTCGTGTCCAAGTGCAATTTGAAAGCTGCCTTTCCTCAAAATATCAGAACATGCTGAGTTATCTGCCTTACCTGAAGAGAACTTTAGCGTGCAGAGATGCAGGAAGCAGGCATTTATGAGGAAGAAACAACAACCATTGTCTTGTTTCCTGGAGTGTGTTCTGTTACCTGCTAGGCTAGTGTCACTAACTGTGTCTGTATGCCATGGGGTAGCATGTCCAAGGCTGGGACAAGGGCTGAATATAGCCAATGGGACTGCCTTGAGCTGGACACAGACTAATTGACTCAGCTACTGATAGCAGTGTTAGGCACAGACTTTGGGCAGGAGGTGAAAGGAGAAGGATTTTGCCATTTTGCTCATACATGTGGTGAATAAGCTCTGCTTAAACAGTGGCGGGAGCAGTGTCTAGCTCCCAAGCTACACCAACAGGCCTGAGCAGCCAAGTGATGTGTCCCAGCACACACATGAGGGCTGCTGGCAGGTTAGGTGTGCTGGCACAACTGACATCTCCCAGGAGACTTTCTCCTACAGTTTGTAATTCTGTGAGCTGAGTTTTCCAGGCAGACAGGAGGTATGGCTGGAGCAACAAGGTGATGATGCTGACACATTCAGTTATCTGGCCACTTGTCTATATTGTAGTAAAGAGACTCCAGTGCCCTGTGTTCTTGTAGCTTCAGCAAGACTTATGCTCCGAGGCACTGGAGAATTGACTCCAGCAGAGGTGCTGCAGCCCAAAGTGCTGTTCCAGCCACCAGTGCTGCACAGGGCTCCCTTGGAGAGCAGTGCACACAGATATCAGTCTCGTGACGTTCACTCACAGCGAGGCAAGGGGTTAGCTGCTTGCCTGACTGGCATGGCTGCTCTGAAGCTGTGCAGAAGTGGTGATGATGCTACAGCTCTCGTTCATGTTTTGGCACAGCAAGTTTTAAAAATGACCTGCTGTGCATACTGTTTCTGTAGGAAATGACGGGTTGGCCCTTGGGGACAACAGAGAGGTTTTATTCAGCTGTCAAGGATAGAAAGCTAAAATAACCTTGAATGAAGTAAGTAAATAAACTAAGTTGATGAATCTCTATTCCCTTTCTGCTCCTTGCCACCTCAACTTTCCCTCTTCTTTGTCTGCATTTCTCTCTTTCTCTCTTTGTTTCTTTCCACCTCATTTCCCCTGAAGAGTTTTCAACTTCTGAATCAGGTTTTCCTCTGTGGATTCACCTGTGGAGTCTCCCATATCAGGCATCAGGAAGGTCAATGTGAAAACTGCAGTTTTCCCCAAGCTTCTTGCTTGAAAGAGTAGAAAGCAATGTGGGGAAAATGAATCTCTTCTTACAGAAAATTTCAGCATGTCAGGAGTTTAGTCACTTGTCCCTGGCAGCTTATCTTGAAAACAAGGCAGAAAATGGTTTCTGGTAGGCAGCATGTTTCCAGGTATTCCTGGCCTATGTCTGTGCTCTGTGCAGCAGAGATCTCGGTAATGGGAATCGCCAGGGCTGTGTGGGCTTGGGGATGGGGAGTAGGATGTTCAGCTGCTCAGGTGCAGAGCAGACAGCCTCTGCAGGGAGAGCTGCCAGGTCGCTGTGCGCAAGGGGGCTGGCAGCAGCTGCCACCTACCAGACCGCTGTGTTGGCTACTCTCACCAGCCCTGTGCTGTAGTGCCAGACTGAACCCTTAGATCCTCAGGATGCTGGCTCTGGGAGAGCTCAATGTGGGGTAAGGACATCAAGGCCTGTCTTATACTGTCTCTGTGGCCTGGATTGGGCACAGCTTCTCTGGGCAGCAGCATACGGCTGGTGTGGAAGCACCAGGGAAAGGATGGGAATGTTTCTAATATCTCCTGTGACTGGTGAGAATGAGCCTCAGTTTCCTTCTCTCTTGTGTATAGTTCATAAGGGCCTAAAATCCTATGGCAGGTTGCCAAGCTTGGTGTGCTTCCACCTGGGGAGGGACCTCGTGGTGGAGATGAGGGAAGATGGTTTCTTATTTCTCCTTTGATCCTGGTGGCCTGCAGTGCTCAGCATCTGCTGTGTGCAGCCCTATCCTGGGAATGCAATGACCTGTATGCTTGCTCTTCATTGCACCTCTGCCATTAAGAACCAACAGTGTCACACCAGCACCAAAAAACTGAAACAAGCATATCTTTGCTGTGATTTTTTTGCTCAAGCATGAAATTTTTTCACTTCCACATTTGCAGGAGCATTCCAGTGTGGCTGCCTTGGGCTTGCTGCCACTTTCCCCCAGTTCCAGGGCTGCTCAACATCTCTGTCTGTCACTGTTTCCGTTAGAGCCACTGACTCTCCTAGCAGTTAGTTCTCCGTCAGTTAATTTGGTTCATGCACTCAGCTCCATAACGATACTCAGGCTCACTCCATTCAATGGTTGGTACCAGCACAGCACAGCAGCTGGACTGCTGCTGTTGGAGAGCAGTCTGTTTTCAAGAGCCAACCACCCCTTGCACACACAGTGCCTGAGCAGAGGGCAGCCGGAGCAGAGGGGTGTCTGCTTCCCACTTCCCCTCTGTCATGGAGTGAGCTAAGCCAGCAGCTTTTATGGGCTCTGGTCTTGCTCCAGCGAGGCACTGTGATTACAGGATGGACATAAAGTCACAGAAACACTGTCAAGTATGAAGTAAAGAATTTGACTCATAAAAAATATGTCACCTAAGCAAACAGAATAAGAGTTATGACTTTCCCTTCTCCCTTCCTGGAGCCAAGGGGAAAGTGTGTGGCTATAGCACATGCCCAAGGAGCTGAAAGTGGACAAAGAGGAGCATTTTGCTGCCCCCAGAGAGGCCCTTTCAGAGTTATTAGTCATAAGTTTCTATTTAATGTACTGATTAGGGCCAAGACTTGTAGACAGCCACTGACTGTGCATGTGAATTGACTTAAGCATTATTATGTACAACCATCGTCAGCTCAGCTACCCGGGAAGATTGATACGTAGAATGAATCTTCTCAAGCTGTTTCTGAAAAGATTCATGACACTGCAGTGAAAGTGGCTTCCAATGGGAACTTCTGTATACTGATGTCAGCATATATTTTATTCTCCTTGACTACAAGGACTGGTTAGGTTATGAGCCTCCCACTGAAATGGACTGCATACAATTGCCAGATAATTGGTTCTTTTTCTTGTAGGCTGATGAAGTCATGATTCACCCCTGACTCCCCCAAGAGCAGCACAGCACCATGGGTTGCTTAGTTCTCATGGAGCTGAGCTCACTTGCTTTCCCTCCCCCCTGGTGTGGGCAGAGGGGAAGCCCCCAGAACAGAGGTGGGGAGTAGGTCCTGGGTGGGCTTGCTCAGTGAGCAGGCAGTGGGACTGCAGGACTGCACACATTCACCGGGCGCTGGTCCAGGCAAGCTGATGGGGGGGTGATGCAGCAGATTCAGCCACAGGGTGTAATGCTGAAAACGGGCTGCTACGAGCATCGGTCCTTACAGGTGCTGCAGCCCAATTGTCCTGCCCTTGCTTCTGGGACCACATGGCATCTCTCAGCTGTGGCATGTCACAGCTGCTGCTCGTGCCAGTGCTGCTCAGGGCAGAGGACACGTGGACACCTTCACATTCTGCACTGATTATATCCAGCAGCGACAAAGGCTCAGGAGGCCTTGGGAAAAAGCATGCCTCTTTGCTCCTTTTACCCCTCCCCTTGACCTTACTAAGGGGCCAGGCCTTACCCTTCTTCAGACACTGTCCCTCACCCCAACACAGCTCCTCTGTCCCCTCCTAGACCTACCTGATCCTGCAAACGTGTAGCTCTGCTCTGTGATGGCATTTTGCAGTGGGACTGAGCACTGCTGCTGGTTGGAGCTGTCCTGCCTCCTGCTTCTCCACTCCTTGCAGCAACTTCACTCTGTATGACTGGAGTCTGGTGGCAAAGTGGGGCAGGGCAGTGGGGTTGGTGCTGCTGGGAAGGCTGTGCATGTCAGAGAGCAGAGCCCTCTGTGAATGCTGGCACCTTACAGTAGCATGGATGTCTGACATCAGCACCATTTATGTCATCTGTGTTTACACTTGCAGGTTAAAATCTCCTCCTTTGTCTTCCTCTGGAGGACAGAGCTTTCTGTAAAATCTGTTTACTCTTTCTGTGTCCTGAGTGATTTTCCTTGCTGGGGCGAGGGCAATGCTGCGATGCTCTGTAGCTCTGTAGCACTAGTTACCCCTGTAGCTGGTGTTTCCCAGGCAGAGCTGCAGCCAGTCACACTCTTGCCTTTCTCATCCTGCCTGTGTCTGGGAACTGCCGCTTGCCAATTGCATTACTCCCCTGCCCTCCCTGCAGGTAACCTGGACACTCACAGCACTAAAATCAATGGAGCATGTGCTAATTAGCCCCATTCAGAAACCAGTTTGCTGCCCTCAGTTTTGGATCGATGCACTGTCCTAGGGAATCTAGCACCTGGCATGGAAAGTAATGCCCGAACTGCCAGCTCCTGACTTGCATTTGCCACCTGGTGTCATAGTTCTCTTGCCCTCACAACACCGGTCTATGTGCAGGCCCGTTGGGAAGCTCTGAGGGTGCTAGCAGCCCTGAGGAGCTGAGCTGAGAGAGAGCTTTCGCTTACCTCTGTGGAAGGACAGAGAGCCTCTTACTCAGTCTCCTCCTCTAACTAGGACAGCAGGGTAAATAAGACTTCCTTGTCCCAGCACCCCCTTGCTCCCTTGCCCCCTACTGCAGAGTCCCACTGCCCTAGTTCCCCAGGGATGGATGTGGACGCAACTTTTGGAAGAATCTGGGCACCTGGGTACTTGCCCGTTTGGCCTGAGTGCTCTTCTGAGAGCAGCCCTGCTGCCACTTACAGGACAGAGTCAAGATGCAAAAGAATACTCGTTATTCTTCAGAATAAGTCAATGGCTTGCAAGTACAGGTACTGGTAAATGTTTTGTGAACATTTTGTTTTTGTTTTTTTCCTCCCAGACACATAAAATCTTCTAATAAATGCAAATTTAAAAAACAGTTATTAATTGGTGTTAAAATGCCAATGCAAACTCCATCAGAATTCCAATTACCAGGGACCATGGGCAGTGTTTGCTGTATTAGTCAGAATATATGTCTTTTCAGGTGAATAGAAACAGCTTGCTGAATGCCTGATTTTTGTCCCTTTGAGTAGCCATATTTATATCAGCTTTTTGGAAACCTTTTTTTTATTACTGCAGCTTGAAAGAATCCAGCTTTAATAGGTTACAATGAAAATGTAAATGTTATGTTTATTAAGCAGTCTGCTAGGTCTGTTTGTTAATGTAACTGTAAATAATTGTCAGATACACGGGCAAGGTATGTTATCTTGCTTACTGGCATGATTTTTTTTATTAGGTATAAAGCAGGCAAAGGAAATGAAAAGTCCCAGGAGATCCATGTGAATGAAACCACCTTAAGTTGTGTTACTGCTGCTGTAACTTCTTGCATGGTGCCCTACTAGGGTACATGCAGATTTGCTGCAGTGATCACCACCTGGGTGCCCCATCAGGATTGGCAAGTTCTCCTGAGGGTTGCCAGCTTTCCAAGGTGCATAGGCTGTAAATAGCAGCTTTCTGGCCATCAAGTCACCTCATTACACAATTGTCCTTGCCCTCAGTCTTTGGGAATCAAACCCAAATCTGCAGCCCTGCCCACAGGTTTTGCAGCGTGTGGGGAGTATGGTGAGGCAATCTTTGTTGGTGTCACCTGCAGCCTGTGAGCTGTGCTCTGTTGGGAGAGCAATGCTGATTTAAACCACTGCAAGTCTGACCCTACACGGTTGTTACTACGGTGAGGAGGCTCTTGAGTTATCTGAGGCAAGGTCAGCTGTCCCCAGAGAAATGCCTGTCTGCCTGGGTGGAGATCTGCAAAACCCAGAGGGCATGAACTCCTGCCTGCCTTGTGCATGGGCTGCAGCAGCCTCCAGCTCTCAGCATTGCACGTCTCCTACACAGGGAGTGACTAGACTGGGAAATGTGCCAAAGCCTGGCCCATTTCCTGCATCTATGCTGACTTGGTTCGCTATGCTGCTTCAAGTCAGGAGCACAACAGTGCAGGATCCCTTGGCTCTCCTGGGCTTTGCTCCCCAGCATAGTACCAGGTCTGCTTGCCAGCAGAGTAGCTTGTCTGATTAGCCCCTTCCTCACTGTATCTCCTGGCTAGCTGGAGTGGACTGAACTCACCAGGGAGTGTGGGGCTGTCCCAGCTGATAGGCGAGCACCTGCAGCACCACATGTGCTTCTAGCAGGACCTGGGTTACTGGTGGAAAATCTCTGTGGCCCCTTGGGGAGCTCAACTGCATGCACACTTTAGCTTCCAATCCTTAAATGGTGTGTGCCCCTATGTTCTGTTTTACTGGCAGTTTTAAAATGCATTTCACCAAGAAATACAAGAAGATAAATAAGAGCACATGTGTAAGCATAAGAGCAAGGCTGCAACCTGCACACCCATGAGCACCTGGTACAGTCCAGGCCTTGGGCTGTACTTTGTCCTGCTCACAAGGAGCGCAGCAGGCACAGGCAGCATTGCAGGGTTTTGCTTCAGGGGAACATGGATGAAATTAATGTTTTTTAATGATTCCCATTTTTCTAACCAATTAATTTTCAAGAGACTTAGAAATGAAGCTGAATTAATCAAACTGCATGGAAAAGGAATATTAAGGAAGTGACTCTGACAAGGGAAGGATTTCCTTCATGGACCTGTCATAACCTCACTGCAGAGCTGGACAGCTACATGCTGGACACAGGACTCTTCTTGCAAAGCTGGGAGTGATTTTGCATGCATCTGAGGTGATTCTTCATAATTTTTGTAATGGTTATGACACATAAAACTAAGGGCAACATAGACAAGGACTCCTCTTCTGGTGTCTGGAGATGTGGTCAGACCTGCCTTTGGTGCCACACACTTGGGGCACTGTAGAGCTGCTTCAGCAGTGCTGCGTCCTCTGGGGCAGGCAGCTTGTGGCCAGCACCTCCAGCAGCCCCTTGCCTCTCTTCCTCCCAGCCACAAGTGTTCGAGCTGCTGCCTGTGTCTTGTCAGGTCTTGAGGTCTGCTGGCTTGCCACGGCCACGTGTTGCATGTGGAGTTCCTCAGCTTTATGATGGGATATTTACGGTGTTCCCAGAGGGCCAGCTTTGGAAGCAGCGAGCTGCCAGGACAGGATGGGACAATGTGAGGATTGGAGCTTGTGGCGCAGAACCCATGGTTGGCTGGCACCCTGGTCTGCAGCCCCCTGGAGAGGAGCCAGCCCTCCTGGCTGGGTGTACTGTCATTTTTCAGGCAGAAAGGAGAGAACAGGGATATTAAAAACATTTCCTCATTGAATGGAGATATTAAACACTGTCTAACTGTTTATGGAGTAGATTATGCACTTGGTTTAGCAGCTCATAGAGGTTAGGCTTGTGGTGCTCAGGGGACTGGTCCCCACCTCCCACACTCTTATTTCAAGCAGAGAGGAGCCATTCTGCGCTGAAAACCCTGTACAGAAAGAGGCAGCGAGGGTGTGGTGCCTCATGTGCAGCAGCAGGCAGGCAGAGGATGACCTTGTCTGCAGCAGAACAGCCTAAGACAGATGAGATGGTGATTCAGTGATCCATACTGGTGTAGATCATCTGAAATCTGGATAAGATTTGAATTGCAAGAAACATGTCCTGTTTCCTTGGCTGGGTATACAGCTCCTGGAGTGTCATTCTGAAAGATGATGTCTGGTGAGAGTCACCCCAATGAAGCTGGTGCATCCAGTAATGGATAGATAGGTGCAGGAGAGACTTTAGCCAGGAGTTTGGTGTGTAGTGTTCCTCATGGAAGTGCTAGCTGAGAGCTACATGAAGTAGGATGCTATCCACTACTGACAAATGCAGAGCAAGGCCCACTAGAAGAAACAATCTGAATTACTCATATATCTTACAGGATCTAAATAAGTGCAGCTGCTCAGGAAACAGAACTGGACATTGTTGCAGGGAAGTCGAGGAAACCTTCTATTCAGTGTGCAGCAGCAGTCAAAATACCAAACATTGTGTAAGAATGCACAGGGAATGTGGTAAGGAATAATATTTGGAGTGTCACATCTTCATGTAAATGGTTCCTCCGCTCTTGCTTTGCATAAGATCTGAGTCCTTGGTTATTTCCCTCTCCAAAAGGCACTGTGGGTAGAGAGGACAGGGAGAGATAGACATCAAAACTGATGCAAGATGAATGTGTTTTTGGGAAGGGCTGACTTGGGCAGGGACTAGTATAAAAGGGAACATGAGAGAAATGACAAACATTTCTGCTGAGAGGATATAGTGTCCTAGTATCACAACACAACAAGATGTCGGTACTGTATTTTGAAGGTTTATCCTAGATACACTGTCTAAAGAAAAATTGGCCTCTGAAAGGCATCAGTTATTCAGAAGCAATGAAATCTGCTCTAGGAACTTAAAACTTTTGCAAACTGCTGTCCAAACATTGTCTGTTCCATCATGACATGTAGCCAGTTTGTCTCATGCTCTTCATCCTTCTCATCTGCCATCAAATTGAAAACTTCTCATAGCTATGGAAAAAAAAGCCTCAACACCTTTTCTACATGGAGTCCATGGTTCCTCCAGGCATTTGTAATTCCCATGATACATCGGCAAGAATTAGGAAGCCAAAGTACACTTTAACTTGGTTTGGCCAGGTGGTTTCTATTCCTGGACTTTGTTTCTTTCATTCTCTGCATAGGCCTCCTGCCTCTCCCTGTCTCTCAGTACAATGTGGAGAAGCTACTTCGGAAGAAAGAGCTCAAATGTTACCTTCAGAATGTCATTTTGAGCATCCCATCCTGCTTCTGCCTATTTGTGGGTAACATCCTGGCATGGTCTGTAAGGAACTGATGTGATGTCATGTGATGAAAAGTGGATGCTCATTGCATCTTTCTTGCTTCTTGAGGAAACTCAGTCTTTCTAAAGAGAGTTAGTCATCAGCCCTGGTTTGCTGTACAGCAAGCCTGTGCTTCATCTTGCCCAGCTTTTGTGAGGTAAAATTTGGGCATCCGTCAGTAATTACTGGAAAGGGACAGATATCTCCAGGGCTACTGATCCCACCTCTGTGCATCCATCACATTAGGAACATGCACTGTTGCCTCAGATTGGACACTTACCTTCTACATGGGTAGGGAGGAGGTAAGATGAATTGCACTCTGGCACTGTGGCCTCTGCATTATAAGACAAACTCTGAAGAATAATCAAGAAAACTCTTAAGAGCAAATTGTAATATCCTATTCAAAACCAGATTTGTACAAAGTTGATACCATTTCTTTGTCACAGCAAGATGCCTCATTTTCAGTATTATGAATCACTTTTATGACATCACCAGCAAAAATTGCACTCATTTTTTCATCATCTTGCATGATGAACACAGAATATCCCTTTCAGGAAACCATCAGTCCTAATCTCAGTCTGATTCCTGGTGAGGATGCCAAACAAGTCCTGATTAACGAAAGGAACCTCCTCGTCTTTCTTTCCAGCTGAGGATGGTCTTTGGCAGTAGATATTGTCACTGCAGTACACTATTAGTTTGCATATTCAGAGGGTGTATGTGTGCTTTCAACAGGAAATGAAAGAGATAAAGTTACCTCTATTACAGTATAAGATGTGTCTCACTAGAAGCAAATGTGAACATGGAACCTCTTCAGGATAATTCTGCAAATGATTTGGAGTTCATTTGCACCACATGTCCTTTCTGGTAGAGAAGCAATGTTTTTCGTGTTAAATTACCTTTTTTAAAAATAATTATATATATATGCCTGTATGACAGTGCCATAAAGAAGCACAGTTAGAGAAGAGCTAGTTCTTGAGTTACAGCATACAAAATTGCCCTATACGTATGGATGAGAGTTAAAATAGAATTTCTGTATTACTGTATGTTCTTGCACCCAAGGGTTTGTGCTGCATTAACTGGAGGAGGAGCATTGAGTAGGTGGAGAGACAGGAAGGATGAATTTGCAGGTGTATGAACCCTGTGGTGTCCAAACTGGTCTTTAGAGACAGGTCTTGGGCTGATCCGGTCTGGTGATCCTTGTGAAAATGGTTCTGAGATTGAAAGCAGGTCTTAACCAATGGAGATAAGTGGGTTCATGATGTGTTGGGCTGTAATGAGAGGCTGTCCAGTGCCCAGGTTACCCAGAGAGTGAGAGCTCAGGGAAGTCAGCAGGGAGAGGAGTGAGCTCCTGTCTCCTTCAAGTGTGCCAGTTTCCAGAGCTCAAATGAAGGTCTCCGTAACAAGAAGGGGGAGAAGGGAGCAGAGAGAGAGACTCTTCAGTGGGAATTTGGAAAGGTTTCAGTGTTCTGTCGTTGGTATTTGATTAATAGATAGTCTATAATCCTAAAATAGAGAGGTGTCCTTTCCTCCACTCATGTCAAAATAGACTGTTTTAAATAAATCAAGAATTAATAATGTTCTTTAATATTAAAGGTCACCAAGAAAGTATAGTCAAATGCTTTGAACAATGAATCCCCTGGGAGACTAGGAACAAGGGATTTTAAAAGAACTGGAAGAACAGAAAAGCAGTGTTAACTGTGCAAGAGAAATCCTTGGCTCACTGTGTGGTCCTTGGAAGGTCTGGCTGTGCTGCTGGTCCATAACCATGCCAGCTTGGAAATGTTGGCTCGAGCAGATGAATCTCTGTTCCCATGAAGTTCTGCAGCAGCGGAGACCGGGTTTCCCCAAGACCAGGTGCTCCAAGTGCTGTGCTTTGGGAGGGATAGCTTTGCACCTGCAAGAAGGCCAGGCTGCTGGGGCACCTCCTTCTCTGGTCTCTGAGGGGCAGGGTGTTCAGGAAAAGAGCAAGGTGATTATCATGCCTGGTGGTTAGAATCCCATCAGCAGGGTTGGGGAGTGACTGGAGTCAAGGCTGTAGCAGGGACTCCAACAAGGGGTGAGCTGTGAGGACCCAAGTCTCCCTCGCCCACCCTAGGCACCCCAAGGTGCCAGGAGGCAGCACCAGTCCCTCAAAAATGGAACCGGTGTCTGAGCCCTGAGACTTAGAGCACAGAGATAACTCTATCCATGCCCTGTCTGTCTCCCTTCTCTGCACTGCGTCATTTGTAAGTCTCTGGGGGCAACACTGGTGTTTCCTCTTGTTTCCGTTGCACCCTGCAGTTTTCCCTTGAGCTGGGTAGCTTGAGCCACAGCCAGGTGCTTCTCTATCTGCAAGTCCTCTGCCTGCAGCAGACATTGGCCACACAGCAGCCCTTCTGGGAGCATGCAAAGAGGTTGCCTAGCAGGCAGGGTGAGCAGGCCAGCTCAGAGTCCTGCCTACTCTCTCACATGGTCCTGCGGAAGACTACTGGAAGTTGATCTGGAAGGGATGCTGGAGGACGTGCTTGCTCTGGTGAATGAACAGTCAGTCAAGCTACCCCAGGGGATGAGCAGCACACAGATGCCCCAGACTGCTGGGTCTGAGCTTACAGACTCATGTGACACTGGCCCCAAGGTGTTGGTCTTGAGAGCAGGGAGCGTGAGGTTTGACTGCAAGTGGTTTCCCAGGCTGGGCTTTCCTTCCCTCTCAGCTCTGCTCATACTCCTGTTGCAGGATAGTGTGGGCATCACAGCCAGGACCCTCCATGCCCCATTTTGACCGCCCATTGTGGGGGAGGGAAAACCAGTAGCTTGGAGTCAGCACCTGCCTGGGTTCAGCCTTAGAGAGAAGCTTTTGTTTCCAGGCAGGACAGGGTGTGCTGGGTGTCAGCGCGTGTGCAGAGCGATGCTCTGCTCTGCAGCCATGTGGCATCTGGCTTAACCCTGTGCACAGGCAGTGCAGCAGAAGACTAAGGCAGATGGACAGGTGGGAATGCTCTGTGTGGTCTTGCAATTGCATGTATAGAAATCTGCATTTTGGGGGGAAGAGGTAAAACCAGCAGTAAGATTTCTCTCAGGATTGTTGTAATGTGCTAAATTTAGTTATTGAATTACACCTACCTGAGGATTTTCTGGAAGAAGAAAGGCAGATAGGAGGTTGGGTCTCTGAAAGGCTTGTTCATCTTGTTCATCTTTTCATAACCTCATTAATACTTAGTGTGTATTTCCTGCTCTTCATTACACAGAAAGTATCAAAAATATTACAAGTTGCTTTGTTAGAGAGTTTATCATTTATCCATCTAGAACCACCAATAAGCCTTACATTGTTCCCGGAGTTTCCCTTCCCTATGGTCACAGGGAGAGAGAATCACTTGACCTCTGCAGTTCTATAACTTGACAACCATTACAATGCAGTCACCTGTGTTTTCCCAGCTGGAGATATCTGTTGTCATGAACTCAGGGTTATACAAGTGCTCCCTAGGGGGGATCACTGGAAAACAGAGATTTATTCGTGTGGCAATAATTGAGCAGCTCATTTTATTCCAGTAAGGATCTTTCAACGACAATCAATTTCACATGCCTTCATAAATAATGGAGGTCAGGAGAGCACTGTGAGTGCTTCAGCAAGCTCTGTTGACAATGTTAAAATGGCATAAACAGCAGAGAGATGCAGCTCTGCATGAGTGGGTGTACATTAATGCTTGTTTAGAAGAGTTTGATTGGCAGACCTAGTTCTTTTAGGATTTTTTTTGATGGAAAATGCTTCAAATTTCCGCAGTTTTAGTAATTAGGGTGGATTGTCTAATTTCCTGGACACACTGTAATAGCAGGACAATTCAGCTCCCAGGGCAGTGCAGTGGGAAAGGCAGTGTGTTGCTTCCACTTACACTATGCAGCCGAGTACCTGCCCTCATTTCCCCAGGAGGTTAATACTTCATCCCTGTGGATTTTTTTTTTAAAACCTAGGTGCTTTAACTAGACCAGCGTGTATTCTGCAAGTGGTCAGCCCTGAGGCAACAGTAAAACCTGCAGAAATCAATGAAGTGCACCAAAATACAATTCCAAAATCTAATTCCAGCTGCCCCTCAGAATCACCTTTCCAGGCCAGGCATTGCTCACATTCACTTCTAGAAAAGCGAATTTTATTTCCAATTTTTCTACCTTTGTCTTCCAGGTGTTGAATCCGATTAGATGATATTTAGTTATCTCATATGTTATCCTTGTGTGAGAGTTTACGGGCTGTTATCAAGTCACCTTTTTAATTCCCTTTGATCTAGTGAGCAACTTCAGTCTTCCACTGCAAAGCAGGTTTTGCAGATGTGAAATCATTCTTGCAGCTGTTCTTTGAGCCCCTTTCAGTTTTTAAATATCTGGTCTTATCAAATATCTCATCAGTGTGGATAAGTATCTGGAGGGAGGGTGTCAAGAGGATGGGGTCAGACTCTCCTCAGTGGTGCCCAGCGATAGGACAAGAGGCAACGGGCCCAACCTGAAACACAGGAAGTTCCATCTGAATATAAGGAAAAGCTTCTTTTCTGTGAGGGGGACAGAGCACTGGATCAGGTTGCCCAGAGAGGTTGTGGAGTCTCCTTCCTTGGAGATATTCAAAAGCCACCTGAACGTGGTCCTGGTCAACGTGCTCTAGGTGACCCTGCTTGAGCAGGGTGTTGGACCAGATGATCTCCAGAGGTCCCTTCCAACCTCAACCATTTTGTGATTCTGTGATTCTGTGGTAGAAATCTCTGTGTCTACTTCCTGGAGGTTTTCTGTATCCATGGCCCAGCTGGCAATATTTTTGCCTACTGGAGGTGTCTCCCTGAAACATGGCAGGCACTGCAAATGCTGAGAGTGCAGAAGAGCCACAGATGAGTCTCCCTGCTAAGGCTTCCTCCTTGTGCTGCTGGTATGCGGAGCTCCAGCATATAAAACATGGAAATAATTAAGTGGATTAATTAGTTAATGTTTGTACAGGTCCTGGAAAATACAAAGCACTATATAATTGCTAAGTACAGTAGATTAATTAGTTAATGTTTACACAATGCTTTGTAAATATAAAGGCAGCACAGCAGTGCTAAGTGTTATTATTAATTGCATTTTCACTATTTGCAAGATTCATTACAGGCAACAACAACACCAAGTGTTTAGTTTTCCAGTTTTGCTGAGTGCATACTGGCTCAAAAACTCCGCAGGAGTGAATGACGTGCAGGTCTCACCAAGGGCTTTGGGAAGCAGCACTGGGATGTGACCTGACTGTGCCTGTCTTCTGAGGACTGTTGCCTTCTCCCCCAAGAAGCATGGGCCAGGGCTGCAGAGAGGGTGAGTGACATGCTCACGACCATGAAGCAAGTCAGAGGCAGGGCTGATTTTAGGGCTGAGGTGCCTGTGGTTTGAAACTATACATCAGCTGGCCTCGCCTGGCCTCACTGCTCTGTCACTGTAGGTGGGCTGCTGGGGCTGGTCTTTCCTCAGCTGACTGCCTGCCCTCGTGGCGTACTGTGTGGGAAGGAGCCCCGCCTGTTGCTGCTCTGCTGGTTCTAGTGAGCCAGTGATGGTCTGCATGAAGGTAGGCACCTTCCTCTCCTTCTCAACTGCAGGAGCTGGGCAGAACTACTAGCATCACTCTATTGAGCCCTCTCTTCTCCTCACCAGCCCCCTGTCTCCAGCTCCTCTCTCTCATCCACACAAAGGATTTAAAAGACTTTTAAAGCAGAAATGAAAAAGCACACCCATGAGAGCTGATCCCTTCAAGGTGTCTGTAAACAGGACAGTTCAGATATGGACTTGCCATTGAGCACCACAGCTGTGCACAGAAGGAAACAACAGGGCTTGCAGCTGCCCTGCATTGCTTGGCTCATTGCTTGGACCCCTCCGTGATGCAGCAGTGCTGCCTAACCAGGAGAAGAGATGGCAGAGGAGAGAGTCAGCTGCCCATGTCCAAAACCTGGCAGGCACTGGTATTCATGGGTTTGTTTCTTTTTGTATTTTTGCTTTTATTTGAAACACCCTTTCTCCAAACAGAAGGAGTTGCTGGATGCTAAGAGCGGGTGATGGTTGAGAAGTGAGAAGCTCTGTGGATCCCTCACATTGATAGGGGTGTTTGGGTCAGCTCCAAGGGATGCCTTGGGCCATGTCCTGTCTGTGTGGTCCCAGTTCTGGCTGCGGTGGCCACCTTGTGCCTTGTCCTGTCTATGAAGTCTGTTCTCCTCTGGCCAGTGCAGCTACCTGGGATATGCTGTGAGATATGTTTCTTTGGGAGCAGGATCAGCTGCGGCCCACAGGTCAACTTTCCGGGGATAAAGGGCTGGAACTGGCTGGTGCCAAGCCTGTGAAGGGAGTCCTCTTGAGCCGTGTTACTGGGGGTCTCTGGGAGGATCAGTCCATATCTGTAGTTCAAGCATTGTTACACTACGAATATTTGCAGAATAAGATTCAGAGGTGACTGGCTGGACTCCAAGCCTCCAGCTACTGTTTGGTGGAGAGAGTTCTTATGTCCTGTGGAGAGGTAACACATAAGGCAGTACAGCACTTGTGCTTGGCCTGTATCTGACTCCTGTGTCCAGAAACTCCAGTTTTGGACCAATGCAGAGCTGGGCTCCTCAGCTGGTGCAGAGCATGCAGCCCTGCAGATGAAGATCAACATCCTCCTTTGAAACAAAGTAATTTGGTCTAGACCTTGGCTGCCTTCTGTGTCAGAATGCAAGGCTGACACTCTGAGCAGGACCTGTGTATGCGCCTTTCAGTGTTATCAAAAATAGGCTGTAAAATGTTTGTGCATGCCCTGCTGAAAATGCTTTCAAGCATGCAACACATGCCACCCGCAAATTCTCATCATTTTTACATATTTCTTTGCATTGTTCCCCCCAAACACCTATTTTCTAATGCTGTGATGTCTTTTCTGACTAGAGGAATGAGCAGGAATTAGTGCCAAGAGTTTAGTGTTTGAACTATGACTGGAAAAAACAAGATACTGATGTGGTGTTTGCACTACTTTTCTGCTGACAAATTAGCAAAAGCTAGTGTTCTTGAGATGCAGCAGCACAGGCAGGTGTTGTTAGACGCCTTGGAACGGCACAAGGGAAACCACAGATGTAACGGGAAATTAACTGTTGTGGTGAGATGAAAGAAACACTGGAGAGGCTGAGCAAGCCAAAGATGAATGTGAAATAGTCTAATGCTTCTTCTAGAGATACCTTTGGGGAATGACAATAGTTTTGACAGGCCTGAGCATGCAAAATGGCTCTGTCACGCACTCTGCTATTTCTTCAGATAGTGTAACGTGCATGTTCCAGCCTAACTTTGAGCTGTGCCTCAGTCACCTGCATCACTGCCTCCTATCCATGGTGTTGGTCTGGCCTCCCTGAGATGGAGCTGCTCAGCAGACCCTCACTTCTGTGTTACAGAAGCCTCTTTCTAGGAGGTGGTGTACTCTTGCTGTGCACCGTTCAACTGGTGAAGAACTAATTTGATGAAAGAAGTTCCTAATCCCATCACCCCTTTAAGTACACAAAATGTGTGTTATTGAATCAAAGGAAGATAGTTAGAGCGCTGAAATGAGCCTGCAAACATGGTTTGTTAAAGTTCGGTTCTCAATGCTTGTGGACTGACTAGCCCATGGGGAGGGATGCCTGTGCAAGGCCTTCTCTGTGCAGGCTCATTTGACTGCTTCTCTGATACAGTAACCCTTTTTCTGCAACTGGTGGGCTGGCACTACAGGACTTTACAAAATGCTCACTTACTGTTGCAGAGAAAGTGATGTTCAGTGGGAAGGGGAAGGAGCAGCTAATGGAGTCAGCATGCAGTGTTTATTCTTTTTCAGGGTCCCGTCCTGTGCAGCACTCTGTCTGCCAGCTCTCTTTTCCCCAAACTGCCCCTTGGTGTCACACTGTTCCTGGGAGGAGGTGGGAGCAGGAGAGTTGTACAGTCCTATCAGGTTCTGCCTATCATCCCAGACTGGATGCCTGTAGGCCTGGAGGTGGCAGGACTTGTCTGCTGGGCTTAAAAACTGCAAAGGACATGTCTTTTGGGCCATCTCCCCACAGGGAATTCCTGGTGCTCTGGGTAGGAGGACTGGCGTGAAGTTGTTCGTGTGCCATCCTCCCTGAGAGTGTGAGTGCAGGTGCTGGGAAGGATGCTGTCCTCCAGGCCAGTTTTACACGCCATGGAGGGAAGTGGGAGAGCTGACCTCCCATTGCGCATGCTTGTCCCGTGACTTTCCAGGTCACAAAGAGAAGGTAACAAGCATAGTGCCAGTATTGCATGATATACAGGTATTTGTCTGGCTGTTCAGTGCGAACAGCGTACTTAAAGCTTGAAACAAACCACAGGAAACTGGTGACCTTAATAGAAGATCCCTGAACAATCTCAGCTGGAAATTCCAGGGGAACAAAAGGACTTGCATTGTGTCAGCGTCTATTACTGCTTCTCTGTTTCCTCCAGACTCATCTGGATAGTGCTAAGGCTAGTTTTCAGCATAATGATACATTGGGATGAATGCATCCTGGTTTGGACATTGAGAGAGGATGTGCTAGGGCCAGGCATAGGCTGGAGCAGAGTGGCAGGGGTGTAACAGCACCAGCCTTACAGCAGGCTCCACTGGATTGCTGCACAGTGATCCCAGTGCTGCTTGCATGCTTGTTACTTGGAAGACAGCATGAACTGTTTCTTTTGGGCTCCAAGAAGCTCTACTTTTGGCTTGCATTCTGGGGTGGTTTGTGTATGCAGTTTGGCTATTTGGGCATGGAAGACTTCCTGTTACTGCCTGATGCAGTCAGCTATATATTAATGTAAACACACTTTGTACTGGCAGAGAGCCCAACATGAAAACAGCAGTTGCTGTCTCATTTGTCTCTTTTAGCTGTCTGTGGCAGCTGTTAGGAAGGGCACACTTCTGCACTTGTTTATCATTTAGATGCAGCTTTTCCTGTGCAAATATGCATTATGTGAAACCTTTTAATACATGTATTTCCTGTGGACCAGTGTAAATAGCCTGAAGAAGGCAGAAACAACTCCTAGGAACTCTTATGACTTCTTTCTTTACTTACAGTTTACTGCAGTAGGAAATCCATACCACTCGCTGTCACTAATAAGTACTGCAAAAAATTAAGAGCTGCCTTTCATCTTTCCAATTTTCTTTACCCCGTTTTGCCGATGGAGCTCAAGCCCAGTTCTGCAGTCCTTGTATTGTGCCTAGAATAATTTCTTCAGAGATTCTTATGTTTTTTAAATAGCGAAGGAGGCAAATTATTAATCAGCCTTTCATTAACTTTTTTTTTTTTTCATTCCCTGTCCTTCAAAAATGCCTGGTATTTCCAGCAGGATCCAAATTTTTTTTAAACCTGGCAGGCTTGCGAGTTTGCCACACAACCACCTCTGACAAGGACATGGCAACCTCAGTGTACTCCTTCTCTGCAGAAAAACGGAGATATGAAGCTAACTCTGTATTTATTAGCGGGTGGAATCTTCTCTGATCTGTACATTTATTTGGGTAAATAATGAGAGCAGGATTTCCCGTGCTTGTTCAACAAGTTAATTCAATTTGAACTCTGTCTCCCAGACATATGCTCCTGCACTGTTTATAACACTCTGGGTTGGTAAAAAGAAGGCACTCTTCTTCCAGGCTTATAAATGTGACTGAGGGAAGGTAGGGAGAGGGCGTATTTGTCACTCTACTGGATACTGGCTCACAAATGCTGCAAACCTGATGTTTTTCAGCAGAAGCAATTGGGGGGGCATGTTTGTTAATCACACCCCTTCTTGAACAGGCTGGAGTGGCAGGCAAGCCAGGAGACTTGGTGGGTTGAGCCAGTGGCCATGTAACCAAACAGCTTTAGAGACGAGACACCAGGGCTATGTCATAGCACTACCATGCGGACTGCCATCTGGGTGCAGGAGCACAAAACCTCAGAAGCAGAATCTAGCTGTATGCGAATGGTTCATCTGGGAGCCATGCGCTGCTGTTGCTCCAGCTGTCTCCCTCCAGGCACCTCTGTACCTGGAGGCATAACATGAGCCGTTCCTGGCCTTCAGCCAATGAGGCTCTGGGCACTAAACAGCAGCAGGAGCAAAGTTACTTTGCTGAGGATTTGAGGAACGATGCTCAGGTGATGCTGAGCAAATCTGTGCTGTAGGGGTCAGCATCTGACCCCACATTGGCGCCTCCTTCACAAGGAAGCGGGGAGCTGCCCTTGCAGGCGAGGCCAGTGCCAATGCATGCATCCTCGCGGGAGGAGGCACAGGGGTGTGCCTGATGCTGCTGTTGAGTAACTGGGAAACGAACAGGGACAAGGGGGCAGAGAGCTCTAGAGCATTGCTCTTGCAAGGCCCTGGTGAGCACAGCTGGGCCCTGCTGGAGAGAGCACCCTGTGCCTGGCGGCCCTTTGCATGTCCCTCCAGGGATGGTTGGCATCAGTCTGCTCCTTGTGTGTGGTGTCTCGGAGCAGTGGGATGTGGGTTGTGTGGGAATTGTGTCCAGCTCACGCGGCAGTCCAGCAGGCATTGCCAACCTCACTGTCCTGCTAGGAGGGCTGTGTCTCATTGCAGCCATCCTTGCCACATGGTGGTCTGTGCTTGTCTGTTGACTCTGTGCTTGTGGGACCATAATGTTTACTTTCCGTCAGCACCTGCTGGAGGGCTTTGTGAAATAGCCAGGACATGAAAGCACAGAATTTGCCTGTTAACCATGGCCTTTGTTTATTCTAACCATTTCTTCCTCAGATTCAGCCATGCAAATGTGCAACAGGTCCAAAGTGACTGCACTTCAGTCAGAAGGGACAAACAGTGCCGTATGTGGGGAGGCACAGAGCAAGTATGTTGTCCAGCTGCCGTGTGGATGTTCTGTAATGCGTGGTTGCCAGGCAAGAAGGGAATGGCTTTAAGGAAGGTCTTTATTAGGATACACAATGTAGCATCAAAGAAATGTCAGGGCTGCTCTATTCTGAGTCCCTGCCTAAGGCACTAAACCAGCCTGTCATTCAGCAGTCTGAGTACAAGCCAGCAGAACCACTGGCAGAGTCCTGGAAAGATTTATTTTTCCACACTTAATTGCCCTTTTTGCTTTGTAAACATAAAGGTTGAAGCTTAAACTTTGACAGCTCCAGTAGCCTTTTTCTTATCTCCTTAAAAAATGACATTCAGCTTGTTAGAAGATTTTTCTTTTACTCCAGTCCAAAATCTCACAAAATCTACACAACTTTTTTTTTAAAGATCATTGAAGCATTTCAGTACTCTCTTTGGGAAAAACCCTTCAGTTCACAAAAAGACAAAAGTTGGAGTCTGAAGAGCAAAGACCTTTCCCCATAGCAATGCAGGATAAAAATGCTTGACCAAAAGAGTCAAGGAAATCAATCAGCATTCCACGTTTTCACTGCAAACAGATTAAAGCATGTGTATCTGCTCCTGTTATTGTTCTAGAAAGAAATGCAAAGACCAAAGACATGAGAAAAAGAAAACTGGACATTAAAAGCAAAACCAGAAATATCATTGCAGCCTGAAACTTTCTGAGTTTACTTCTTTCTCTGAAATGGTCTCCTTGCACTTGGAAGAAGGTGTTCCCTGGGGCGGTGGCGCTGCAGACGGTCCTCCCCAGGAGACTGTATTTCCTCCTCTGTGACTGCTATGATGGGAGCAGCTCTCCCGGCTTGTCCAGGGTCAAGGCTCTGAGCTGCTGCCTGCAGTTGTTCACAGTTACAGAGATGCATGTCCTGGACTGTTTCATCCACAAAAAAAGTTTGTGGAGCTACAGGTCTTGAAGCAAATTCCTCAGTTTTTGTGGTGGGGCTGCCTGTTCCCTCTGTCTGGCATGAGAAGCGGGGCTGACACTTCACTGCCACCTTCTCCCTGGAGCGCCCTCCCAGCCTGGACCTGGCTTCGGCCAGCCTGCGGGAGACAGGAGTGGGGACCAGCCCTTCCGCCAGCCACCGGCCAGATCCGACCCCTGCTCCTCCTACTGTGCTGTGCAGACACTGTGCGAGTTCTCCTCCATGCACTTGGCCTTGGCTGCACTTAGCTACCTTCGGCTTTCTGAGTCCTTTCAATTTAAGCAATAAGCGATGGGGTGGTCAATGTGAAGTCTTGTATTTCAGACACTAAGCACAAATGCAGTGTGCAGGAGCAGCAGCTTTAACGGGCCAGGGGTCTGGGCCAAATGCAGAGGGTTATTCCTGCCTGCCTTCCCTGGTACTCTTCCCCATTTGCTGCGGGTTCATGTCAAATGTTCTGTGATCCTGGAGTTAGCCCTTCATGTAAATCAAATGAAGTATGTTTTCCATTCTTACAAGGACAGGCTGTGACTAACAGTAGGGCTTAATTTCCATGTTAGCGACATTGCAGTCGTCTCAGAATAGTCAAGACCAGTTTGGGGAATTCAGAAGTTTGCTGGCAGGATGCTGTAGGTGTGATCCAGCACTGATTATTTTATGGCATGTCTGTGTTGCTGCAGTGCTGTGTGCTGAAGATGACTGAAATGAAGCCTTTTTAGAAGCAATTGAGGCTTTTTATGTACAGAACAGAAGTGTAGAAAAATCCTTGAAACACATTTTGAGCAAATCCTTTGATTCTAATTGCAAGTTTGAAATGACAAATGGGAGAGAGAAACTTCAGGAAAATCTGTGTCTATCACAGATCCTTCATCTTCCCATCGTCATCAATAAGGAAGCAACAATGATTGGCAAATTCAAATTACCATTTACTGTGCAGAGCTGAATGTAGGGACGGCTATGCTGTGTGGTGCTTGGGGAATAGTTGTCACAGCTGTTACAGTGAATATGTCTCTGTTAAGTTTTTCGCCTTCTTTTATCTTCCAATTTGTCCAAAATTAAATGTTGGCATTATTCAGGTGGGGCTTTCACCAAGGTGTTGAGGGAGGACAGCTCTCCAGCAGATCAATTTATCATTCTCTTTTCTGAAACATCCCCATCCATTGGTACTGTAGTCCTGAGGCTGCATGATTTTTGTAAAGTTACATATTTCTTCCTCTTCTTCCTATGCCCATGGTCTGGTCGGTGGGCTGAACATGTTCCAGAAGCCCTGCCCAGTCCTCCTTCTCATGGCAGATAGTGACGGCTTGCCATAGTTTACAGGGAAAGTGGATGGTGTGTTGCTGTTTCTGAAGATTTACTATCTGCCTCTGAATGTGCTTTGTTCAAGGACGAGCCTGGTGTTCTTCGCTTTCATTGTTTCAGGCTGCTGAGTGGTTTTGTCCATGCAAAATCTTTTGGTGTTTCTTCATACAGTCATGTACTGCTGGTTTGGTGGTACAGAGTGTGAATAAGTGTGTGCTCCCTTGTGACTATCATTTAGCTGGAAATTCAGACAGGTTGATGAGAATGGGACTGTCTCTTATTGCTGACCAGTGCAAAATTTGGCATCTTCTTGGGTTCAAATTCATTAGCCATGTTTATCTTCTTCCAGAGCCTTGTTATCCCTGGAGCATCTGTTTACTCACCAGCCATTACTGATACAGATACTGAAGACATACCAGAGGATTGACCCCAGATCAGTTATCTCTGAGCAAAGATTTAATTCCATAATAAATTTGTCGCTTGCTTACTGAGCTCAACAGTGAATAGCAAGCAGCAAAGCATTACTAGTAGTTACTGCGATATACCTCATGGAGTGAAGCTGACCAGGAACCCAACTTCAGTGACCAGGAGCTGTCACTGTCCTTATTCACATCTTACATACTTTCCAGTAGATTGTGGTTTTCTATCCAGTGCATATTTTAATTGCTGTGCTTCATGGTCCACATATTAATTCTCAGGTTCCCATCTCTATTGTCAGCTTTGGTTTCATTCATGCAAACATACTTGGATGTTTCCTGGCCTACATGTTTTCCATATCCTTTAATAGCTGATATGAATTTAACCATAGGTATATAGGTGCAACTAGAGGAACCTCATGTAGATTCTCCCTAGTTTTCGCTGGACCGCATGCCTCATCTCTGTAATTAGCCTTGGTTCTGCCACCTGCTCTTGTTGTAGCTTCCTCTCCCCCATCAGATACCTCATTCCTTTCTTGTGAGAAGCTCAGCTGATAAGCATCTTAGCTCTTCACCAGACAGTGTGCATGCTTGTTAGCTGCCAGCCAGCTGATTATGATTAGACTGTAGTTTTGATAGTTGCTTCCTGTCTTTCAAGCCTGAGCAGATGGCATGCTACTCCCAGTGCAGGCTTTGACTTCCATAATACTTCATGGCTTGGCCAAATGGCAATTGTATAGTTCAAACATGTGAAGCTTCTCAAGAGGATCCTTGCAAAGGGGGAGGAGCAACTGTGTGCTCTGAGGACCCTGCAAAGTTAGCATCTACATCAGAGGTGTGCTGGGATTGTTTTCTTTGTTGGACGCTGTCCCCCAAATTCTGTTCCCCCATCTCATATGTCTGCTGCTGATATGCTGTCTATATCATATTTAGGCTCTGTATTTTAGAGAACAGGGTTGTTTCTGGTAAGAAATGTTACTTTCAGATTTTATGTTACAGGATCAAAACACACACACTATATTTGCAGGACAGATGACCACAGGACCTTCATAAGTACCAGACAGGGATTTTTTTTTTTCTATCATGAAGAGAAGAATCAGTTTTATGTTTGCTACCAAATGCTGGACTGTGTTGATATCTATCTGTGTGGATTTAGCAAGGAACTAGAGTTGGTAGGAGGCTGTGAGTAAAAGGGCAAAGGAATGGGGAACCTAGCAGAAGCCGGGCGATGGCTTTGCTCCCTGGATTTCCAGATCTCTTTTTGCCTAGAAAGGTCTTGAATCCTACCCTATGAGGTAGGATTCTTTCCTGTCTACTAGACCTGCAACCCAAGTGGGTCTGTAGATACTGTACAGGGTAACTTGACTGGGCTCCACTGTCAAGGCTGTCTGGAAAGATTTCAAGTGCAGTACTTGCAGCATGTGAGTTACAGAGCCTGGGGCTGGCTGGATGTTTGTAAACTTGTTCAATAAACAAAAAAATGCATTCTGCATTTAGCCTATGTTTTGATAGAATAGCATAGTTTTTATCCTCTTGTAAGTTTGTTTAGGTGTGAGTGTGATGTCCAGGCAAAACTGTTTCACAAAAGGCATTTTGTTTGCTCTGGGGAAACACTAACTCCGGAAACACAGAATTACTTTTAAGGGGCAAGTAAGCCCAGCATGAGACAGAGACTTTTTTTTAGAGTTTAGATTTATAATCCTCATGGCCCTGGCAAGCAGTTGTGCCCAGAGTATGTGTGGTGAACCAAGCCAAAGTCCCAGAGGCAACAGGGTTGATACTCCTGGCTGCTGGGGAAAAACCTGTAGCTCCTGGCCTGCAGCACGGCTGGGGCACACCAATGTGTGAACACGCAGTGTGTGCCCCTGTCAGGTGTCTGACACGGTCTGGCCCAGCAATAGCCATCCTGCTGGGATGCAGGGTCTTGCTGTCTGTGGGCTGTGTGCCTCCACTTGTTTCAGGCACTGGTGCCTGACAGCGTGGTTGCATGTGCTCCAAGGTCTTGCCTGATACGTGGGGTTGCCTCAAAGCTGCTCGTGTGGTTCTGAGCTGGGGGGCCTTGGCAGATGTGTGCAGGGCATGCTGACCAGCAGTGCTCCTGGCTGCTCCCCAGCGTGGCTCGGGGTCGCAACGGTTGCCAGGGTGTCTCGAAGGCTTTGCCGTGGCCACAGGTGTGGGTCCTGGCGGGACAAGTGCATGGCATGGCCAGTGCTTGTAAAGGTGCTTGACACAGACTCGTCCTGCCAGGCAAGAGCGAAATGGAGTTTGCAGCCAGCACAAGCCGCTGTGAGCAGCCAGGAGGGCCCAGAGGCAGGCTTCTCTGGCAGACCTGAGTGCCCCGTTCGCTGCGCTGCTGCGTCGGAGCCCCATGGGCACAGGGACTGAGTGGGATGCAGAGACCCGCTCTTGGAGCGGTGCCTGTTCAAAGGCGATGGCTAGGGCACACGCGGCTGGACATGCTGTCCGTGACTTGCCTTCCCTTTCTCTCTGACAGGCTGCAAGCAGAGCTGGGGACTGGTCTGTGCGTGACAGGCAGATGTCCCTGGTGGGGATGGAGGGAAAGCTGGTACAGGCTACTCTTTTCTGCTCTTTTACTCCCTTCTCTCGTGTATGAGGAGGGACAAGACACTGAGTTACTGACCCAGACAGTGGAAAGCCAGAGAAGGATTATTGTGGGAACAGACCCATTTGTCCTCTGGAGCATCCTGGGAAATGGGTGACATTGCATGCCTGCCACAGATGTTTGCCATTTGGGACAGAGGGTGCTCAGCTACCCCTTTTACTCTTAAGATGAGGTGCCATAGGATGAGATGAGAAATTCAGGGGTGCATGCCTTCATCTCTTCTAGAAGATGTGATAGAGAGGACAAGTTTTTTCAGGCTTTCAGTGGGCTGATTTTTAGCAGGACCAACAAAATTCCAGCTGAATGGCTTTCTTCACTGGGGCAGGAGGATAGTTGATTACAGAAGCTTTATTGTGCACAAGGGCAAGAAACAGCCCTTGTGTTTGGAATCACCTGAGCAATATTATGGGATTCCTTCCGTGCCCAGCAGCAGCTTGCTCCCTGTGTGATGAGCGCTGCTAAGGAGCTCAGGCTGAGCTGGCAGGCAGGGAAGAGCAGAGCTACCCAGGACCATCATTTACATTGGATTAGAAGGTGAAAGATTAAGCAACAACTGCAACAATTCCTGCTTGAGGTACGAACATCTTGTTTATAAAAATATCGATCCCACTTCACAGGATGTAACTGATTAGTTACATTTTGGAACAGAAAATTGTTTCTCAGGCCTGAGCTCAATTTGCATCTCCCCATCTGTGTCCTGGTGTGCTCCTGTCAGTAGCCTGTTTTTTGAGCTTCTTTCCCTCTGCCTGGACTGAGGGGGAACCTCCCTGCTGCTCATGTCCTTGCAGGAGTGAGGTCTACCATGGCAAGCCCTGTCTCCATACTCCCTGAGCTGAGCTCAGGTCCAATTTCTACCTGAGTCCTTTACCTAGTGTTTTTTATTGCCTAGCTCTGGTTGTTCAGAGAGCCACTTTCCTAGGAAACAGCAAGCACAGGGTCTTGAGTGGAATTAGGCCAGGTTTTGGGTCCCGGATCATCTCTATTGCTCCTTTCTACTACTCAGGACCTGTTGCTCTCTCAGAGGCAGTGTCTGGGGTAGTGCCTTTAACCTTGCTGGGGGATCATCCTTGACCAGCATTTTTCTGTTTCTTCTCTCCCTGGCGATGGGTTTCTTGGCCTCCTCAATACTCTCCAGCTGCTGCAGCTTGTGGGAAAATCTCCCAGTTTGTTAGGAGCCAGCTGGGGTCAGAGTCCTTCTGTCCCTGCCATCTGCGGTGCTTGCATCAGTGAAAGGACTTCTCTGTGTCTGTTTGGCTGAGGATGCTGAGTTAGCAGGGAGGAGCTGATGGGCAGCAGAACTGCCAGAAAGGGGTTTCTTCTTGCCCGTTCAGCAAATTTGGGAAACATCCTGACCGTTACATGTGGGTCCTTGAAATTAATGATCATCGAACTCAGCTGAAAGATAGCAACATCTCTCCAGCATCTAGTCCTGTATGAAAACAGCTCCTTCTTAAGAAATAATAAGCTTTAACTTCTTCATTTATTGCATTGCATGAGAAAACTGGCAGCCTGCTCACATGAGCCAATTTATTAACTAAATCTCATTTATTAACTGGGAACAAATTATTTTTACTTGTAGCTGCTGAATATGAATGAGGCTGAGATTCAGAGCTCCCCAGGTACCACATGGCTACCTTGGCCCATTTGTCATTGTGTCAATGGCAGCATCACTCTGCCAGTAAGAAACCTCTCTGCTGATGGGTCCTGCCCAGACAGAAGTGGGCTGCTGAGCCCAGCCTAATCAGCGCTCACACGAGAGGAAGACCAGACACACAGGGAAACCCATCTCTGTGTGCTGAGTCTGCAGCAGTCTATTCCAGCCTGGAGGAACTCATTACTAGCACCGGCAATGATTTATTCTGAGCTGTTTGCCCTGTGCAAATAGCAGAGAGAGAAGGGATAGCCTTGGAGCAGACTGCTTCCTAAGGGCAGTCATCAGCCATGCCCCGTGCCCAGTCCTGACAGGCATATCTATAATGAAATAGCAACAGAAGAAAGTGATGGTCTTTCAGATGTGCTCTGGGCACAACAAGGATTTCCCCAATTACACACAATTCTGATGAGGGCCATCTGTTCTAGTGTTCCTGATCCAAGCAACAGCACTTCCACCCCTTCCCTGGGAGAAGTTTTCACAGTCTGTGGCCACTGATTCCTCTTCCTGCTGCTCTCTCAGCCATGTCTTTCCTTGCCTTCCCCCTAGCCCCTGTAGGAGCCCTTCCCTAACATGGGGATCACAAGAGGAAGAAGGACTCCCCGTGAGGTCTGGAGGCAGATGCAGAAAGTGTTCTTACTATGGCACTGGGGTTGTGCTAGGTGCCTGTCCCAGACATCCAGGTCTGTCAGTGTCCAGGCTATTGTAGCCGACTGCCCACACGGTCAGAGCTCAGGTCATTAATAGCTGGAGATTGTTTTTCTTTGACAGGGCAGATTTCTAAGCTAAGCATCTCCCCAGCCAGATACTCCCAGCCCTCTCCAGCCCTGCAGCTCCCCTCGGAGTGCCTACTAGCAGGGCCTCATATCCATCCTTGGAGGGCTTGGGCTGAATCAGGCCTGTGGCATAGACTCTGCTGGCTGCAGCAGAGGTGGGCTGGGAAAGGGCTGCCTGCATCCCCTCTGATTCTGGCTGCCTGTTCGTAGCAGGGTTGTGAGCCCAGCTCTGCAGTTCTGCCAGGTGGAGGCCTGGGGCACCGAGCTGGTGGCACAGCGCCTGCTGCAGCAGTGGGTGCAGATCCCATCTTCAGGCCAGACCGCAGTTGGCCAGGGCAGGGAGGAAGGGGTGTCTGTCAGCACGACCTTCGTCCTTGGCGGGTCTGGATGGGATCTCTAGACTGCTCTCCTAAAGCTCTTTGGCTAACTCTCCTGTTGGCAATTTTCTCTGGGTAGTGCCCCTCTTAGCACAGCATTTCCAGCTGCTCCTAGGGCAGCTGTTTAGACACCCAGTCTGCTGTTATGTCCTTCACCTGCATACAATTCCCTGAAGGTGGAGAAAGCAATGTTTCTAAAACAAACCAGCACTTGCTCCTCATCTGGGCTGCCAAGACAAAGCCACTGTGCCAGAGCATCCTTGTGCCTGTCAGCAAAGGCTTTGTCAGGAGGCAGACAGACATGTTTTGATTTTGAAATCTCAGGACAGGGCCAGTCTGCTGACAGTTTGCTTCTTCACACCTCCCTCCAGGTTTAATGGTTTCTCCCAAACAGGAAAAGTAATGAAAAGGATAATTCTTTTAAAACTGATTATCTGAGAGTACAGATTGTCAAGCTTTATGCTGCTGGATAAATCAAACTAACTGTTGAAAGTTAATTTGTCTGACCATAAAGTGCATTCGATAAGTGTAAAACAAAACTAATTGGTTCTCTTTCATGCAAACTTAATCATACTATAAAATGTGATCAATGCAAATAAAAAGCATTGAGTAGGTTAAGTGTTAAGAATCTATAAAGAAAAACATGGTTTATGTACATTCTTGCAGGAACTGAAAACAGGACAGGTCTCCATCTGTGCACTAATCGTTTCATGATTCAGACCCAGTATGAACTTACTGAGCGATGGTGTCTGTGCTTTGTTTCTGCTGCATGCTGTGTGTCAGAAATAACTTTTCCTCTCAATCTTTGTAGTTGTTTCTGTTTTTTTTCACAGGTTGAAGCTGTTGGTGGAATAATACATGGCTCTTGTAGATGTTATACTTAGGCACACAAACCTTCCCTTATTTCACTGTTGCCCAGCACAACTTCCCAGGACTGGGTGGGCTGGGGATGAGGGGGCGAGCGAGGAAGAAGGTAGTAGTGCCTCTTATGGCTGCCTCTGCTGGAAATACCATTTCCCTCCTTCCGTGTCTCCTCCCAGACCCGGCTCTGGCCACAGCACGTGTTCTGGATGAAATGGCATAGTTCGTTCCCTTGGTTTGCCGCATGCGCTGCTCAGACTCTGTGAGCCTGGCTGGACCTGTCCCTAGGGACTGGTCGGTGAAGGGCTCTGCCTGAAGAAGGCAGGTCCCTGCTTTGGTCAGATGTCCTGGCTGCGATAGCCCTGGCGGAGGCACTGCTTCGGGCCAGAGGGGCTGGTCTGGCTTGGATGGTCTGTAGCTGGAGTCTTGGCTCACGAATGCGAGTCTGGTGTCATTCAAAGGTTTGAGAGAGGACTGCGTGCTGAATAAAATGCCCCTTCCTGACAGCAGAGAAGGCAGGCAGAGCAGCACTGCCTCTCACCTGCCAGTGAGGTGCTGGATGCTGGTGGCATTGCAGTGCCCCGCTGGCCAGTGCAGGGAGGGGCTGGGGCTCGGCAGCTCCCCTGCTTCCGAGAACAGCCACCTGCTGCCGATTTCTCTAGGATAGCTGGCTTCTTCACAGCCCTGCCAGGCCCATTAGCAGGCTGAGGCCCGGCCCAGAGCTCCCCAGCTCCTTCCACACAGAGCAAAGCTTCAGCTAAGGATGGAAAGGGACACTGTGCCATCTCCTGGGGCTTGCCTTGCTTGCATCACGATCCTCTTCAGCTGATGTGCAATTGCCAAGGCAGCCACCTGGGGCAGGGGAGAGGGGGCTGCTAGGGCAAGAGCTGTGGCTCTGCCACAGCTGCCTAACTGGTTCAAGGCAAATCAGATGCAGTCAGCTGAATTGAAACCTTTTAAGTTAATCTGATGAGAGACCTACTATAAGAGGTTGACTTGGGCTGTAGTTATGGTGATGGCTGGAGTGTGGTTGGAGTTGCTGCTCATGCAGAGAGCAGCAAAGGCCCTCAAATGTGCGGCTTGCTGAGAGCTGACATCTTTGTGAGCAACAGCTCCTCAGTTTCCCCATGTGGATATCCAGCTCAGATGAGACGTAGAGGATACCATGGAGGAAGGCACCTACAGCTCATCAGAGAGGAGAGAGAGGGAGGGAAAGGAGCAGTGTGAGACATCTTTGAAATCCAAAGATGCAGATTCCAGCATGGAGAGGCTCTTTCTGTGAAACTGTCAGAGCTGCGTGGGAGAGATGAGTGCCAAGCCTGGAGGTAGGGAGAGGAGCTGTTGCATTGCTGTTCCTGGCCTGGGTCACTATATCAGGCTTTCTGGGACTTTGGGGAATGTGCTTAGGAGGCCAGGAATTGCTGTCAGTCTGCACAGAGCCTCTCTCTCCATTTTGGCCCTCAAAACAAGAGTGTTGGAATCTCCTAGTTTAGGAAAATCAGGGTGACAAATGGGGCAATGAGCCCTAATTCTCCAGGGCAGGTGTGTGTTATCTGTGCATGGGGCAGGAGGCAGCCCTGTCCTGGGGGGGTTTTGTGCCCAGCACCCTTCCTCCTGCCCCGCTGATGGGGCAGGATCCTTGGGGGTAGGTGCTTGGCTCACAGCTCTGAATTCGCTAGTGCGGCCTCTTCCTGGAGGGCTCTGAAATCCCAGGAGGAATGGGAGATGGGGGGGCTGCGGTCAGTGTGGAGATACTTACCCCAGCCCTGAAACAGGGTCTGCCCTCCCCTAAGGGCACTACCCTCCTCCTTTGGGGGAGCAGAGGAGCAGTGTGGTGTCACTTTCAGTATCATGAGCCTAGAGGGGTAGCAGTTTCACCAGTTTGTCTGTCACTATCCTGAACATCAGCTGCTGCCCCAGAGTTTCTAGCAGAAACACAGCTGAGTACCTCTGGCTACGCCAAGGAACCTGACAAACTTTGCCTTCTTTCTCCCTGCTCCCAAAATTTTTAACTTAAGTTCTAGTATCTCATAAAACATTATGTTCATATCATAATTCCAATCTGCAGAGAGCCCTTTCCATGCAAAGGCCAGGATGCATACAAATTGCTGCTCTAAATCTCCAGCTACAATAAGGAAACTTCAGATGCTGACAGTTTACTTGATAAATACCTAATAAAGCTTAAATAATTATTTAATGCAGACAAATGGAAAAAGAGAGCATCCATATGTTGCACTGTAATAAATCGCAGCTTGTGACTTGTTGGGCAGTAGCGGCAGCAGCCCTAACAAAGGGCTCTACCATGGCCTGGGAAGGAGGACCCAGGCTGAGGAATTACTGCTGGGAGGCACTGCCAGGAGCTAGTGCATGTTTGGCCTCAGACTTAGGAGGGATGAGAACCATCTGCGAGCCCAGTTAATAAAGTGCTGATGAACTTGGTGGAGTAAATGAGTGCTTCCTCCTGAAGCTTGCCCCATGCCAGCTGTGGAGCCGAGTGCTGGTGCTGTGGGGCAAGCGCAGTGCAGCTGGGAGCCTGCTGGAGGCTGTGGGAAGAGGCATGTTTCCAGGAGCAGCATTCAGGCAGGAGTAATGGGGAGAGGAGGAGGGATGGCGTCCACACGGGCCTGTCTGTGCCACTCCTTTCCTTAGCTCTATCCAGTCAGCTGCATCCCAGCACTTCTGTGCCATGTGTAAATGTTTCTCTCCCTCCCAAGCAAAGCTATGGGGGGGCTTCTTAAAATGCATCGTGTGACTGTGCGTGAATGCGGATCAGGAAGGCAAGTGTTTGTCCCAGCGCGCAGGTGCAGAGCTTTGGTTGTTGCTGTCGCCTACAGGAAAGCGTAAGAGCGTTACGGGACAATCACCTCCCTGTAAGCTGAACAGGGCGCTCAGTGCTGAGGGTGGTGCTCTGCCAGCAGCAAAACACATTGCCTTCGGGAGTTGCTTAGTGTGCCACGTTCCAAGGCTAATTTCATGATTTTCATGACTGTAGCTCTCAGACTTTACCTTCTTCAATCTCCATGGTCAATGATTGTTTATGGGTTTTTGCTTTGCTTTATATGTTCAGTGGTATTTCAGAAAGCATCCTGATACCCTCGGTGAGCGCTCTGATAAATTACAAGAACTGCACTCGACTGAGCTCCTGTCGTTCTACTCTTTTGGCCTTAGAGAAAGAGAAGGCTGTGGATATGTGCCTTTACATAGCACAGAATAAACACAGTGGCAGAGATGGAAGATAAGTGGCAATAAAAAGTAAAAGGTGAAGTGCCTGCCCTTTAAAATATATTAGGCAATTTATAAATAAAGCTCTGTATTTTTAGGATATCTGTGGAATTGTTCAGCCTGTAGCCCTTAAGGAGTCTGACCTTGAAGAGAAGAAATATAGCTCTGAGCAGCCTTCAAAATGTTCTGGAAACAGAGAGACAGGGCAAGCACTTGGGCTTATTATTTCAGCAGTAAGTGAGCCTTGTTGGGTTGGTGTGATTTGGGGAAGCAACTCAAACTCCAAGACTCTCCTGACTATCAGATAACCTCAGTGTGCAATCGGAGGCAGAGAACCTTAGGGTAACAATACCAAGTTTTTGGTGAGATTTCCAGGGATCCTTAGCTCCTAAGGATTAGGACATTTTCTACTGGGTTGCTTTGTGTTCTGGTCCTAGGCAGACAAGTTTTGATAGTGTGATACTGAATAAAACAGAAGCATGCAGTCTGGTTCCTGACACGTAACTCAGCTCTTGTGTTTTGCAAAGATCTGCTGTGTGATATTTCCCATTTTGCCCTTCCCTGGTCGCTACTGGCCCGAGAGTGTTGGAGGGGTTTTGCAGGCTCTGCAGAGAGGCTCAGGCCATGAGCCTGTTCTGGAGCGGCCTCTTGCACTCGCCCTAGCCCACAGAGCTGCGCAAACCCTGTCGTGCAGATATGGGCAATGCAGGCAAGGTTTCTTTCTTATGCAGTAGTTCTGAGAGAGCATCTTCCCAGGTGTGGGGGGCCTGGCTGAATTTTCTGTTCCCTCTGAGGGAATTTGAACATGTATGTCTCGCCTCACATGTGAATACCCAAACTACAGTAGCGGCCTATTTGGGGTGAGATGTGCTTTCTTCTGTTCCTGGAACTACTCTGCTTTGAGTAATCAGCTATTTGGTGGAAAGGAGGAGGGAACTAGTGAGAAGGGGACTTGGGAGTGGGTTTCAATTTTTATTTCAATGAATATTAGGGAGTCAGATGCCTTCTCTGGACAGGGAGAAGTTATAGGCCAAATTGGCAAAAGCAGCTGCTGACCTGGGGTGCTTGTTTCCAGGCAGCTCAGTGTGAGATCCAGGTCTTGCCTTATGCTGGAATAGTTTGGTGTTTCTAAAGGAGTGACATCTTCCTAGACTGTATTTTCTGTGCAGTGTGGAAAATACAGGGCCTGCAAGCTCATATAAGGGTATTGAGTGAGCAGGGAGAGCTGTGAGGAAAGTCTGGGAATCTAAGCCTTAATCTTCTAATTTTAAACTTGTTCTTAGAGAAAACACAGATGATTCCCTGTGTGGAGAAATAACCAGTAAATTGATCCCTGCAAGTGCTGATGCTGATAAGCCAGGATGTTGGACAGGGAGCAGAATCTCCATGTGCTCCATCTCTGGCAGAGAAAATGTAAACAAACTGCTTTTACATCTGACCAAGGAGATGTAAATCAAACACATGTTTTGAAGCCTTTTAAATGTTTTGACGTTTTCCAGTCCATCAAGGTCTCTAATTGTATTTTGAATGAGTTGTTCTATATGTAAATACTGGTTAATGTTGAAATTGTTTATAGCCAATTGTCTGTTTATGCAAATTGTTTTCGAAGATCACAGTTTCTATTGCAGAATAGAAATGTCTCTTTTATTTAATGCTGAAATGTTTTGTTTGGCTGCTGTGGCTTTTATAGACGATGTGGCTCTTCTGTGCTCTCAGACATGGTGGAGAGTGCCAGTCCCTCCTGGAGGGCTGGTAGAGCAGTGGGGAGGGGAATTGCTGGGCTCAGGATGTCCCGACTGGTCCCGCTGCTTGTGCAGCAGAAGTAACTCCCTGCAGCTGGTCCCCTGTGGCTGTGTCAGAGCCTGGTTTCTGCCTGCTTTGCCATGAGTGTTGGTACCTTCTGTGGGCCCTGGGAAATGGGGTGGCTCGCTCTGCTCAGCTCCAGCAAGCATATCAGAGGTGCCCAGCTTGCTGCAAACACCAGCCAGGTTTTCTCCTGCCTTCCTGCCCAGCTTGGGCTCAGGCACGACCCCTCGCTGGCCTAGGGCAAAACCGTGCTCAGGTGCAGACTTGTGTGCTGGTTAATGGTGTTCTGTGGGGTTTTCTCTATCTGGCTCATGCTTTAATTCAAGATTCTGGTGCAGAAGGCAATAGGCATTAAAAACTGCTCCTGCTGTGTGAAAAATGAAGAGAAATCAACATGCAGCTCCTGCTTGTGTTGTGCCTAAGCAGTAATCAAGATCATCACCTGGAGATAAATCTCTCCCTGCTGTTGTACAGAGGAGGAGGAGCAGTTACTGTAGGCTCTACCTCCAGGTTTTTAATCATTTGGGAACACATGCAAATTAACGACTCACCCATGATAACAATCGATAGCGCTGGAGTGTTTGCAAACTGCGACTCAGATACGAGCTGTATCTGCTACATAGCCCAGGGACCAGAGTTCACATCAGAGGCAAGCGTGCCTGTACAGACGGCAAGCAGAGTCCTTCACTGCATCTGCGGTTTCTGGAACAGGCCTCTGTGCCTCAGGACCATGCTCCCTTTCCCCTGGATTTTTCAGTCAAACACTGTCGTTCTTGCCTTTGTGTTTGCTTAATGTCAGGGTTCCTTGGAGAATACCATAGAGTAATAGCAAGCTGCACAGCCTGAAGTTGGGCTCCCATATTATTTCTTCATTAATATTTGTTGTTCATAAATATATATCCACTCCTATTTATCACAAGAACACCAATTACCCACCATAAATTCTAACTGTGGGGAATATTTCAGTCCAGTTTTATTAAGAAGTGATTTTTAAAAATGTTGCTGAGGCTTTTAGCCAGTTATGTGCTACTAAATATTTAAATCTGTATCTCTTGCTGCACGCTGAATTACAGCAAGGGAATATTTAATGCTCCCGTTTCTCCAGCATAAATCTGTGAAAGATTGACTAGAAGAAAAATGCAGTCATGAACAGCCCACATATGTGCTGAGTGCTCACACGCTGTGCACCTGCAGCTGTCTGAACTGGAGACGGGTGAGTGACTCCAGCAGCCCCCTTTTGTCGATGGATATCTGCAACATTTACTCTTCTGTTGCGGGTGCAGTGTTGTCGTTTGCGAGCGCGGTACTTTTTGCAGGCGCAGTGTCACGAAGGCAGCGAGCAGAGGGCCTTTGGCAACGGTCCTGCTGGCCGATGTCCCGCTGTGGGTGTCGGGGGCAGTCCTGGCGGCGCTGGCCCCACGCCGGGGCGCGGGATGCAGCAGGCCCCTGCGCTGTGGGAAGGACCGCGAGCCCGCGAGGCGCTGGCAAGCTCCTGCTCGGGCAGGTGTCCCCGCATGGGGGCTGCGTGTGGCGCTGCGGTGGCCCGCTGGGGCGCAGCGAGGAGCAGCCGCCTCTCGGCGCAGGAGAGGGAGACCCCGCGAGCAGGGCCGTGCGGGCGCCCAGCGCCTCCGAGGAGGCGGCCGGGGGGCCGGCGGGAGCGGGGCCGGGGCTGGGGCAGCGCTGGGCAGGCGGGGACGAGGCAATGATGCTCTTGAGCTGCGCGAAGCAGCCAGCTGCTGTGGTCCGGCACACAGCGTTACTGCTGTCAACCGTTATAAGCTGTGGGTGCCTGGAGGCCTGTTACCTACCAATTAAACTGTGAATTTTATTGCTCGACTGTGAGACTGGTTTACGATATGAAAAGCTTTCAACAGTTAAATAGTACTAATATTAACCACTCCCGCATGGGCTCTAACGGTCTCCCCCATTAAAAGTGTGATTAAGAAATTAATTCATCTGGAAGGGCCTGGCATGCAGTGCTAAACAATGGAATTTTTATATGTGTATATATATATAAAATATTTTAATTAGGGCAGAGCCCCTGGCTGTGTGGTGAGAGGAAGCCCCGTAGCTCTTGCTCGGTGGCGGTGGCAGCGCGCTCTCCCCTTTCGCTAGACGTGGGAGGAAGAAGCCCAGGTGTGGGGCTGATTATGAATTCACAGTGCAGGGGGGAGGCTGGCTGGAGCTGCTGGAGACGTTGCACAGGCCCGTGTGGAGCAAGGGCTGCGCCGGGCTGCTGTGCTGCTGGTGGGCTCCGGCGGCATGTCCGAGCGGAGCCGAGTGTGTGCTGGCGAGGGGTAGCGTGGCTGCGCCGCCTGTACCAGCTGCTGGCACGCACCACCATGCAGCGCTCTCCAGTCTCTGCTGTGGCTTCGTGAGCCCTGGAGGGGCTCATGTCACCTCTTTGTTTTGTGGCTCCCTGTAACTCTTGAAACATCCAAAGATATTCAAAAAAAGTGGCAATTAAGGAGGCTACAGAGCACCTAATGCAATGTCTGCTCCCTGGCAGAGGAGGAAGTTGGGCCTCCCTGCAGCAAATCACCTGTGCGGCACCGCTGCAGGGAGCGGGACCTGGGCTGCCTTGCCTCTTGAATTGGCTAGTGGCTCCAGGGATACCCGAAATGTTCAGGGATCGAGCTTTGCTTTCCTGAGCTGAATGGGAACCCGCATGTGCAGAGGTGGGATCTGACCAGGTGGCTGAAAGACTCCTGGCGGTGCCAAGGGGCACTGGATCTGGCCTGTGCTCCATGCAGGCTCCGGAGGAGACTCCTGAGCTTGTTGAAAGAGGAGGTGCCCACCAGAGGGACAGAAGGAGAGCCTGCCACAACATACCCTGAGCTATCCCGGAGGACCTGGGCACACTGCTCTCTAGGGACTGAAGCTCCATCGATCCTGGCATCTTATTTAAAATTATCTTGATTTATTATCTCAGTAAAAGTCCACTGTTTTTATTCTTGAATTTATCCATCTTCACCCTTACTCTGTCTCCCACAGCGCTGAAAATGAAGCTGTTCTGTTAATGTGCTGTCACTATTACCTGATGGCTTCCAACAACAGAAGTTAGTTACATCTAGATGAGGTAATCCGACTCTTGAAGTAGCCTTAATGGAGCTGGCGCTGAAACACACTCAGAAAGATTGTCTCCCTCTCAGTGTCCCCTATTCCTGCTGCTCCTCTCTCCTTCTCTTTTTTCCCCCCATTTTCTTACCCTCAGTGGTTCATGGTCTGGGATGGATGAATGGTTCTTACGAAAGCTGAACTGCCTTGCAGGAGCAGTCTGTTGCCTGCACCCTCCACTTGTGTCCCAGGCCCCCCCAGCTCTTGTTCTCCAGCTGGGAGGACCCAGGCGTTTGGGTTGCAGATGTGCTAATAAAGACGAGTGAAGGATGATTCTGTATGTTGCTGTGGAAAGTACGCTCTTGGAAACCAAGTTTGCTGATTGAAAAAAGAATCAGACTGTGCTCTGTGCAGCCCTATGCCCCTAGCAAAATACCAAAAACAACAGCAAAAGGAAAAATGACTAGCGAAACCGTCTCCATGGTCATGCTGGGGCTTTGACGTACCCCAGGAGTGGGGTGGATGCTGCATTCTGCATAAAGGCAGGGGTCGGTGAGGGTGAACGGACTCTGCTGGCTGGGGCTGCAGCAGTGCCTGCATGGGTGGTCTGCTCAGGGGAATGTGCTGTTTGCTCAGGACAGCTCGCACCTGAAGACACTGCAGAAGGGTCTTCTCAGGTGTTTCCAACCATCTCACATCCTGGCGAGCACCGTAACTGGCAGGCAGGGGAAGGAGGGTGCAGACTCCGAAGGGGAGCTGCAGTGCTTTGGGAAGCTGTTGTTTCTTGGGGACAATGGAGGGCTAGGACGCTCTTCTGTGCTTTGGAGGAGTCACTGTTCCAAATGCAGGTGGGAGCCCTGCGTGCTGTGCTTGCATACAGTCACTGAGAATATTCATATTGTGATTTATCCCCCCCCCCTTTTTTTTTCCATTGATTTTAATTAAGTTCACTCTCTCCTGCCAAGCCTGGGGAACACAAGCAAAAATTAAAAATGCTGAAAGTCAGCTTGCTTTGTGCTTGAGTCTTCCCAGCTTTTTAGAGCTTTCACAGAACAGAGGGAAAGGGGAGCCTGCACCACCACACAGGCATTTCCTGTGATTTGCTAGTCCCCAAATAATAAACATAAAATTAAAATCCTGTTAGGAGAATCACAGAAGCTATTATAGCTCAGCAGCTGATATTGACTCTGATCAAATCTTTTATGTGATTTCACAGCATTCTGGCCTATTCACCATGCACGCACTGATCATGTTAGCTGTGGCTTGATTTCGTTTTTTTTCTCCTGCTGAAACAAAGCAAAGAAAATGGCAAGAAAAGCTCATCTAATCTTGCAATATAAGTTTGTGTCACACTTTTTAAAGGCACTACAGAGTAGCTGGTGCTGCTGTATGATTTGCAGACGGTCCTTCTGGGAGCAGGTGCTCCCTCCTGCATCGAACATGCCGTGCCTCCATGCACTGCTGGCTTGGGCGACCCATGCGGGGACAATACCCACCAAGGGTTTTAATTTCTGCATCAAGTCCATCACTCAGAGCATATCAGTGATGTTACTGTTCTTCAGACAGGTTAGTGTGGATGATCTGTAGTGGGCTCTACATGCAATAACGTCATGTTGTATTGGTGTAAATTACAACTTTTTAAACCTTCTTGACTTTGGTGAGCCAACAGTCGGTGCCTGTGGTGCTGCGGGGGTATTTCTGGATCCCAGGCAATGGCCTGGTCTAACCTCCTAGAAGCAGGGCACAGAAGTGGCCAGCTCCGTGGAGCCGCGGAGCGAGGCATACCGGGACTGTAGCTTCTCTGAGCTCTAGGGGTGTTCGCTCAGCCTCTTTGCTTAGAGACATCATGTTGTTTCCACTGCTTTTTTTCTTACAATGAAGATTATAACAGACGCTAAACATATCAGAAATGAGATGAATGTATCCCAGACCTGCATCTCCTCATATTTAGATAGCCACAGTTTGCACACCTATGGGTAGAGGATGAAAAAGCATGAAAACTTTTTGCATATCTGTTTTAAATATCACAGGCGAGCAGAAGTAGTCCCCAAAAGTAACCTGCCTTAAATAAGAAACTGGTTAAAAAAACCGAATTATATAGGTATGTCTCTTCTATGTGCTATTTTTCAACAGTTGGACTCATTTTTCATATCAGAGAGGGTGATAAGAGGATAAAGATATTGCTTATTCAATTCTAATTTTAATTAATATGGTCATCAAATTGGATATGAAAAATTAGGAAACCTCAGCAAAAATTCTGAAGGGATATAAAACAGGACAATTTACTGTTTGCCGATCTGTGCTCTCCTCTAATCATAGGCAGTCATGGTGACTTAGTTTTTGATAGATGTCTGGAAATACCTGCAGCAATCTCTTTGCAAAGTTTAATGACCTTGGGTCATTTAGTTTTTGAAATATTTCAACTTCGAGGGAATAAAAATGGCAAGATTGTTACAATTACACTCCGGAAGGTCATATCCATCTACCTTTGGCTAAAGGTCTGAATTTCCTTAAAGCTACCACTATCCAAAGGGAGATGAGCCCAGCTTGTTTAACTTGCTACACGTTTTGCCCAGAAGGGTAATTGGTGAAATATCACGGAAGGTATTAAGCTTCACTGTACCAGCCAGTTTGCTCTTGGGGTATGAGCTTGCCATTAATAGAGAGAAACTATTCATACTCCATTTTCTCAAGTCTGGTTATTTTAACAGAACAAAAATATAATGGGTTCCAAGGACAGGGTTAAAAACACAAGGAGAATAAGGACAGGGAAAGCTCACACAGCTCCATAGCTAGGAATGATTCATTTTGCACCTGTGAAAACTTTAAGTCTCCTGCAGTCTGTCCCTGCTGCCTTTTCTGTGCAGCTCCCCACAGGGTCACAGTGCTCTACACCACCAAGGGCCTGAGCACAGCGGCTGGCTCAGGGCTGCTGAGAGCCGTGCTGCAATTTCGCAGCCCAGCTGGGCTTCCTGGAAGCTTTCTTTGGCATTGGAAGGAGATTTCTCTCTGTATCACCTTCCTCAGCCATATGTTTTTCTTGCTAGCATTCACCCATTGCAGGACTGAAACCACTGGCAGGAGAAGGCGCTTCGGGGAAAAGGGTGGGGAACATAGCTTCCTCCGTGCCCCGTGGACTTGGGACACTTCTCTGCCAGAAGAGCCAGGAGTCCACCAAACCACGCTAGAACTGGAGCTGTGGGCAGGAGGGCAGCGTGGGCAAGGGCAAGTGGCTGTCCTTCCCTGCCTGTGTGTGACCATGGTCAGAGAAGAATCCATGGGCTGTCACACCCTGGTTCACTAGGGCAGGAGTCAGCCAAAGCCGCTAGAGAAAAAGCTGCCTGGGACAGCTGCCATGACTGGGACCAGGGACACCAAAGGTGTCAGCACCCAAAAGAAAGTAGGAGAAAAGTTGGGGAGGGAGGCCTGGAGACAGCCGTTTCTGTGCTCAGCAGGCTGAGAAGTCTCCAAACTCCCTAGGGAAGACCAGATGCACGCAAAGAGCATGGAGATGGATGACAGCCAGATTCCTTCTATTCGTGAGCTTGGCACTTGTGGGAGTGAAGTGTAGGTTGGAGGCTGCTTGCATTTCCTCCTGGATGTGACTTCCTAAGAGGTCTGCCGTGTGGCTTGGCACAGCTTGATAAAGAGCTGGGACGAGGCTGGCAAGACTGAGGGGTGCTGGCAGCCTTGCCTGGGAGTGCCAGGAGGGCGCTGGCTAGGCTGGCTGGTGCAGAGCTCCTGTCTGTTGAAGGATGCGGAAAAGGAGGGTGCAGCAAGAGGGTGCTGGCATCCAGGATGAGAGGTTTTGGTGGAAAAATCTGTGGGGTCAAAACACCAAGGCGGTGGGGCTGCTGGGGTCAGTAGGGGGCATGCTAGTGACATTAGGGCAGGCAGTGTGCTTCTCACTTGGAAGAGCATGTCTTGCACTGTTCTGTCTCACTATGTAAAAATCTACTTTGGCATAAAAGTCAGCTAATTCTGAGCTGATGTTGTGCAAAGAAGCCTCCGAGTGACAAAGAATCCTCGTTAAGCACATTTCTGCAGTTCTCTGGCTGGCGCTCTTGCAATATCCACAATGATTATTGCAGGCAGACAATTTGGGGTCCAGCCTTTGGATTAATGCATGAAAATCAATTTATTAATCCTCACTTAATCTCAGTCTTTGTATCAATAATAATTAGACTAGGTAATAATTATATTATTCAAAAAGGATTTGACAACATAATCTCAGTTTGGTCACTTCTAAATGAGAAAGACGAATGGGCTCTTCATGACAGATGTGGGACCCCTCTCAGAGACAGCTCCTGTCCCTCAGTGTTACAAATCCGTGTTGCTTTCTCAAACTGCTCCCCTCTCTGGACACAGTGGCTAGCAGGTATAGTTCCAGATGAGGGGACTTGCTCTCTGCACACTTCCCACGGTCCTGTCAGACAACAAGATTCTGCTTTGGGAAACAATTGTTCTGGGCCACTTCTATCCCCAGTGTTCAGGCAGGCATGAGGAAGCCTCTTTTGCTGGTGTCTGAACTTGTGGGAAGCAGCGGTGCAAGTGGCTGAGCCCTTGAGAGGAGCCAGAAGGGCCAGGCTGATGGACTTGTGCAGGAGCTATGTTACAGCAGTGTTACAGTGGGGCGACAAGGGTTCAGTGTCCTTCAGATGAGTGTTTGCAAAATGCAAATGCGTATGTGAAATGCAGATAAGAGTATATTAAACCTATCCCAGCCCTCTCAGCAGCATGAGTGCTTGGGGCCTGTTTGTTTTCCTGCGGCTGTTTTACTTGCTAACTGGTGGGCTGGGCTAACCCCCACCATAGTTGTTGCAGGGACAGTCAGCCCCTCTAGCCAAGGGTGACTGGGTTAATGGGAACCTCTTAGAGCTGCCAGGAAAGACAACATGGACAGAGGTTTGCTATTTTCGATCTTTTTTTTTTCTTTGGTGATGTTCTGCTGGAGGAATATGCCTCATGTGGTTTGCACAGGCTGTTCTCTTGCTGCGTTTAAAGGCTGGCTTTGACTGTAAGACAATACCTCAAATCCAGGACTAAGCCCAACCAGTCTAGCTCACCCCAGAGAGTGCTGTTGTCTGGTGATTCATCAGCTTGTGGGACTAGCTTTTGGATCCTTGTCTTCAGGGAGCAAGGATGGAGCCTATCACACAGAGGATGGACTTGGGGTGGAAAATAAAAATGGCCCAAGGAGCAGGGCATCCCTGCACCCTGACAATCCCAGCAAAACATGAGTGCAAAGGGAGCTTTTACAGGGAGAACTGGCTGTTCTTGAGAGCTGCCTGGCACCTTCCTGGTCGCAGGATGCAGTGATGGCACCCAGGGCTCAGGAGTTCAGCCATGCTGGATCACTGTGGCCACCTTAGCCTGCCCTGGCATGCCTGGAGCAGTGAGCTCACCCTGCCATAATGGCAAACTGTTATTTATGTTTTCACATACTGCTAACTTGCAGATAATTAATGTCAGAGTACTGTCGTGGTGCCGTTGCTAATAGCTCAGCAAAAGGAGATGCATTGGTCAATTAGCAGCTATTTGATCTGACAGTACCAGCAAAGGGCAGATCAAGCTGCCAGCCCTCTTGGCTAATAGCATTAAGTTTAGAGATTTGTCAGGGCTCCATAGAGGATGATGGTGGTGACCACCAGAGGAGGGGAAGGACCTGGCGGGCAGAGCCGTTGCCCAGGGCTCACTGCTGCTGGTTTTCAGGCTGGATAGGACACTGCCTGATTGGCCTGGATGCAAAGATGTGCACGCTGTAGTGCCGGCTTCCCAGTCATCGCCCTGCTGTCCTGATAGGAGAATGTTGTGAAATTGTTGAGACTCAGGCTGCAATGACGGACTGCCCTTTCCTGAGAGATAAGCTGTGCTCCTCTGGAGAAGCCCATGTTATGACTTTTGCAATATTGGGGGAAGTATTAAATTAGAAAGAGACCTCTGAGCAAAGGAGAGGCAATATCTGCATATATGAGGGCCTCCAACTGCAGACACAGCAATATTAGAGGATTTGTGAAATTTAACACTATTCTTTCTTCTTGGGGCTGAAGCAATGAGACACCACACTTCACTTGGAAATAAAAACGTGGAGGATGTGGGTAGGTCTCCTGTATCCCATCCCCAAAGGGACCTCAATTGCTATTTGTTGCTGCAGCTCTGATGTTTGCATCTCTCCCCAGCACAACACCTGGTAGCTCAGGCTGTAGCATGGCCGGGGAGGTGCCTGATTTGCTTTTAGCAACCTGTGTGGTTCTCATTTGTTAGCCCTTAAGGCCCTGATGGAAGCAAGCACCATGGGTGAGAGCAGCAGGGAAGTGCTCTGAATGCCAGCAGAAAAGAAGAGTTGTCAGGTATTGCCTTAAATGCCATGGGAGGGGCTTGGGGGGGCCTGGATATGTGCAGAGAGCAGATAAATCAGAGGCAGGATATATGTTGCTTCATGTCTGCGTGTGCATACCAGCACGTGGACACAGCACAGTCCCAATGGGAGCATTCCTGCCAGATTAGGGGCTGGCATATCTACAGAAAAGGGGCTAATTCCCTCTTCATCCAGCACCAGATAGTCAGAGATTCTCCATGTCCATAAGCAGCCTCAGAAACCTCCTGAATCCGTCTGATCACCTGAAAACCAGCTCTCAGGAGTCATGAACCCTGAGCCTTCCATGCTGTGCATGGGATTGCTCAGTGCTGCCCAGGGAAGAGCAACACCATCCGAGTCACTATTTCTTGCAGGACTTTGGTTCCCCATTCCTATTCCCAGCCAAAGAGCAGAGCATGCCCATGGGATCTAGTAAGAAGGCTGCTATCTATGCAGAGGCAGCTCTATCATTTGTCAGAGTTGGGTGCATTTCAGTGGCTGTGGTACTTTCTCCACCTTTGTCTGAGGGATGTTGATGTCAGTAACTGGGATTATTTTTGCTTCCCCGTAGCAGGAGACTCTGATTACAGCCAGTCTCCTTCAGGAAATTGATGCTTTAATATTCAGTCTTGTCAGTTGAGGGCTAAATTTTATTCCTAGAATAACATTTAATTAAGCACTCTGGCTCTCTGTCTGTGATGCACCAGTGATCTGCACAGATGCACTTACCTTCATCAGCTCTTTTAAAACCAGCTGGAACTGAAGTTAGAATAAACTGTAAAATTTATGGGCTGTTCCCTCCCTTTTTAATTAGCACCGTAAGTGTGTGGCAAGAGGCCTCGGGCCAGGGGAAGGAGCTATTTAGTTGTTTACTGGAAAGTGTCTTGCTCTGCAGCCTTGTCCAGTGACATCCCCCCTAGATGGAGCTATGCAAAAACAATTGAAAGCAAGAAACCAGAAGTCTCCTGTTGCCCTGAACACCCCCCCCCCCCTCCTCCCCCCAGCATTAGAAAAAATCTTGCTTTTGCCCTTTGTGCTCTGGCGGGAAGGAGCTTCCCTAGGAGGTCCCCAGGCAGCATGGTGACAGCCTGCTGGCTGCAGTGGGACAGTCTCCTCCTTAGATTAACTGCAGAAGAGGCTGCTGTGTTGCACCTGCTGCAGAACGGTGTGTCAGAGGAGGAGCCAGCCCTGGAACAGCCAGGGGCTGCGCTGTGTTGCACTGGCTGTGCCCACCAGTGCTGGCACGTGGGTACTCTCCTCTCTGCCCATGCCATTCAACTCTTGCTCTGACCTTGGGGACTTTGAGGCAGTTCCCCTCAGAGCTCACCACCAGGATTGTTTCCCTGAAACTTATGGTGCCTCCCTACTTCACCCACCCCTACCATCAGCTTGCAGAAAGAGCAGGTGGATCAGCTTCTTTCTGGGTGAGGCCCTCCACACCAGGATCCCCTTCAGTCCTTTCTGTGAGTGCCTCCAGCGCACCAGTCTCTTTCTGGTGTCAGGGGATTGTGCTCCAGGGACGATGGTGTCAGAAGAATAACTGATGCTTGTTCTGGACTGGTGCTGTCCTTGTGTCTGAGCAGCTTCTGCCTTGCCATGCCATGACCATGTCTCCTGCCGTCACAGCCCGCAGCTCTGCTGGCCCCCTGCCTTCCCCCGCAGACTCTGAGTCCTGCTCAGACTGTACTGCTAACTAATGGACTGCTGATCACTAAATGGCTGGAAACCCAGCTGGGATGCAAAAGCTGTCATTTCACAGGTTCCAGACCAGAGGGGACTGTTCTGCTTATCCAGTCTGACCCCCTGCCAAAGACCTGCCAGAATAGGAGGGGCAAGGGGAATCGGCTATCCAGGAGGGTCTGCATTGGAAAGAGTGAGGGGGAAAGTGGAGCTGGCTCTCGGAGTGCACCCTAGATATTCAAAAGCCCAGTAGATGCAAGAGGCAGCCATTGAGCAAACTGGTGGGGATGTCCCTCCTGACAATTCTTTTGTTATCAGCCAGCAAATCTTAGACTGTAAGTAGGAAAAATGTGTAAATGACTGGAAAATAAAAAATCTGTCTGTATCATTGCATGAAATGGAGCTGAGAAGAGAGAGAGATTGAGCTTCAGTCAAGCTGATGAGTCAGTGGAAGAATGCAGGAAAAAAGCAAGGTGTGTGGGGGGCTCAGGTCTGAGGTGGTGCTTTTGTGTACTCTAGAGAAAAGTCTGTTGCATCAACATAGTTATTGCTTGTACTGACAGTTGGACATCACAAAAGGCCTGGGTAATTTTGCAGAGAATTCAGCATTAATGTACAGAAAGGCAGCTGGGGTCTGAGGAGAGAGCTGGAAGCAGGGGGTGATGCTCTGGGAAGGGATGGCATGCCTGAGCCGCTTCCCAAGGCTCCCCAGTACTGCAGCCTCCTCTGAAGGTGAGGAGCAGTGGGAGGACAGAAACTGCAGCAGGGAAGGTGCTCTGTGATGCAGGAGAAGGAGAAACTGAGTTCTTCTCATGCTTATCTTGGAGCTTACTCCTTTAAATGAGTTAAATGAGTTACTCCTTTCTCTTTGGTGCCTCTCAGGAGATTTTGGATAACCGCTCTGAAAACTCCTGATAAGGATCTGTGGCAGGCAGAGCTGCATGAAGCTTAGTTGGTATCATTTGCACCACACAAGTACTGACACTAGCAGCTTCTAGTTTCATGAGTATCGTACTGAGGCTGGTGGAGATTTTGCTCACGAGGGACCAACCACTGGAGTCCCATGAAATGGCTGGTACCTGGGCTGAAAACCCAGGCTTTACATGTTGCTAGAGCTGAAAGAGCAGGGCAGCTGCTTTCCTGAATGTGGTACGAGTGGCGTCTCACATGGTGCTGTGCTGCCTCATGACCACAGGAAGCCAACACAGGTCTCCACCTTATCCCTGTCTCTTGCCAGTGCTGTTACTCCTTTGGTTTCACAAGCACTAAATTCACTCACAAATTTTATATATATATAAAAAAGACATACTGTCATAAAATCAGCCAGCTGAGCATTCCCCAATGAAAATGAAATGCTGCTTCTCCTCAAAGGAAGTGCTAGTTCTGGATCATTTGTCTATTAAATATTTGGCAAAGTCTGACTGCAGCCCCAGTATCATCCTGTCAGGGATCAGCCCTTTCCAAGCACAGGATGCGGTCAAATCCCTGCATCTATGTAGGCAAAGCATCCCATACTAGAGGTCTGCTCTGCCGGTTAGCAATAGATCTTTCTTGTCACTAAAACTGGACAGTTTGAATTTGTGCTGGTGGTGGGGTGTGGCTTTGCAGGGGCAGAGCTGTGTGTTTTCCATCAAAATGGGATTCTGCAGAGCTGGCCTAGCATGGGGCAGAACAGCAGGGTTTTTGCTGCTCATTTGGATGTCGCTTTTAAGTCTGCAAGGCAGAGATCCCGTCAGCGGCCCTGTCATCTTGGTTGCGGTCCCTCCTGTAATGATGCTACTCATAGAGAGCATGGATTTCCTGCGTGCCTATACTCGTGGGCTCTGGAGCATTTATAAAACCAATGAAAACTGCAGTGAATTCTGCTGCCTTGACAGATAATCAGAAAGATGTTGGATAAGCTGCTGACCCTTGGGGAAGTGGCAGAGGTACAGTGCTCAGAGACTCTCTGGAGGCCTGGAGTTAATGTGTTTGACTCATATCACAGAAGCAAAACATTCTCCAGTCTCAAAGCAGTGCTGGGGGAGTGAGGGCAGGAGAGTTGTGGCTGGCCTGTTTAACAGGCAGGAGCAGGATGTGGATGTCACTTCAGACAGCCTGGTCATAGCTGCTGCTATGCTCTTGCAGAGCCCCGTTGTGTCTCTTCCCAACTGCCCTCACTGGAAGCTTCTTGCTCTGCAGAGATGGGTTTAATCTCCCTGCCCTGTGTGTCCCTACTCTGAACAGGGCATGTGGCTTTGCTAATCCCTGTGTTGTTTCCATTGCGATGTAGCAGAGAGTCTTCTCGGGGAAGCTCAAGGCTGCTTGGCTGTTGTTGCCAGCTGGTCCTCCGAGAGGCTGCTGGGTGCAGCGTTTGCTCCTGGACCCCATTGCCATGGAGATAACAGTGCACCATAGCGGCAAGGGTGACTTATACCATTCCCCTCCTCGCTCTCTGATTTTCACATTGCTATGTTTTCAAAAATAAAACGCTTTGATTCTACCTAGAGTTATGAAGGGTTTTTGTATACAGCTGGGATAAGTGACTCAAAGAAGCTTTGTTTAGTCAAGTCTCTGTGGCACCCTTGATTATGCTGCAGGGCTGATGATAGGGAGTGGGATGCTGCAAGCATAGATCTTGGGAATCACAAGCAGGAGCCCAGGATGTGTATTCTTGTTGTTAATGCCTGAAGAATTGGTAACAATAAACAGTCACAGCAAAAGCAACTGGTCTCTGGTTTGGCTGGCTGCAGGCTGTTCTCATCCTCAGGTCAGAGCTCCCTCTCAAATGGGAAAACATTTTCCTTCTGGCCTTGATAAAGCAGCATCATTTCTTTGGCATGGAACTTTGCCAACACCCTTCCCCATACCTACATTGCTCCTCCACTATTCTGTTTTCAAGAAAGCAAATGTAAACCTTGATGTTTACATTAGTTCCTGTGGGATACTTGGAAGGGTGCTTGGAGGCTGGCAGGACTCTGAAGCACCAGGTGCGGCTGCTGCTCTCATGGCTGGGCTGGTGGGGAACATGCTAATGTCCACACTGGTTCCTCTGAATCTCCTCTGACCGGCTTTGGGGGTCACTGCGGCCTTGGCCCCCTGTCCTGGGGGCAGCACTGATCCTCCTTTGGGGCTCACTGAAGCTTTCAGGTCTGCCCTCTCCCAGGACGAGGTGTGGAGCCTGGGCACCTCACAAGAAGTGAAAGCAGAAACCAAATGGCAGTTCAGGTGAGGCAGGTTCATCAAGGAAGCACTTCGACAAAGGCTTCTGCTGCCTGCATGTCCAGTGAATGCTGGACAGCGAGGAACCTGGCCAGCTGTTAGCAGGGTTACAGCCCAGATACCTGTGACAGCTTTCTCAGCACTCCCTTGTGGACAGTGCTGATCTTGATAGGGATGTAACAGTCTGAGGCTTATTAAGTTCCTAGAAAGAATGAAGCTCTGAAGGTCCTACCCAAACCAACCCCACTGGGGTGCAGAACTATGAACTCTTGTCAGCATTAATGCTGCTGACCAGTCCATGGCAAGGACAAAGGGGACAAGGTTTGCAGGTTCAGCTCTTGACTTTTTGGGGCATCGTCTCTGCTGTGCCAGCAGGTAGAGGAATGTTACAGCTGAGCCTGGAACATTTTGCAAAGGCATTTTTCTTGGCAGGTTTACGATCTTTTCTGCCTCAGCTGGGAAGCCAGCAGGACTGAATAAATCTCCAGACCAACAAAAGCCCAGGATGTTTTCACGTTTGCCAGGATTTTATTAATTTACAAGTACATTATTGAATTTCTTCCTTCCTAACAACAGCTTTCATTTAGATGGGAACTCTAGTGTGTTGTGGCAGTGCATGGTACACAAGGCTAGTAAAACTGCTAGGAAGTGACCTGCCCTAACATACCTAATATTTGTGCCATTAATGCTAGTAAACTGCAAATGTCATAACACTGATTTGGTGCTTTCATTTGGCAGGTGTTGGAACACTTTATAAAGGAGGGAACTGCCTGTATCCCTTGTACAGTGTGAGGAGCTGGCACTGGAGGGGGGACTGGCTCATAGTTGCCCAGCTTGGGGGGCAAAGGCTCTCTTGGAAAGTCTGCAAGTTCCACTGGTGCTTAGCACAGAAAGAGGATCTTCCTTATTCCCATTCTCTCTTAGTTCTTTGTGTTTCTGGCCATTGGAGAAGTTAATTTGTCATCTTTGCCTTTTCCAGCTCGGTAGTGTGACCTGCTTTGAATACATGCTGGCAACTCCATTGAAAGGACCCAGTTCTCTCCAGACACTGAGTAAACTGATACATTACTATGACATTTCCCACAGCTTCTGGGGTGAAACACCACTATTTTTATCCATGCTTGGAGATCTGACAACCCATTCAATAGCAGGAATTAAATGAGCTACTGAGACCAAAACAAAGGAGCAGGGGTGTTTTAAACTGGCAGATGGTGTATGTGGGCTGACTGTCAGGATTGCAGTCCTTGCCCTTGCAGGTGTGGCTCTTCCTCGAGGAATGGTGAAAAGTCAGGAGTTGAGCTTTCCTCTCTGACGTGGGTAGCACATAAAACAGCGCTTGCGATACCCTGTGGCAACAGTGGCTCGGTCTGACTCAGAGAGAAGGCAGATGCATCACAGCCCACATTTTCAGACCCAGCTTTGTTGGGCTGCTCTTTCCCTTGCAGTGAGCAGCACTGCAGTTCTGTTCCCAGGATCCAAGCATGTCCTTTGCCAGCTGCTTTATCCAATGGCTTTAACTTAGTCCATTTCTATTGCCCACTTAGTCAAGGCATCCCCAAATTTAGCTTGCACCTGCAGTCCCACTTGTGGCCTAGCAGCAGTGATAGTTCCTGCCTCTGTGCACAGCCAGACGGAGACTGTTCAGCCCCAGCTACTCCTCGGATGGGTCAGCTGCAACTCCCGTTGCTGTGCGTATGCAGGAGAGTAAGGGATAGCAGACGTGGCCCAACAACTTTTTCTGCAGAAGTGATGAGGCAGGTGCAATTTTAAGTAGCTGCTTTCTATCCATCAAATGCTCCTGTCCTAGACACATCTTTTTGCATTCTCAGCTTCCAGTTGACCCGCTCTTGTCCTTAAGGAATCCCCAGGTCTCACCTGCTCCATTGTTGTCTTTTCCTGGCCCACATTTTTTACAGCACATCCATCCTCCGCAGTGCTCTCTGCCAGAACCCGTGCCCTGCAATGAGCCTGCAGGGATGGTTAGTGCCTTCACGACATGCCTCCCTCTGCGTGTGCGCTGTCCTCTCCATGCTGCAGCCAAGCTCAGTGGTTTTCCCTGGCGCGACGTGTTTGGGAGTACATGTCCCACCCCTCTGTAAAACTGACGGTTAATCCTAAGCACTGTTTTCTGCTAATGGTTGATGTGGCCATGTGCTGGTACAACCAACCGGGGCCCTGCCCTCGCTGCTGGGAGCCTGTGCCTCAGTGACCAGGTGACAGGACGTGCCACTAGCTGGCCCCCCCCCCGGCCCTGGGACATCTCTCTGCATAGATCCCCCTTCCTGCTGGGCAGCCAGGAAACAGTCTCTGATTAGAGCTGGGCTAGGCCGCAGGAGGGCTCCTGCACTGCCATTGGAGTTGGTGTTATGGACAGGGAAAGGTTTATTGAGATGATAGTTTCTTTTTCTTTTTTCCTTCTTAAATGTTACAGGTTCTTTTAGCAATATTTTCCTCCTGTATTCTCTTTTACTGCTTCATTGTGCTCCCTGCTGGAGCAGGCTACCAGGGGGTTATCACACACTGCAGGCTGCACATCCCACCTCGCATTTACGGGAAGAATAACATTCCCAGTGTGTCTCGTTTGTACTTATGAGCAGCCAGGCTGGATCTGCTCAGCCTCTCGCAGAGCCAGCTGTGGAGGAACAGATGCCAGGACGAGGTAACCCACTTTCCATGTGGGGTGTCAGCAGTCAACTGTGTGCTGGGAGCGGGTGGAGCGGGCCTGACCCCAGGAGCTGCGGCAGGGCAGGGTGCTCCTGGCCAGCAGGAGTCAGCACGGCTAATGCCAGCAGGCAGGGCTGGCTCGCGGGCACCCAGGCACAGGGGCCGTGGTGGATGGAGGCTGTGGGTGCAGAGGCAGAAAGTTCTCATTGCCTCCATTGCTGGGCTGAGCGCTCTTCTGTCTGGCATTACCTCCCCTGGACTCTGTCCCTGCTGGTGGTGCTTCCCCTCTTTCCCCACTAACTTCCAGCCAGCGGCATGGTAACGTTTGGAGCATGCACTTTGGGGGCAGCTAGTTCAAGTGCAAAGGCTTAAACCAGCAGCAGCTCTACAGGCTGAAGCCAGAAGTTTCTAGCACTGAGTTTTGTAAGCTCACAGTGGCCTTTCTGCCCTTTGCAGGCAGCTTTGCACCTGCTCATTACCTGCAGTTCCTGCCACAGGTGTCCGCACAGCTGGGGCTCACGCAGGCTTGTTGCGGACCGGGGACCGACACAGCATGTCCTGGCAGACCCTCACGCTGCTGGTAGGCATTTGGTGTGCTTGCAGAGCGTCCTTGCTTGCTGGGTAGTTTAAAAAGTGGCGTGGGCCTTGGTGAAAAGTCATTGATGTGTGATGCAAAGTGTGATACAAGCTGATGCAGAATAGCCTCAACAATAAGGGCCTGTGGAAAGAGAGAGGCAATATGAATATGAACTGACCCACAGAAATAAGGGGAAGCTTTAGAGAACTGTGTACTTCTCACTCATGTGTGCTGTCCTCCACTATAGGTATTAGTGCATTAATAAGAGTTGTTCCTGTGACCAGCCCTGCTCTTTGGAGCCTCTGTCTCTGGGACAGGCTGGTGTGGGCAGATCCTGCGCAGGGAATGCTCCTGGAAGCTGGGGCACGAGGCTCGGCCCCGTGGCTGAGGGTGGCTGCAAGGTTCCCCACAGCTGATTCTCCTTGGGAGCCTCTCCCAAAGTGGCAGACTTGCCCACACTGCTTGGGCATGAGTCCACGGCTGCTCCTCAGGTCCTGGCCTCCAGGGTGTGACGGGGGCTCGGGAGAGGCCTGGCGAGAGCGCGGCTGCTGCTGCAGGTGTGAGCACAGGGCTTGGCGCGTGCCGCTCTGCAGGGTTTGCGTGGGGACTCGCTCGCCAACCTCCCGCCCGTCCTGCAAGAGCTCCTGGGGCAGAGCCGGCCTGGATCCGTTCTCGTGCCATTGGCCCTTCCCGGGCTGGGGAGGGAGGGCTGCCCAGGCGAGGCTCCCCACGCCGCCCCTCTGCAGCCGCTCTGGCGGGCGCTCCCGGCCCAGCTCCCCACGCAGGCCGTGCCACGCTGCGCCGCGCCGCGCCGCGCCGGGTGCCTCCGCTCGCTGCCTCTACGCAGCGACGCGGGCAGCAGCACGCATCCGCACGTGACAGCACTTGCTGTGCCTTCCGCGAGCGCTGCGCAGCTTGGGGAGGGCTGGATACCAACATTAGCAAAGCTGCAGGAACCCAGCCCTGGGCTATAATTAACCTGTAGAAAATACAGCAAAGGTGGGAATGAAAGAGAAGCCAGTTGGAGTTCATCATCCACCGTATGAAAAAATCTGGGTACTATAAATAACTGAAGGGGCATATGATCTGCTGCAAAGAATCCTTCATCGTCTGTGAAAATATGCCTGGTTTTACAGAAAAAAAACAAATATAGTGAGCTGAAAATAAATGGCATTATTAGCATAAAGGGAGTCCCTAATTAACCAGATATAGTCCATTACTGTAGCCTTCAATTCTTTAAATTGCATAATTACATAAAAGCACTGGTGATGCACAATTCAGTATATCTGGTATTGTCTTCCCAATAATTAGTTCTATAATTGTCAGTTTGACAGGGCAATTAAAAATGTTTAAAGATGTTATGTCAGCCTTTTCTCCTTTGCTGAGCTCAGTAGGATGTCTCTGGAAGATGGTTTTCTACCTGACTCAACCACGGTTTTGGTTTTGATTTATAATAATATGTTATAGGAATGACCAGACTCATGGATTACTTTGATGTTCCTGCTAGGCTGATTTTTAAAAGAAGGAGAAAAATAAATCTTAATGCCATTTTCATTTACTTTTAGGAGAGCTGTGGGTTTCTGTCAACTGGTGCATCCACCACTATGTCCTGGAGAGCCTATAACCATCTCCGACCTGGAGAAGAGAGGGAAGGCGCTGTGCACGCGGTACCACCCCACCCTCCGGTATGTAACTACCGCTGTCATTTCCTAGTTGGGTTTGGACTGTTAAGACAGGGCTCCGCACTGGGCACGCTGATGAAGCCAAAGGGCAGGGAGTTCCCTGAGGACTCGGGCACCTCCCTCCTCCGTGTCTGACTGTTGCAGTACGGCACAGGCGGACGCCAGCCAGCACTCGGGCGCGAGGCCCGTCACTGCCGTTGCCCGCTCGCTGGCCCAGACTGAGCCCTTGTGGCACCAGGTGGGACGTGGGCACGTGCCAGCTTGGGCCTGCAGTGCTGCTCATGGAGGGAGCGGGAGCCCCGGGCCAGCAGCTCCACGCGGGGCTGCTGCAGCTCCCACGTGCCAGCGAGGCTCAGCCCCGGCAGCCTCCACCATGGGGCCCCCAGGCCTCTAAACGCAGCCAGCCGGGGAAGCAGCTCGCCCCATCCCCCAGTTTGTTGATGTCAGTGGCGTGATTTTCTTCTGAGCAATTGTACAGAGGGAGCATTTGTGAAATCTGGTATTTGTAGCCCTAAATCTCAGTTCTGTTTGCTGTGTAAAACCTTTCATCCCACATGCATTTTTTATGAATGGATTGAAAAACACAAGAAATAAAACATGTAGCTGCAAGTGTCATTATGCACAGTGGACGGCTGCTCAGCCAACATGAGCGGCATCAGCCAGCCCTGGGGAGCAGGGCAGTTCCCGCGAGCACGTGGCCTCCGCGGTCTGTGAGGGACGGGTGCAGGCGTGTGGCGAGCTGCGCCGGGCTCAGGCACAGATGTGGTGTGGCAAGATGCAGCAAAGCAGCCCGAGCGAGGGGGGTCTGCAGTGCGCTGCGGGAGTGCGCGTGGCACCGTGCTGGGGACACGGTGGAGCAGGATGGGGCCTGGTGCGTGTCAAGGGATCCAGGATCAATCGGGTAACGAAGGGCACCGCAGCGCATGGAGTGCGGCGGGGCTCTCTGGGAGCATGAGCACTCAAGCCCTGTGTTGGGAATATGTCATAAAGGAGATGATTTCTGGATTACTTTGGAGCAATCACTCTCAGTTCTATTATTTTATGGCAGTGATTGTAACTTGCATGGTCAAATCCCCCACTTATTTCCCTTTTCAACAAAATAAAACCAAGTGTTCATTACTGAGACGTGATAAATAAATCTTTCCTCACACGCAGGAACTTTGCCAGCTGGGTTTTGGCTGGATGGGAGTCTGTTTGTGAAAGCTTTCAAAGATTTTTGAAAATATTCTGCTTTGAATCATTAAACAAACCAAGTGATCTGGTCTTCTGGAACAAACAGTGATCACATGGAAGTGAAGTTTGAACTTCCTTCTTGGCAAAACAATTTCTATCACTTCTCTCTCTCTTTTATTTTTATTTTTATTTTTATTCTTGGACTCTGTTCCTTACATGGTGAATTTTCTGTTCCAGCAGACTCTATAAGATCACACTTATGACGTACTTACAGCATTTAGCTTAGAGAGTCCCCCTCCCCACGCTCCCTTCCCTCCTGGTCGAAGCCTCTCTGAGTCCAGATGGCCCAGTTCCATCGTTCTCTAGCCATTATTTTGTATTCAGTATTCATAATTACTTAGCTAACTGAGAAACTTTACAATCTGTTGCAGGCCATTATATGCAAAACCATGCCCAAATAATTGATCCCTTGCCATCCAAATTGCAGAAGTGCTCGAGCGTTTTGTAATCTTACAGGGAAGGTTTGTATTGCAAGTATTTTGAACGTATATTAGAATAAAATTGACAATGAGATAAGAAGGCACACTTCTGCAGCAGCTCAGCAGTGAAGCGGTGGTGCCGGGTGCTGCGGTGGCACCATGCGGAGGGTCGCCCCTGCCCGGCGCCATGGGCAGCAGCGGCGCGGTGGTGGCTGCTGTGCAGGGCCCACTCCCCGCTCGGCGAGCGCTCGCCGGCGGCTGCTGCAGGGCGCCGCGGGCCCCGGGGGCTGAAACTCAGCTCACGGCGGGGAGAGACAGGGCTCTGTGGCCTCCTGGCACTGCCGAAGGCTTCCTGCAGCACGAGGCGAGATTTCCCGTGTTTGTGTGCCAGGCGCTGTGTGAGTCCGGGACCATCCGCAGGAGCCAACGGGCAGGCCGGGGGGCCAGCGTTGCCGGCGTTGCTGGCCTGAGGCCCGGCTCCGCGTGGCTCCGGAGCCGAGGGACGGCAGGGCCGAGGGTCCCCGAGGGTCCTGGCGCTGCAGTGCCGCAGCCACAAGTGCCGGAAAGGGCCCCGGGATGACGGAGTCACTGCTCCTCGCGGGGTCTGTGTGGGGCTGCAACGGCCGGCCCCCGTCCCGCTGGGTCGCTGCCTGCTCTTGAAACGCCTTGTTTATAACGAGTGATTCGCACGGAGCGAATCCTGGGACATGAAGGCACGTGAGGAAGTGCGACATAAAGCCTTACGAAGGTTTCCAAACAGAGAACCAGCAAGGTCTCCTGTAGGGTGATAGATATCTCCTTAAGTCATAGGAGGAAAGGCTCCTACAAAGAGTAATAAATTCATAAATTCCTGTAGTCACCAGGGTTATTTCCCACAAAAGAATTTATTACATGGCATACATTTCCCTGCTCACAATAATGAGATCTGGAGTCTAACATGATGTTTATGACTGGCATTATTAAAAAAAAAAGACATACAGTCTTTGAGAAAAATGTGTCGGACAAATCTCCAGTTCATATATAGAGTATATTCACACTCCGCAATGGCGGAGGCTGGCTGAGTTTTAATCAGGGAACCAGAGATATTTTTGTTAGTGCTCTTCTGGGGAAGCGTGCAGCAGTGGGAGCGCTGATCCCGAAGCTCCGCTGTCTGCGGGAGCTGCAGAGCGCTGGCTCTCCCTGTAAGCAGAGCTGTGCTGAGTGCGTGCCAGCGCGAGGGAGTGCCAGACAGGCTGGGGTCGCAGGAGATCAGTGCTTCTGCTGGGTTCTGGATCAGAAGACCTGCGAAGCCAGGGCCACTGACCTGCTGAGCCCATGGCCCAGCGCACCTCTGACGTGGCAGGAAAAGCCGCTGTGCTCTCTGCTCCAGAGCTGCCCGTGCAGCTCCCTGGCACTACATGGCGAGGACACTTTGAGCTGTTGTTGCCTAATGGAGTAGTTCGGGTGTTACAGCCTGAAATTAAAGAGCTCATTAATTACTCTGCAAGCCAGGCTCTCTTTGAACCTGTTCTTTATCATGGTTAATGAGGCAACATTGTCTCCTTCCCCCTTTGTGCGGTCCTCTGTCCTGCCGAAGCGGGTTCCACAGTCCTGCTTCCCGCCTGCTCCTCACCTCCCTGCTCGGCAGAAGGGAACAGAAACAGTTCAGGCTGAGTGCTGCCCCAAACTCCACGCTTCTCAGACCTCGAGAACTTGAGGAGCCCCTTGCTCCTGCAGTCCTTGCACCGGGCATTTGCTTCCTGCTGAGAAATGCCCCTGCAGTCTGCCCTGGCCAGGCAGCCAAGGGACAGGCACCCACCATGCAGTTTCGATGGAGCTGCCAGACAGCTCGGGCAGACTCCAAGTCCTGCGCCTGGCTGAGCTGGAGCAGATCTCAGCCTTCTGGTGCTGAGACATTTTTCTGGATCTGTCTCATTTGTGACTCATTTGCAGCTCCTTTCCCTGCGGAAATTGGTGCTCATCACTTGGGTGCATGTATGCTGTCGCCTGTGTGGGAGAATTGTACTTGCTTCACTTATCCTAGTGACTATTCTGTGCTCAACAAACAGTGCTGGCATGGCTTGGTAGCATGGGGGTATAACTGCAGCCTGCCATGGAGCTGGAATTCCCCCCCGTTGTCATTTTGCCTTTTCCGGAGATTTCTGAGTTTTGCTGAAAAGAAGATGACAGGAAGATGGGCATGCCTGTCTGCAGGATGGTCACTTACTACCTGGGAGTTTCCAGTTAGATTCATCTGCAGGAAGAAAGCAAGACATTATTGAGCAGCAGGGCTTGTTATGCAGTCTAAACCTTGGGTAGTGTTTTTTCAATAAAATAGATGAAAACAATGTCAGTGGCAGCAGCATGCACAGCACAGTGCAGCTGCAGGAGCCCAGGCTGGATTATGCAGATGTGTCTGTGGGAGAAAGAAACCAGCCTACCTTTGTGTCTTGTAATAAAACTTTACACTTGCTCAGTGCATTTTAATTAACTCTCTCTGCCCCTCCTGCCTGTGGGAGGCATCCAAACCCTCTGCATGGTGCTGGCAGCCTCCTGTTTTTTCGCAGCCTGCAGCAGCTGCATCAAATGCTTTCAGAACTGACAGTTAAAAAAGTCTGCCTCAGCCACTCGCTGCCGTGCATCCCGTGCCCTGGGAAGGTGCCTTGCTGGCTGTTGGGCTGCCTCCGCAGCAAATGGTCCTGACAGCAGCAGGGGTCAAGGGAGCATCCCCACTGGGGGAGCTAATGCTGGATGAATTGCGCCTTGTGAACAAGACTGTGTGAGAGAGGTTGCACCGGGAAAGGCCTGCTTATGAGAGAAGATTGAAGTTTGGCTCATTTAGCTGCACAAAACAAAGGCTGAGCGGGGACATCATAACTCTCCTGAAATACATCAAAGAATACACATCAGTGTGGGAGAAGAGCTGGTGAGATGCAGGATAATCCTTGCACAAGCACGTCTGGGTATAAACTGCCCCTGAATGAATTCAAACTAGAAATTGGGGTACTTTTTTGTAGTAGCTGAGGAATAATGTCCTGAAATCATCTCCTAATAAGAACAGAGGGCAAACTTCCGGACTGAAGCTCAGTTATTTGCACGACATGAGCCTTGCAATAGCAGGACTAGGTCATACCCATCTTCTCCTTCCAACTCAAGCTGCTGTGCTGAAATTACAAAGCCAGGACCTGCATTTTGCCAATGATTTCAGTTGCAGTAACAGTGAGAGTCAAACCCTCAGTGAGATTCAAGTGTGGCCCAGGCCTCTCCCTCCCTCTCCCTCTCCAGGGGTTAATTCAGCCCTGGATCCGAGTGTCTAAATACTGCCAGCTTTCATTCTGCATTCTGCTTTCCTGTTTGCAAAACCCATTCCTCCAAGGCAGCAAATGCCTCTGTTCTGTGTGCCTGAGGACATCTCACCGGGACGTACAAAGCTGTCTTCCCTCCAACTGAGAAGTCACTGGATAGTAATTCATAACCCCTAGAGAGAAAAATGCTCTAAATGCAGATGACAGGAGACCATGCTCATTAGCCGGTGGGTAGCTAATGAGAGACCTTGTGGGGCAGTAGTCACTAGTGACTGTGGAGTGTCACCTGGGAAACCTCTGCTCCAGGTGACACCATCCTACTGTGGCCTCTTCCCTGGGGAGGGGCTTCAAGGGGGGGATGTGAGCTCTAGCCTTGATGGAGTGGCAGAAAACTAAGTGCAAAAACTGTATTCTGTGTGTGCTCAGTGACACCCTCAGGAAACACTGTCCCCTTGCTGATGTGGTCCGAGGCTGCCTACGAGCATCAGAGCCTGTGGGATCCCCCAGCTGGGCTCTGACACGAGGCAGGCCGCTGGCTGGCCTAGAGGACATGTCCTGCGAACACGCACCATGGCCCTGCAGCCTCCACAGAGCTGCGACCTGCAACACACTTGGGGTGCAATGCCCCAGGGCAGGAGAGTTTGCGCTAGACCTGGACCCTTCCCTGACAAAGGCTGGCCGAGAGATGGGCCCTGGGTGACCCTCAATATGCTACGGCAGGGCATGGCGTTCAGTGTGTACTCTCTGCCTCCTTTTACAGCCAAGCATTAGCAGTGGAGAATGCCTAGATCTCCTGCTCATTTAAAGGATGCAACTGTCAGTTTTTGGGGTGGGGGAAGGGAAACAAGAGACTGGCAGGGCACATGGTTGCCCTAATGCGTGATATGGGCATAATGTGTGATATGTGTGAAATTGTCTGCATACCTAAATGTCAGCTGTGCTTTCCATGCTGATCTGTTATGTACATTGGTTATATGCACATTAGTAATGCCAAGGAAAAACTAGGAATTATACCATAAAGTTGTTTTAAGGATAAATGTGTCTAACAGTACAGGATTTATAAAATGCAGTGATGGAATTTAGTGTGATGAAGCATCTCCAAGAGTACTTGAATAGTAGAGGTAACGTCTCCCAGGGGAGCAGTGCATGTTCCACTTGCATTTCAGAAGGGAAATGTGCTTGGGTATTAGTCCTCTGATGACAAGTCTGTCAATAATTGGTACTTCATGTATAGTTTTATAGAGAGCTGGAGGTCTTCTGGAAGCCATGAGATTAGCATAATGATTGAATAATTGATATTACATGATTTATGTGATTTTGAAAAATTCACAGTGTGTGTTGTCTGGGGAGGAGTCCAATTAAGGTTGCAGTTCAGCCAACCCACTTCCCTCCTTCCTTCTCCACCTCCTAAATCTGGGAGGCAGGCAGGTAGGGAGAGAGCACACACATCATTTGCATTGCAGAAAGAGTCAACTTAATGACAACACTTCATTTGCATTTTTACTGAGCAGAATGGAGGTAAAGAGAGAAACAAGGCAAACATCCCCTCAGAAGCCTAAGGACATCTTTACCTTCATAAGCATGTCAGGTAATTTAAACTGCAGCATGACATGCATCCCTACATGGCAGGAGAGGGGTGTTCGTGGAGAAGGGCCCCTTTCCATGCTGCCAGGGAAAGGAGATCCTTTTAAGCAGGTTGTGGGAGGCTGCGCCCTGACCAGGGCTCCTGGGTGCAAGCAGCTCTGTGAGGACGGGATCACCATCTGAACCAGGCTTTTCATGGGCAAGAGCATGCCCCAATAGTTATGTCTCTGCATCCACTTCTGAAAGTGGAAGGGGGAGATGGGGGTGGAGGGGAGCCAAGAGCACCAGATGGGAATGACCAGTGTGTCAGATAGATGCCGACAATGCACTTTGCTGTTCTGTCTTTTCATGCTTCTGATTCTGGTATCAATTGCTTAATCCTTTAATTTGGCTCAACAAACACGATAAGCATGATTTACTCTTCATTCTTGCCTTGCGACATACATGGTCTCTCTGTGAACACATGCTGGAGGTGATACTGCTCAGGAAGGATGGGCCCCTCGCTGAGCATCTGCCCGCTGGCACTGGCCTGGGGCTCCTGGAGGGGGATGCACACGCTTCCCAGGATGCCGGCTCCTGGAGGGGGATGCTTGCACTCCCCCAGGATGCCGGCTCCTGGAGGGGGATGCACGCGCTCCCCAGGATGCCAGCTCCTGGAGGGGGATGCACGCGCTCCCCAGGATGCCGGCTCCTGGAGGGGGATGCACGCGCTCCCCAGGATGCCGGCTCCTGGAGGGGGGATGCATGCGCTCCCCAGGATGCCGGCTCCTGGAGGGGGATGGACGCACTCCCCAGGATGCCGGCTCCTGGAGGGGGGATGCATGCGCTCCCCAGGATGCCGGCTCCTGGAGGGGGATGGACGCACTCCCCAGGATGCCGGCTCCTGGAGGGGGATGCTTGCACTCCCCCAGGATGCCAGCTCCTGGAGGGGGGATGCATGCGCTCCCCAGGATGCTGGCTCCTGGAGGGGGATGAATGCACTCCCCAGGATGCCGGCTCCTGGAGGGGGATGCACACGCTTCCCAGGATGCCGGCTCCTGGAGGGGGATGCTTGCACTCCCCCAGGATGCCGGCTCCTGGAGGGGGATGCACGCGCTCCCCAGGATGCCGGCTCCTGGAGGGGGATGCACGCGCTCCCCAGGATGCCGGCTCCTGGAGGGGGGATGCATGCGCTCCCCAGGATGCCGGCTCCTGGAGGGGGATGCTTGCACTCCCCCAGGATGCCAGCTCCTGGAGGGGGGATGAATGCACTCCCCAGGATGCCGGCTCCTGGAGGGGGATGCACGCGCTCCCCAGGATGCCAGCTCCTGGAGGGGGGATGAATGCACTCCCCAGGATGCCGGCTCCTGGAGGGGGATGCACGCGCTCCCCAGGATGCCGGCTCCTGGAGGGGGATGCACGCGCTCCCCAGGATGCCGGCTCCTGGAGGGGGATGCACGCGCTCCCCAGGATGCCGGCTCCTGGAGGGGGATGCACGCGCTCCCCAGGATGCCGGCTCCTGGAGGGGGGATGCATGCGCTCCCCAGGATGCCGGCTCCTGGAGGGGGATGCTTGCACTCCCCCAGGATGCCAGCTCCTGGAGGGGGGATGAATGCACTCCCCAGGATGCCGGCTCCTGGAGGGGGATGCACGCGCTCCCCAGGATGCCAGCTCCTGGAGGGGGATGCATGCGCTCCCCAGGATGCCGGCTCCTGGAGGGGGATGCACGCGCTCCCCAGGATGCCGGCTCCTGGAGGGGGATGCTTGCACTCCCCCAGGATGCCGGCTCCTGGAGGGGGATGCACGCGCTCCCCAGGATGCCGGCTCCTGGAGGGGGATGCTTGCACTCCCCCAGGATGCCGGCTCCTGGAGGGGGATGCTTGCACTCCACCAGGATGCCGGCTCCTGGAGGGGGATGCATGCGCTCCCCAGGATGCCAGCTCCTGGAGGGGGATGAACGCACTCCCCCAGGATGCCGGCTCCTGGAGGGGGATGAACGCACTCCCCCAGGATGCCGGCTCCTGGAGGGGGATGCTTGCACTCCCCCAGGATGCCAGCTCCTGGAGGGGGATGCACGCACTCTCTCAGGATGCCGGCTCCTGGAGGGGGATGAACGCACTCCCCAGGATGCCGGCTCCTGGAGGGGGATGCACGTGCTCCCCCAGGATGCCGGCTCCTGGAGGGGGATGCACGCGCTCCCCCAGGATGCCAGGGCTGTTTTATGTATTGCCAAAGCCATGTGAGCCAGCTGTGCAGGACGACGCCAGATCCCCGTGTTCAGGCTGCCGGAGCCCTGTGCATGGGCAGTGTGGCCTCTCTCAGGGTATGGAGGGACTGTGCTGGTCCCTGCAACCTGCCCCACAGTGGCGCTGGGAGCCCGGCAGGCTTCCCCGCTGCGCTGCACTGCGCTGCGCTGTGCTTGGTGGCGCTTGGCCGTGGGCTCAGTGGAGCTGCCTGCGCAGCTGCAGCACGTTTGAAGAGGGGGAAGCCCAGAGCACTGTTACTATAGTTACTGCAGGGCTAAGGGTAACAGGCAGAGAGATATTTAAAAATTGATTGTTCTAGCAACAGCTCATCCTTGTTTGGCAACATCAGGCGTATGATGTCAGCTTGCTGAGCTGGGGCCCTGCAGCCTCTGAAAATCCCTTGTCCAAGAAGCATTTCGTGTGCAGGGAGTGCCTGGCTCCTAACGGGCGAGCAGGCGAGCTGCGAGCCGCTGCAGGCTGGGGGGGTGCTGGCGGGTGCTGCCGAGGCCAGGCCGGTGGGAGCGCAGTGGCGTGGTGCAGAGCCTGTAGCCGGTGCATGAGGAAGGGGCTTTGTGATCCTGCTGCTAATGGGGTCGCCAGCACTGGTCTGCGAGGGATGCTCCGCAGGGCAGCCGCCTCCTGCGTGGACGGCTGCTTCCTTCCCTTTCTGCTTCTGCCGAGTCCCTGCAGGGGCCTGGCAGGAGCAGGAGAGCTGGCGGGAGTGTCCGGGTTGAAACACCTCCCAAGCAGAGCCTGGGGTGGCCGCTGTTGTTGCTGACCGTGCGGTGGCGAGAGGAAGCCTTGTGGTCTTTCGGAGAGGCGGTGGCTTGGTGAGAGGCAGTGGCACACCAGGAGTGATGGCGTGAGGGGCCCGGTCTTGCGTGCCGCGGCACGAGGAGGGGCCAGAGCGGCGCTGGCAATGGGGAGGCTGGTGGCTGTGGAGCTGCCGCCAGGCAGGGACCCGCCTGCCCATCCCCTGTGGCCCCGAGCGCGAGGGATGCCCTGGCTGGTGGTGGGCAGCAGCGCTGCGTGCACCGGCGGGGCCGTGGGGCTGCGGGGCCTTGGGGACGTGGGCCAGACCGCTGCCGCAACGCGCGGCAGAGCCCTGCGGCCCCGCACGGCTGCCTGCTCCACCAGCAAGGCAAGCAGCGCTGTGCACGTTCAGGCCATTGCGGCCTCCTGCCTGGGGGACGCCAGAATGGCTTCTCGCAGGAGGTGCTGCCAGCCAGCAGCCTGCGGCTGTGATGAGCAGCTGCTGCGGATCAGGACCCAAACGTTTGCAGCTCAGTAACGGAGTGACACCGCGATGCATGGAGCAAGCGGAGCTGCGGTGCCTAATGCGCAGCCCGTCTGGCCCCCTCCCAGCGCCGTCACCGCCAGGGCCTATCGAGCAGGGACCTTTGCTTAAGCATTCCCGTGGAGGGAACACTTCAGCAGCCACAAGTAATTTAGCAGCACAGGGGATACTTAAGAGCACTTCAGGCTTGTTTCTAGGACAGGAAAAGCCTGGCTGAAAGAACAACAAATATTGGACTTGTTTTGTGTAGAGAAAATGGCTGCCACGGTGTCAGGACATTGTGTAAAAAGTGTTTTCATTCCTTGTAAATTAGCCCCAGGGCTTGTCCTCCTCCCGCACTTCCTGCGGCGCTCCAGGCTGGTTTTATTCACAGCGCTGAGCACTGTTGCTAGGTGCCAAAGAAGAGCACGAACGTTTTGTGTTTTTACTTTTCCAGACACCAGAATTAAAAGCTGACCATGTAGACTGAATTCTGCATAGATTTCACTCGGGAACAAATAGTTTTCACCAAGCAGATTCAGTTAGATGAACTCTTTCCCTATTCCATAGATTTTTCTTCAGTTTTGCTGCCTGTGCGGCCAGCCCCAGCCCCTCTCACCTGCGGGGCCCCTCCACCTCCTCCTGAGCACCAGCGTTGGCCCTGGGTCTGGGCTGGAAGGAGAAGCCCGTGTTCCTGCCTCCCTGCCCTGGCAGCTCTCTGGGCTGTCCATCCCGCACGGAGGACTGGGGTACCGGGGCAGAGCGAGGTGGCAGCAGCCGGAGGAAGCCTGGGGAGGGGCGGATGGGCTGGGCTGGCGCGCCCCGGGAGGCACGGTTCGGAGCGGGGCTTTGTGGGGAGCGCGCTCGGCCCCTGCCGACCAGCCCAGCCGGCACTGCGAGTGGCAGCGCGTCCCCGGGAGCCTCCTGGGCGGCTCCTGGGCTCCTCCTGCCTTGTGCCCATTTCGCAGCCTTCCCCGGGGGCAGGTGCCGCTGCTGTTGTCTGCTGACCGCTGCCTCACTACCGCGCTCTCCCACCCCCCTGTGCCCAAGGCATCCAGCGCCCCTGCTGCCTCTTAAGACCCGTGACCAATTTCTGTCACATTTCTGCCTTTGCTGTTTTTTTTGTAAGAATGAGGTCGTACTGCTGCCACTGACACCAGCCTCGGCAGCCCCGAGTGCCAGTGTCGCTGACTGCCCGTGTGGGTGGCGCACCCAAGCCCTCCGCACGGGGACAGTCCTCGGAGGGTGCCCGGGGGAGAGCAAAGCCGCATCTGCCAGAGAAGGGCATTTCCACAGTGCTGCTCTGGCAAGCGTTCGTGCGCTGAGGTCGTGTAATCACTCTGCTCCTGGATTTCCATGGGAGGACTCCGGAGACAGCGGGGAGGCTGGGAGGTTAGGCCTAGGGATTGCTGGAGCTGTGCACGCAGAGGGGAGGTGGACCTGAGAAGACCGTGTCCCCTCCAAGCCCGGAGGCAGCACAGAAACATCCAGGGGCAGGGACAGAGCAGCCGCAGCCGGTGTCAGATGTGAGAGTCCCACCGAGCCCTGGCGAGGAGAAACATTTGATCATTTGCATTTTATGCGTGAGGAGGTTAATTACAATGATGGTAAAGACAGTCTTTGGCATGACAATTTGATTAGAAAGGAACTTCAGTTCTCAAAGAGATCTAGCTAGGGGCAACTTCTCTCTCTGAAGCAGCAGTTTCTTATCCCAGAGGCCTGCAGTGGCCTATGGAGGAGGACTGGGGAGAGCTTTGGTATGATTTCATGCACCAATTGGAATATCTTTATCTGAGTCACTGCCTGTGCTTGTAAATCTCTGACTGTGAGCAGGGATGATAAGATCTTGAGGCGTTTGCGTCTGTGCAGTAGGAATTAGGAACGATACATTAACAAAGTTATTTAATTGCTCTGCACCAGTGCCAGGAGCTGGCTAATAAACAAGAAGATTCAGAATTGCTCATTTATGAGAATCAATTTGAACTATTTCTTGTTACTGAGACCTGCTGGGAAGGTCTGCATGACTGGAAAGTTAACATGTCTGGTTATAACCTATTTGGGAAAGATCAGGGGACCAAGGTGGGGAAAAGCCAGCCTACATCAAAGCAGCATTTTTTGTGCTGACAACTCATCAGCAAGTGATCCCAAAGACATAGAGGTGGATGTCCTGGTCTGTAAGGCATGAGAGGGGATGCTAGCTGGTATCTGCTGTGAAAAACAGATCACACGACAGAACAGGAGGGTCAGCTCCATGCAGGCTTACAGAATGAGGGAGAAAAAAACAGGTTAGCACATGATATTTCACTCAGAGTGACATATGCTGGAGGTCTCGTGCTGTCAGAACCTAAATGGACTTGACATTTCCAAAAATTGTAGATGACGCTTTCCTGACTCGGAAGGAGTTGCATCCAGTGCAACAGAATTCTGTATTAGCCCTCCTTTTGACAGATGAAGAGGGACTGATCACAGAACTAAACATTAGTGGTGGCTTAGATACAAGGGATCATGACTTGACTACATTTGTTTTGTGCAAACACAATAAAATCCAAATCAATAATATGGATATACACTTGGTGTTTTAAAAGGGTTAATTTCACCAAGCTGAAAACAATTATGAGGCATAGCATTGGGGAGGAAGAATTTCAGGAGAAAGATGTAAACAAGTGAAAGAGAAAACAGCTGAGAATAATGAAAGTGAGTGAGAAGCCAGGTCTACAGAATGTTGATGAAGCAGAAAGCTTCCCTAGGAAGTGGTGACCCTGCAAAAGAGGAAGGGGTGCTTTCAGCTAGGCTAGAAGGGCTAATGCATTTCATGGATGCAGTAGCAAATAGGGTAGAAGTGGAAATTTTTGTCAGCATGGCTGGAGCAGTGTGCCCAGTTCTGCTGTCTATGCCAAGGAGGAAGCTGATACACAGAAGAAGAGTCAGGGAAGAGCTGCAAAGATGATTACAGGGAATGAATATATGCCAGACTGTGAGAGCCTGCAGGAGAGGGATCTTTTTTCCTATCAAAGATAGGCTGGGGAAACAACTTACTTCTGTCAGTGAGTACTTATGTAGGAAATCAGCTACTGATAACAGGCAGTTCTATTGTCTGGCAGACAAAGGTCTAACTAGATGCAGCTGAAGACAGACAAGTTCAGATTAGAAATAAGCTACGCAAGAGAAACTGTGAGGGTAATTAAGCACTGGAGCAACGCACCTAGGATCTCTTCCTCACTGGAAATGCTGCAATGAAGATCAAATGTTTTCTTTCTGAAAAGATTTTGTGGTTGTTCAAAATGGAATTAATCTAGGGCAGTCTCATGGCCTATGCTCAGCAGAAGGTCAGGCTGGGTGATCATCAGGTCCCTCCTGGCCTTATTACTTGTAAATCTATATGCAGATAGGATACAGATGGTTCTCTAAAAAATCTGCTCAGTGAGGCCTCAGCACGCAGGAAGGCACCAGATAGGCAGCTGGAATAGAGCTGAACCAGAATGAAAGTGCTCAGGGGTCCCAGCAGAGAGGAGCTCCAGTCCTTGTGGTGTGCTCAGTGGGGAGGAAAAGGTCTCTGGGGAAGCAGAAATGGCAAAGGACTGAGCGAAGTCAAAGGCGGAAGTGCGGGTCTGTGGGCAGTGTGTAGGGAGAGCAGTGGGCTCTGCCTGCCCGACCTCTCCGTGGTAGTCGGAGGTGCTCCCAGTGTGAATGCGGCACCCGCGTGGCAGGGGCCAGCTCCCCGTGGCCGTGGGCGCCTGCTTCGCGCAGAGGCAGAGCTTCGTTAGGAAAAATGCATGCCTTTAAAGAAATCCTCTTGGAGGAGATTCTAACTTTGCTTCGGAATGTATTCCTTGTTGATTTTACTTTTCCTCTGACAACTCATTTTAAGGGGAGAAACTAGAAGTGCCAACACTCTGACCCAGTCATTCAGCCCAAACCTGTGCAGGTGAACCACCATTTCATTCACCTTTGAGTGTCCGTCAGGAATTTCCCCATCTATTTCCATGGCTGACTATTGGTGTATTTTACTCAGCATTTGAGTATTGTTATCTGTATTTGTCATGCCCATGGCAGTCTCCCCCAGTTTTTAGTAGCTGTTAATTTAAGTTATTGCTGCCTAGAATGCATTATATAGAGTCCTATTTGCATGAAAGAAATATTTGAATACATCAACATGCCTTGAATGCATAAGATTTAAACCACATGAGTACACACATTTAATGTATGGGAATCAGGAGGAATGAGAGCAGTATTATTGCCATGCCGCTCTTTCAGTAACTTTCAGGGTACTCAGACTCAGAGTTGAGCTTCAGGGACTTCTGAACTTAAGGTTCCCACGTGGGCTCTTGCTACCTGCTGCATCTCACCTCTTTCCCAAGACTACTGAAGCTCCAAATGTCCTATCAGCTGCTCTTGCCTTGGCAGAGGTCCAGCAAGTGGAAACACAGCAATTTTCCCATGTGGCAGGAAGCAGAGTCTAGATTCGCTGAGTGAGGATGTCTGGACCAGAGGCTTTCTTGCCACCCGCTATGCTTCACTGGTGGTTTGTCACTGTCCTGTGTTATGCCTCGCTTCCTGAAAGCCTTGCTGACCTTTATTGCATGTGTTTTGATGGTCTCTTGATGCATCAGTAAGGCAGCCTTTAGGAAGCGGTACTGTCCTGCTCCTGTGTCCTGCAGTCCCCCTGTTCACTGTGATCGCTGATACTAAATCACATTCCTGGCCATCTCCTCTGGGCTGAGTCACATGCAGACCCAGGAGTCCCCACTCTCAGCACAGTGAAGTTAAGCTCTCTAGGGCAACCTGTGGAGAGCTGCGTTTGGCGTTAGCAAGTGTCTGCATAGCTAGTGCTTCTCCGTGCCTGGTCCAGCTGCTTCCCCTTCTCTCCCTGCCAGTACAGTTGCTGACACACGCTTTTGATGGTCATCTCGTGTACCTTTGCCAGCATTTGCAGATCGTGTCTCTTCACTGGTGTTGGGCTGTACTCCTCTTGGTTTGTAAATACTTTTGAGACAGAGACACAGGACCAGCCTGTGGCACCTTCCTCCAAACCTGCTCACTCTGTGCATGTTTCTCCAATTTGCTTTGGCAGGTGTGAGACTTACAGGGCAGTTAAACAAATTTGCCACTGCTTGTTTCATTCTTTGTGTGCATTTTCCCTCCTCTGCATGTAAATGCGTAGACATCTGGTTTGGTCAGTGCCGTCCTTTTACAACTACTTGCCTTTGACTGCACAGTATCTGCTTTCTTTCTTACCACTTAACAAAAATTTCCTCTTCTTTCACTTCATATATACCGTTCTTCATCCTGAAGCAGCTGATGAACTTGTCAGTTCTGGAAATGTTTGGCATCTGCTCCACTCTCAGCCATTTGCTGGCTCCTCCATGCTCTATCCCTGCCCAGGTTTCTGTATGGTTACAGCTATGATATGTTAAATTTTTGAACCCTACAAAGTACAGTTGCTTTAGAGAATAAATCAACCCTATAGCAATGCCAAGGGACAGAGAGAGATTCCTTTCTGACTGCCTCCCTTTCTGTAATGCAGCAGTTAATTTTGTTTACCTGCAGCACCATCATGCCTGGATGCTGCGGTCACGGCCTCCGTTGTGCAGGGCGCGGTGCAAACACAGAGCAGGAGCACAGCCGGCGCCCGGGAGAGCTGGCGGGGGCACATTCCTCCTCCCCTTAAGCTGCTGACCTTTAGCATTGACCTGTCTAGAGACCTCTGATAGATCAGCAAGGTTCACTTTACATCAACAAATATAAAATATGGTACCTTATGTAAATGGCTTTTCTCCAGACTAAATAACTGTTCTTTTGTCAGATTTTCCTGCTGTATAACCCCCTACATTCCATTCCCTTTTTATTTGACCTATATTATTCAAGCTCCAATTCAATTCTACCATTGTGCAAATCAGGTGACCAAAGACAGATACTGTACTCCACTGATTCATAGCTGGCACCACAATTCCCTCTGACATATGTAAAATGCTCCTGTCTGTATGAGCCAAGATCTCACTAACCTTCCAACGCGGTGCTTGCGGATCAGAGTACAGACAGAGGCTCTGAGTCTGTTGACGCATGCAGCTACTCCCTCTACACTGTACTAGCTGCTGCAGTGGCATTTAAGCTGTTCTTAGTATCAATATTATTTCTACCCACATGTACAACTTCTTAGAGCTGAGACACTGCAATACATTCACAGCTGTCTGCCTTTTCCCACAGCTACTGAGAGGCTGGAGCCATGGATTCAAGGAGCATAGTTTTCATCCAGAAAATGTACTAGTATGGTGGTTGGAGTGGGGACACAGTTAGCCAGACTGCCCATGAAAATGTCTTCTCTTAGGATGTTAAGGAAACCTTCAAAGATCTTTGTTTAGAATTTGGTTTGATAAAGCCAGTCTCCCCCGTCCCGCCTCCCTGAAGAGGAGCTGGTACTTGCAGCACTGACCGGGATCTCCCCAGACACTGAAATTGCTCCAAATTTGAACAATCCATTTGAAAACTCTGCACGGGGGCTTTGGGTGCTATATGGTGAGGAGTGCAGTAGAGACTGGGGACACTGCATGCAGCAGTCAGCATAGCCAATTATCCAAACCACGTAGCAGGAACATTTTTCTGCTAGTGTCCTTGGTATATTCACAGAGACATCTCCACTAAGATGGTGCAGCTAGTCAGTAACTTACTTCTGCCATGCACTGAGCAAGGACACTCAGCAGGAAGTCCCGCAGCCTGGTAGCTCACAGACTGGTAAAAAAGGACCCTCCAAATGAGAAGTCTGTGCAGTGCAGAGAGGGTGGGTGAGCCAACAGCAGCTCTGAGGCCTCTGCTCTGGTTTCCTTTGTTGGCTATGAACTGCAAAGAGCTTTGTTTCTTTGCAAATGGGTGGACATCAGAGAGGCCTAGCCTGGAGGAAGAAGGGTGTCCCAGCTGCTGTGGGAGAAGGCTGCTTTTCTCCCACCCACAGAGGAGCTTTGCCCATTGCCAGTGCCCCTGGCAGGGAATTGCAAAGCCCCGGCTCCTGCGTGAAGGAGACGCCCGGCTGAGAGTGGCTGGGGAAACTTGTGCAGCTCTCGGCACCGTGACTGCGGCCGGCTGGGGCAGTGCATGGGGAGCTCTGTGCATGGGGTCCTTCCAGGGGCTGGGGCTGGTCCATCAGAAGAACTCGTCCCCATGGGACTTATCTTGTGCATCGCCTTGCTGCACACCAGGGAGGGAGGGAAGGGGCTCTGGAGTGGTGAGTTTCTCCTGCAGTCTGTACAAAGCTGATGTCTGGAGGGTTTTTGGTTTATGTGTTGTCATTAGGGCTTACATGAAAAAAAAAAGTGTGACTGTAACTGGGAGGTGAAAGCTAACAGCTTGTCTCAGCTATTATTATACATGCCAGAAGCAGTAATGATTAAAGGGACTGCACTGTGAGGTAAAGAGATGCCAGCCTGGAACCAGATGACTGGCTGATACAATTAAGATAAAGAAATCACGTATTGTTGGAAACAGGGAAGCAGAAGTGATGAAATGTGTGATTGGGAAGTGTGGGAACAAGATGAAATTAAAGAAAAATCACAATAAGGAGCAGAAAATGAGCAGGACTTGGAACAAGAGATGCAGTTGTTGAGAAGATAAGAAGAGCAGAAATAAACTGAGAGCAAACATCCTTGGAGTAGGAGAGGTGAAGACATACAAAAAAATCCTTCCAAACTATTAAAAATGAGCTGCTGTACTAAAATGAGAGCATACAATCTAAAAGAAATGGCAATATTATGCCATTAGCCTCCATTGAGTCTTGACCTCAAGGAAGGACAGAGCAAACTCTTACAAGTTGGGCTATGCTAGGGTGAGATTTTCTACAGAGACACAAACCTGTACAATTACTGCAGCTTTCAGGAAAGGTGCGCTTAATATTGCAAATGGGTATTTTAGTGACTTATCCTCCAGTAAGGACTCAGTGACAACCAGTAAAGCCAAATGTTCCTCAAACGTGTCTATTCCCAAATAAAAGCATTCTGAGGAAATGAGCAAAGGGCTGGCAGCACTGGGAAGGCGATCAAGACCGAGAACGCAGGGGTGACACAGTTAACGAAGACGGACAGTGAGACATGTCCATGTGTGTATGGACACGCATGTGCATGCATGCATCTGTGAGTGCACATGCTCGCACAAGGAGCTAGGAAGAAAAGCCTTGGGAAAGGTGGAATGAGACACTTCCAAACTGTCCTGGAAAAGTAAATGCCTGGATGCAATGGTGGAACAATGGTCAGGATGTGCATCTGGAAGCATGTGCAGTGTGATATCTTGGCATAAGCAGGGGAAGGCCTGCCCTCTCTCTGTAGGCCAATCTGCTATCACAGTTGCTGCTTTTGACTAAGACAAGTGATGTAACTACATAGTTATGTACCACCAGGAAAGGACTGAACAGTGCCACAGGGTGTCCAAGAACAGATAAAGAGACTGAAAACCTCAAAGGATGCAGTGCCGCATGTGGTGGCAGGCTGCCAGGAGGTGACGTGCTGATCCCCTTCAGTACAGCGCTCATCTGGCACAGCTGCCTTTCCAGGGCTCCCTGCTGATGCTCGGAGACAGCAGTGGGAATGGCTCAGACTTGCTCACCCTTGGCCACAGCTACAGCTTTCAGGATCGGTGACGCTAACGCAGCCAGCGGGATGCTCCAGCATGCAGGGGTCGGAGCTCCCACCGGCTGGGAGTCAAGGCTGCATTCAGAAGTAGCTACCAAACATCCTCAGCACAATTTCCCCCAGCAAGATACGTGCACACATGTATGCAGAGGCTCGACAAGTTCCTGTACAAGAGGAGAAAAAAGTACAAGGCATAGCGATTGCTATTTCTAAATACTGGGGAGGCTCCTGGACGTGCTGCTGACAGGGCTGCATAAGCAGATCGGTAGCACTGAAATGTGTGAAAGGAACGCTGTCCTTGTGTTGAGTACAAGATGTCTGTGTTGAGCTGCAACTCCAAAATCTGTCACTGCCAATGAGAAAATTGGCCGTCTCCAGAAGACAGAAGGGAGCTGCTCCTGGTAACAGCTTCCGACGGGAGACTAAGCACAGGCAGGCACTCGCTTTCCAAGAGCGCCGAGCGTCTTGGGGAAGGCGGCGCTGGCGGAGCGCAGCCCCGAACACGCCAGCGCAGGGGAGGGTGCCCAGCCGGCGCTGGGGGCTGCAGGGAGCCAGGGCCTGGGTGGGGAACGGCGTCTGGCATGTGCGAGCGCTGCCAGCGTGGTCCTGCCCCGCTTCGCTGCCTCGGGCTAGGCCACCCCAACCGCTCTCCGTGGGCCCGGGGCATCTCCCGCGGCTCCCGGACACACTGGCGCGTGGCCTCGGTGACGTGCCCCTCCGTGGGGCTGTTGCTCCCTGCAGAGGGGGAGCGATGCCCTACCTGGCAGCAGGTGGGCGGCACAGCGGCTCCAGAGCCTCCTCCTGCCACAGTAATGGGAGGACTGTCTGGGTCAGGCCTACACTGAAAACCAGCAGTGTGTCGGCCCGGGGGTCCTGGGGCTCAGCAGACCTGGGGACCCTGTGAACTCCGCCTGGGTGGTCTGGAGGCCTGGCAGGTCGGGTCCTTTCAGCATCTTTACTACATTAATCTGCCTCATGTTTGGAGACACTGCATGCCATGTGCTTCCATGAAGCGCGGTCTCCCGGGATTCCCTCCTGCAGATCTTTGCGCCCCCAGTATCCCTTGAAATTATCCAAGGGCTGATAGCGCGCTGCCGGAGGTAGTGGTGTGTGCTGGCTCCCTGCGTTTCCTCTCCTTACGGATCACTGATTTAGAGCAACAACAAAATATTTATGTAGTTAAATCCTAAATCTTATTGATGTGCTTGTTTTGTTGTGAGGGAATGAGCGTTGCTGTCCTCCTTTCATGATGCTTTCGGTAACTTCTCATTCCTTTTCAGGAAGTTATATGAATATGCACAGCCCACAGTCCTGTGCAGGAAGAAAGTTTTATCTAATCAGTGACATTAAAACTGCTGAACTTGGTAAATCTCTCAGATAGACTACAGGTGGATTCAAGTTTATTTATAGTTCCCAGAATCTTGAACTGCAATATACTGCTCTATTTGCAAAGAAAATAAATGCCGTCTTGGTGGAAGGTGCCTGACGAGGCAACGCAAGGGGCACGCCTGGAGCAGCTGCGCAGAGCGTCTCCCTGCGGCACCTCTGCTCCAGAGGCCCCCAGACTAACCACGCCAGGCAAAGCTCCCAGAGCGGGTCTGCACAGACGCTGTTTAGGGACAGTGGATGAGCCCTAGCTTGTGACAGGAGTTTTAAATTACAGAGTGGAGGCAACCTGCTCCTTTCCCCTTGGGTGCCGCTTGCTGGGACAATCTGTTTGGAGAATGAAATTGAATTTTCTCCATCATGTTAAAAAGCAAGTTTAAAACAGAGCATTTTCAATATGCTAATAGGAGTGCTGTGCCATCCGCTTCCCTCCTGGCAGGCTGCACTTGCTGTTCACATCCTGTACTATCGATCCACAGGCTGGTCCTGCTTTCCTCCTCTCAGTGTGTGTAGCAATGCTGTGGAGATGTATTTTCTTAAACCTTCAGGTTGCTGATTCCAGGATACATTTTTCACCCGTCACTTTCTCCTTGACCTCTGCAAAGAGCTATGGGATAGAAGTGAAATTCAAATCAGGCAACTGCTTTGTCTGCTCGCCCTGCATTTTCTTTCTCTCCAAAATAAAAATGAGAAAGTACAATGGCACCTGCACAGATGAATTGACTCAGGGTGAAGATTTTAAACTTTATTCAATAACGCGTTGGTATCTAGCCAGGAAAATATTATTTTATCTCTTTAACAGATGTGCTCTGAGCTGTTTGGGGCCTCCAAGCGATAGATCTTCCCCGAGTCTTGCAGGCATTTGCCATTACAGCGCATGGAAGGACAGTGCTGGCATCTATTCTGAGCTGATGGGAGTCGTGGAGATGTAATGATGCCGTTGACACCGAGCACTGGATGTACGGACCAGCTCGCCTCTGCAGTCTTTTGCCTCTGAACCTTTTGCTTTAGGTTCTAATCAGCAAAAATGGGTAAGGATGGAAGTATCCCAGAAAGGGTGGATTTATTGGTGACATTATGGGATGAAAGATGCAATCTTTCTCTCTTTAAATGATCACTGCCAGTTCCAGCAGTTCCTCCTAGTGAACAGATGTTTTGTGTAGCACACAAACGCTATAGCTCTGTGTAACTCAATTATTTCAAATCCATAAACAAGAATGGCCTCCTGCATATTAAGGTCTGGAGCTAATGCTTGGCTGTGGTCATTTCTTTTGGTGTGACAGACCCAGAAAGAAGGCAGGACTTGTGTGGTATAGGAATCCCATGTCATTATCCTGTCAGTTTTGCCCTCATGAAAGCTTGCTGGGCCAATAGCTCTGCACTGTTAATAACAGTCCAAACAACACCGGGCTTGTCTAATTCTTTTTCTTTTTTCTTTTTTAATTAATTGTGGATTACTGTGTTTTATGGCATTAATTTTGGGAATCCCCCCTGTCTCCTAGGTGACTAAATATAGTTACTACTGATTATCTGGCACTCTGAAGCAGTTGTTAAGGACAAGAGTAAAGCCTGTTGAGCAGTGGAGAGTGAGAATCCAATGACCTTCCCCCAGGGATGCTGTGTTTAAGTTCTTGGGAAAGACACAGGGATGCTGAATGAGGAAAGGTAAATACCAGAACAAGGACTTCCACTTCTTTGGGGTGTTTGTGGGGACTCAGAGGGAGGAAGTCACGAGTGTGACACGAGACCAGCAAAGTCAAGTGTACCTAAACCATGCTGTGGCTGTGGCTCCTTCTCATGACTTTGTCCTGCCAGTGCCTCAGGTTCAAATCATTAACATTAGTGAGCTGCTGTGAAGAGCCTGGGTGCACTTTTATTTTTTTGGTAGCGTCTGAATTACTAAGTAAAGTTCTGCAGATTGCAAGGCTGCAACCTTGGCCCAGACTGAGACCAGGCTGGGAACAACAGCTCTGGTAAGGGTCCCTGAGCTGTTCACTTATGCAGTGGGCTTGGGAGTCCTACAGGAACTGCAGCCCCTTTGAAATGCTAAGAAAGAAGAGGTTTTCCTCCCCGTGTGATTCTGCATGCAGATGGTCTCGGATCTGCATGTCTCAGTACATTAATCTCACTGCCATCTGTACAAGGGCGTCCTGGCACATGGGAGTCACAACCAGCTCTCCCAACCTCCGCATGCAGCACTGCAACTAGAAGGGGTGAAGGTACAGACCCCTGTGCCCCCGATCTCCAGAGATTCGGGGCATGGAAACATTACACAAACCCATGCTGCCTTCTTCCCTGTGTGGGGGCTTGCAGACCAGTCTGCCCCCACTGTACCACTTTCCTTCTAGGAGACATGAGGCAAGAAGAGCTCCCAGATACATTTTCCATTGCGGTGCTGGAGCTGCTCCTCATCATCCGCGTGCGTGGTGCCGTCACGTTGTCCTGGCACCGGAGCTGCCTGCCCTCGTCTGCTCCAGACCCAGGAGAGCTGCTGGTGCCCAGACGAGGAGATGCTGTAAGGCGCTTTGGGAAGACGGTGCCGGAGCGTGCAGTGGGGTTTGATGCTTGGGGTCGGAGAGGGAGGGACTGGGAGAGCGGCCAGCCTGCCCTGGTGCTGCTGGCCTGCCGCACAGCCGGGCTCAGCACCAGCCTGCGACCGCACTCACTTTGTGGCATGGTGCCCAGACCTGCCCAGGCCCAGCGGCTGCAACATGCAGAGCCAGGCACTTTCCCCTCTTCCCCTGCTGGCCACAACCTTCTTCCTCCCTCTTCCCAAGCTCCGGCCTTCTTCCCTCCCTCCTGGTGCAGAATGAAGGCTCTGGTGCTGCCTTTCCCTGTGTGGCAATGCAAACTTGAGCACTTCAGTGAGGCTGTCCAGGGGTGCCTTGCAGCAGTGGCTGGCAAAGCAGCAAGCTGGGTGCCCCTGTGCACTTGGCATTGCTTCCCAGCTGCTGTTAGCCCCTCGGACCCCATCACATACTGATTAATGCTGGCAGCCCACACTCACAAATCACCTGTAAATCATCTGCAAGCAGACAGTGCAGGTAAAGAGCCATTTGAGGCACTAACAGATGGGAATAATTGAATCTGTCCTGAGCCACTCCTGCTGCCAGGAGCTGTTTTCACCAGGAGCTGCATGCTTGGCTTGGATGCCAGCCTGGCCTCGGACAGCTCGCCCACAGGTGCCCAGGGCGGGCAGGCAGGCAGGCAGGCAGGCATGTTGTGCATCCTCCCAGCCCTTCTGCATGCAGTTGTTTCCTTTTCGGTCCTTCCTGCACTTTCCTGCAGGTTCTGTGGCTGCTGCACACTGAAGTAAGTGTCTAGATTGCCTTTTCAGTATAATGGAATTGAATGAATTTGAATTCCTGCTGGGCTAATTTCTGTGCATTAAAAATAGCTGCAGTGATGATGCATGTGATGCGTGTCCACCACCCACTTTGTGAGGGGAAGGATGGCTTAGTGGTACCAGAAATAGGGGACACAGGGACACTTTGTCCTTCAGCTCCGCAGAAGTGGTCCTGACTGATTCCCGCAGGGCAAAGCTGTTGCAGACCACCGCGGCAAGAAACATCCCCAGGCTGTGTGGGCTGGTGTGTCCTGCGGGGCAGGTCCCGTTCCCGGTGCAGTTTGACCCAGCTGCGGCAGGGAGCATCCCCAGGCTGTGTGGGCTGGTGCATCCTGCAGGGCAGGTCCCATTCCCGGCACAGTTTGACCCAGCTGCGGCAGGGAGCATCCCCAGGCTGTGCGGGCTGGTGCATCCTGCAGGGCAGGTCCCATTCCCGGTGCAGTTTGACCCAGCTGCAGCAGGGAGCATCCCCAGGCTGTGCGGGCTGGTGTGTCCTGCAGGGCAGGTCCCGTTCCCGGCGCAGTTTGACCCAGCTGCAGCAGGGAGCATCCCCAGGCTGTGGGGGCTGGTGTGTCCTGCAGGGCAGGTCCCATTCCCGGCGCAGTTTGACCCAGCTGCAGCAGGGAGCAAGCCCACTGTAGTGTTTCAGAGAGGTGCTAAACCATGGCCCTCCTTTGGGTGGAAATAGGGAGAAAGTGGTAACCGGGAGGTTAATGGACGTTATTATCTGACTATTAGTGCTTGGAGCCCGCTCCCGCATCTCAGTTCGGTTGTGGAGTTTCCCACGGCACATGCCTGCGTGGCAGCTAAATGAAGCTGCGAGGATAACGCTACTTCTGCTCCGCTCAGTAGTCTGCTTTGCACAAATGGAGATAGGGCAAAGATTAAAAAAAGAACATTATTGGAAAATTGGGTTGTTTAATGTAGGAAATTGGGGCGGCTGCCAAACAACGATATGGGTGAAGGCAGAGCCTATATGCTTATAAACCTTACAACTCTAGCTGATTTCATGTAGGTGGGAGTCTGAGCACTCCCCAGGGCACAGTTAGAATCAGAAAAGGGGCCTAAACCAACAAGAGGAAATTCAATAAAGAAAAGTTCAAAATTCAGAACTGAGGAAAGAGAAATCAAAAGCAGAAATATATATAGGGAATATCTGGCAAGGCAACAGTTTTGCAGAAAAGGATGTGGGTGCCATGCCATTGCCAAAAAGCAAAACAAAGAATTACCATGTTAGGATGCATTAACGTGAGTGTTGCCTGCATGGGCCAGGGTAAAATTATTCCCCTGCATGTGATGGTAGGGAATAAAAATCTTTTATTTTTAAAAATACTTAAAAATAAATTCTTTTTAAGAAAAGTATAAAGAAATTGATGAAGCGCTAGAGATTTTTAACAGAAAGCGCGTCTCATAAGGAAAGACTGAAAGAATTGAATCTCTTGAGTCTGACATGGGACAACCAGAGCGGGGAATATGACAATCTTCCAAAGCAGGAAAGGTTGTTACACAAAGGACAATAGTCAATCATCTTTTGTGTCTGCTGAGGGTAGGTGAGAAATGATCAGCTTAATTTGCTAATAATTTAGATCTGATATTAAGAAAAACTTTCTAAGTATAAGGATAATTAAGTACTGGAATGAGTTCCTTTGGGAGAGGACCAAGTCTCTATCATTAGAGGTTTTAAATAACAGGTTAGACAAACAGCTATGTGGGATGGCTGAAATATGCTTAGCCTTGCCTCACATTATGGCAAGAGACTGGATGACCTCTTAAGGTCCTTTCCAGCCTTAAATTATTATGATATTGGAAAAACTGGGCTACTGGTTACTTGCAAATGAGGTTACAGACAAGGACAAACAATAATCGGTCTTTCTCTGAGTCTGTAGTGGGAAAAACATGTTCTTTCTTAAGGAGTTTGTTATAACATCAGAAACAAGAAGAAAAAAGCTTAGAATATCTGCAGAAGGTGTTAGCACACCAAAGCCTGACGTTGTTGTACAGCGCTGCAGGTCTAAGGGCAAGATGAAATTATAGCAGGATTTGTGGCAGAGCTAAGGAGACTCTCAGAAGATTCCTTTTTCGGATGTGTCTGGGGATGCCGGTAGGATAGACAGGTTTGGTATTTGTGTGTTCAGGGGCTGGGCCTGTGTTAGCAAGTGGTTTTGCAGGATAAGAGTGGATCAGTAGGCTGAAGCAGTTGTTGCTGAGGCCCCCACATCTTCTGTGTGTGCAATTTGGAGGTTTTACTTTGGACTAGATTTAGTCTCATCCTCTGGACCTAACCACCAGGCCTGTGGTTTGAAGCTGACCAGTCCTTTGTTCAGTCCATTTTGCCCTGATTATTGATTGGAAATGCCTGATGTGCACCCAGAAAAGAGTTTCTGCTTTAGTTTCCTCCAAAAGAAACCTTGTTTACATGTACTAAAACTGCTCTGCAAATAAAACCAGTGCATAGAAAATGGGGAGGATTGGGGAGTTTGCTTAAAAACCATTCTGCTGCTTTGAACCAAAATGCTGAAGACTGCTGCTGACAGAGAGGCTTCTGCTTGGCCCAAAAGCATCAGAACCAGCAAGCCTAGTGAAAATGCATAAGATTTGCCATTAGAGGAGAAGGATGAGCCAAGCACCGTAAACAAAGTCATGGACGGAGGGCTCAGCACTGGAGGGGGAGTGTCTTGTGTCCCAGTACTTGTATGTAATGTGCTCCAGGATCATAAATGCCTGAAAACTGGATGCTTGGGCTGTGGACATTTGAATGCAGCAACGAAGTTTGGGCATTCAGATTTATGCCTCAGGCAAATCACATAAGCGCAGCTGCGTACGAACGAACAGGCTTATGTTTTGTAAACAGTCATCTGAAGGTATTGAAGCTTTTGCCCTGATTCATCTGGAGTAGTTGTGTCCCTCTGACCTGATATCTGTCACTGTTAAGGGGCTGCATTGTCTGTGCACTTTTTTAAAATCAGGACAGGTTGATTTGCCACAGGTTTTTCTATGTGACTGTGACCTTAGTGACAAACCTCCCAACCTCCTTCTCCAACCCCAAAGCTTGAAATATTTCAGTCTGCATTGATTATTGCACTGGAATAAGGCCATTTGAGTCTTCACAGAACTTAATTTCTACTGCACACTTGCCTTCATGTGTTCCGATATCAGTTGTTGGGGGCTCAGGTGCTACTGGCTCTCTGCCTATTTGCAGGACAATGTGCCAGCTACAAACGCTTTGCACTTAGGTGGTGGTCCCACGGTAGAGCCAAGTCCAGGCCAGGAAATGGGTTTGCTTCAATGGCTGAGTGAGGCATGCTCACAAACCTGCAAGATTTCTGCCCTAGGAGCTAGCCCTGCAACAGCCTGTGGGAGAGAGAAATTCCTGATTATTTCAAAGACTTTGTTGAGGCCTGTGAATCACAGGAGGGCGAGATGCGCTAAAGTGGTAACCAGGAGTTAACTGAGTTATCCAGAGAGCTGTTGGCCAGAGCTGTGCTTCCCCTTACTTTCTAATTCCTGTTGGGTGAGTGGGTGTTAGCTTCCCCTTCTCCCACGCCGGCACGAATCTCAACGTGGCTGTGGTGTGGCTGAAGCAAGCAGCAGGCTCTGCTGGGTGCTGACTGCCCTCAGAAGCAAGCGTCACCGTCATTGCACTAGCAGGTTTGACTAGAAATCCTCCTTGATGCGTGGCTCGCAGGGTGTTGTGCTCCTCAGTGCCTCTGAAATTCTGATTTCAGTTAATGGACCTCTTCCAGCTCTGTTCTTTGTTACCAGAATGGCCCTCAGCAGTTTATAATTAACAGAGGCACCTCTGTACCCACCTAGCTAAGGGCAGGTGTATTGCTGGCTGCTCTCCCATCCTGAGGAAAAAGGAGCTTCTTTGATGATGAATTACACTTGCTTGTTACCAGTCTGGTTATTCATTGTTCCTCCAGAGCTCTTGAGCAATGCTTTTTGTTCCTGAAAGCCTCATGCAATTGCAGTTTGCAATTTGCTCCATCACCTTGTGCTGTTGTTACCTCTGTGTCTGGAAAATGCCCCCCGCTGCGCTGTTTCCAGGTGGAGCCTTAGTGATGTGTGGAGAATGTGGGAATATTTTGTTATCTTTGTATGTGCACTGCTATGCCTTGGTTTCCCTTCTTTTTCAGTGTTGTTCCTAGGGGAAAGGTATAGGTTAAATCCCTGCCAAGGAGTGAAAGACAGATTTGGGATTTGGGAATTGGTATTTGTGCTTGGTTGCCTTGCCTAGCATTGCATGGACCTCCTGAATTAAATGGAGGCGTTATCTGAAGGAAACTATTAATTAAGACAAAGAGTCTTTAGCCCCTCCACTGGACACAAGTACAAACTCCTTTCCTCAGGCAACGTGTTCTGGGTTTCACAAAGGCTCCTGTCCTGGTGATCTGCTCTTTGGCTAGATAAGGCCTTGCTATGTGTATTCTCCTTCAGGGAGTTTGCTTCTGGACCCAGATGGCCAAAATACCTTTTTTGTCTTGGAAATTTTACTTTCCCTAGCTATTATTGGTTCAGGTTGCCAAACTGTCCCTCATTTCGCAGCAGATTTGAATTCCTTCCATGGAGGCTGGGGAGCTGAGCATGATCTGTGCTTTGCAGGCCAGTTTTTGCTGGAGAAAACATGGGCTATTGCTGCACAGCCCAGGGCTTGCCCTGAACCAGGAGATCTGGGAAGGGGTGGTGGAAGAGGTCCAAAGGGTGCCGCTGTTACCAAGCCCCAAAATGTGACCAAAACAAGGCAGAGGTGTGCCGGGCCTCTCTAGCCTCTGAGCGGAACAGGTGCCTGAAACACATCCTTGCAGCCAGGAGCAGATGAGCCTTGGGGCCCATCCGCAGGTCCGTAGCTGCCCTGCTCTGGAGCTCCTGCCCAGCAGAGCCTCAGCTCATCGTCTTCAGAGATTTCTGCCTCCACCACCACAAAGCAACAACTGAAGTGTCAGATGAAACAAGCCTTTTTCAGAGCAAAGCCCCAGAGCAGTTGTTATGAGAGAAGGAGTTTCCACCAGGGAGGGATGCAATATATCTTTGTGCTGATGGCCCAGGAGGGAAGAGCAGGGGTTGCCGCAGGATCTGCATGAGAGCCCTGTTCTGCAGTGGAAACTGCCCTGCTGCACCAGCAGCGGGTGGTGCCATGAAGTCCAGAAACTGACTCTGAGAAAGGAGGTAGCAGGTTATCTGTGCAGTAGCCTCAGTAGCCAAAGCTCATATGAAGGTCTCCTGGAGAAGTTTTTTGCTTCAAATGACTTTAAAGCTCTTTATGCAATATCCTCATGCTTTCTGTAGGTACAGGTATAATTATTTCATTATGCTTTCCTGTGAAGTGTGAAAACTATCTTTACCAATCCTCTTAAATTAGTTAAATATAATATTCGGTGAGACAGGAGATAGAGAAATGTTAATTGAAACTGGAGAGGTGTTTATAGGGTGATACAGTGTGGCCAACTGTGACTAAAATTAATGTTCAGGGTTCTTGATGGTGATTCATATCCCAGAGTTTATTAAATATTTCCAACAGCAGTCAAAGCCACATTGAGTAGTCCACTACATTTGTGAATATCATCTTGCAGATATGTGGCACCCACTAGGACTGGGTTAGCCAAAATCATTTTTAATTGGATCTGGTTTTCTCTGGGCTGCTGCAAGGATACCTTTGAGTGCCTTTCTTTATTAGCAGGCTCACAGGCCTGTCACATCCCATATGCCTTCTGGGGTCAGACTGACTCATTCATAAGCAATCCTTTCCATGAGTGGGATTTCCCTGGGCTTTTTACAGATGAGGGCAGGGCTCTTCCCCAGAAGCAATGAGCATGACTGATGCTGCAGGGGCAACATGGACTCGGTTTCTCCTTGGCCCATCTGCAAGGGGCTCAGCCTGTGCTGCCATCAGTGGAAGCCCCTTTTTATAGTATACCGCAGGCAAGTCCTCCTCTTGGTGAGATCCTGGCAAGTGCCACATCTCATTGCTTGAGCAAGTGCTCTCATGGTAGCGAAGGGCTGCATGTGCCCTGGGGTTTCCCCTCTTGTCTGCGTGAGGGCCGGGTCCGTTGCTGGCAGCACGTGCGTGTCGCCCAGCTTGGAAATGGGACAGGGCTGGCAGCAAGCGCCTCCTTCCCTGATCCTGCTCCGCCACTCGCCCTCCGCGGGGCAGGCCAGGTCCCCTCCCTCCTCCTCCTCCTCCTCCTCCTCCTCCTCCTCCTCCTCCTCCTCCTCCTCCTCCTCGCAGCACCTGGCTCCTCACCATCCGCTGCTACCAGCGATGTTGCACTTCCCTGTCTGGCACCCTGAAACGATGGAAAGCCGCTGCTGGCCGAGGCGAGGCCTGGCCCTGCTGCCTTGCTCACCGTGCCCCCAGCACTGCTGCCGTGCTGCACAAGGGGCTGCTGAACTTGGACAGCCAGTCCATAAAAATGCAGTCCCTGACTTGTTAGAAGCTGCTCATTCATTAGTAATAAAGTCCTGAGCCTTCCCCTCTGCCTTCCTGTGCAGCCATGACGCAAGGAGGGAATTGGGCACGGCTCCTGGCACGCCTCTGCATGGGGACCTCTGGGTCTTCACAGGGAGCAGGGACCCATTTGCCCCCCGGCAGGTCAGGGAGGTCTATGCATCGGCAGGGCACCTCACCCATGAAAATGTCTCATTCTTTTAGGGTAACGAGTGACACTTTAATTGAAGTATTCCCTATCTTTGCACTCAGATCTTTGTTGGTTTCACATATCTGTCTGTGAATAGCAGAAATTAGACAGTCCTCCTGCCATTTAGTCACCAGGCAGCCCATGCTCGCCTAGAGATATCATTTCTCTAATTCAGTGTTGCGGCTGCTCAGAATTACACACCCTGCATGGAAAGGAAGAGGAAATGCAACCTAGCAGCTGATGAGTGACAATGATATATCACACGTGATGGGCTCTGCATTTTTGCAAATCTTCTGCTTGCCTAAGGCACCAGAAAACATTTTAAGCTATTGAATACTGCAGCCAATAAGAGGCTGCAGTAATTTATTGATGTTCCCAGCTTGCCTTATTCCTTTCATCTATCTTTATGCCTGCCCTGTAAGGCTGAACTAGCTAATGTTTTGGGGGGGTTTTGTGTGTGTTTTTTAAAATGAAGTTAGGTGAGCTGCTCACCTTCCACTAGGAGGGCCTGAGCTCTTTCTGAGGATCCTGACATTAGTGAAGGTCAAGAAGTGACCTTCCTTTGCTTTGCCGTAGTGTGTGATGTGGTACAGATGCACGTCTCTGAGGAAGGGACAACACTTTGGTGCAGATGGGCGGACCAGCCCTCCAGAGCCACCACTGCAGTGGTGCTGTGCCCCACCACACTTGGAGCAAGTGGGGCCCCCTGCTGCAGCCCCTGGGCTAGAAAAGCATGACTATGTCTGAGCATATTTTGCAATGCAAGATTCCCAGGGAAGGAAACATCTGGACGGAGCACATGTGCTATGCAACTTCAGGACCTCTGCTCCTCTCTTGGCAGTGAGGGTCAGTCGCTGCTGACTCCAGCATCAGATGTATACAGACATCTTGCACAGGACTTGACACACTCTTCCAGGTGGGATTTGTGTGCCAGGACAGATCCTGTCCTGGAGAGCTTGACAGACATCTGTAACTGTGCAGAAAGCTGAAGATGCCACTCTGGTGGCCCCTTTATTCTCCCCCAAATTCCTGATGCAGCAGTGGAGTGGGAGGAGATGTACACTGGGGCCAACACAGTGCTGTGTGCAGGGCTGGCAAGCCCCTGGCCCCTTGGGTGCCTCGTGCAGAGAGGCACTGCGTGCGCTGGCGTCTCCATGAACCAGCCCACTGGAAGGCTGAAGCTCCTGGCAGCCTTCCTCCTTGCATGCAACACTGCTGCTCTGCTGTGCGAGCAGGTGGCCCTTGCAGACACGTGGTGGATAGTTGGATGTTGCTGCATGATGACAGGGGACAGATGTCTAACGTGGGCATAATATGGGCACCAGTGCAGCAGCCCCAGAGCCTGAGGCAGAGGAGAGGGATCAGATGCTCCTTTACTCCCTCACAGCACTGACTGCAGCGGTCTGGTGGTTACTGTGCCCATGGCCCTGCCTCTCCCAGTCACCCTTGGGGCTTTCTGCCCCATCTGCTCGTTCCGCAGTGTCCCCTTGGTACTGACAGCACCTTCATGCTCTGAACCAAGCAGCTGAGGGAGTCGCATATCAGTGGTGTTATGCGTTGTGCTAAAAATCCCTCCCTGCCCTGGAAAGCCGGCTGTTCTAATGATGCCTGCCTTCTGTGGAAGACGGACTCTTCCAAACTGACGTATTGAAGATGTTCAGGTCTTATGTGTTTTTTCCTCTTCAGCGTAAGGCTTTGGAGCTCAGATCTCATTGTCTTTTCACTTAGGTGCCACACACCCTTGCATTTCCTGCAAGTGCCATTTCACACAGCTACTGAAAACCAATAGAACTGATTCTGCATAATCCCATTGGCAGTTTGTTAAACTGATCAACACATCCCATCACCATGGAGAGAGCCAGCTTCCATTGGAAGAGAATGTACTAAAGAAGAAATCAATTTCCCGTATAGCACCACCACAGCTGACACTAAACAAACTCATGTTAGATCGATGCCCTTCTATGAACTTGTAACTGGCGGGAGCTGCCAGGGCATGAAAACTCATTGCTTTTTGTGCTGTTTTTCCATCTTCAAAACAGAATGCTGTTATGCCACTTCCAAGGCTCAGGCCGTCTGGTCTTTTGTTATTGTTCTGGTTTTTGCTTCTCTGATTTTGGACTGTCCTATTTGTGCAACGGCTGGTTCATTCGTTTAAAAACAATGGAACGAATTATCCTTACTGTCACTCCAGTAAATCAAGAGATCCACAGCGGAGAGAGCTTGGTATATCAGGGAATACTGTCCTCCCAAATTTACAGCTGCAGATTAACTATTTACCTTCCTGGCGAATGCCAGTACTCTGAACCTTTGAAAATACAGATACACTGGGATTGGTTTTTGCTATCGTGAACCATTGAAATTATCCATTATTTGAATTATTTTTCTACTAATATTAGGACAGTAAACAGTGACAAGAGGAAACATCAGCAATTTCCAAATTTCAAAGCACTTGTCACTGACTGGAATGTTTGAAAATTAGCTAATGTTAGTCCTCAGAAGTCAGTAACTATTTTCAGTGTTTCTTTTGGACATATGGGGAACTAATGCAAGTTGCTGCCTCCTCCCAAAAGTGCCAGGAAGAACAGACCCGTTTCCACTGTCGTCCTTCAGACAGAATGAATGGGGAGCCTCCCCCAAGTCTGTTGTAAAGACAACTATCTATGAATAATCTTGAGGCATTAAATGATGTGACATATGGCTTTCGCCCATCATACTGTGTCTTCTGAGCACTTTGCTTTAATGCACTAATGGTAGAGGAGCGCAATCCCTTTGTTGCAGTGGGGTGCTCTGGCACATTAAACATGCTTGTGCATCTTCCTGTGAAGCTAATAGTCTTGTTGCAAAAGGAGGAAGTCATGAATTTTTTAGGCTATAAGAGGTTAAAAAAAATCAAGGGCTTCTGCACACAGAGAAAATTCTCACCAGATAAATTAATTTTCAAGCTTTCATGGCAGAACAAACAGCAACTTTGGATTTGTAACCTTGCTGCTTTTCTCTCAGAAAAACCTTGTCATTCAGTAGGTTGAGAGCTGGATGAATCTGTTTTGTCTGGAAAAGTGTTTCAGTACAGGAGTGAAGTGTCATTTCCCAATTGGAACATAAATCAGTAGAGCGCCTGGGTTGTTACTTTGTCCGTTGTGTTACTGCCCTCACATTTCTGGACCCCATGTCTTGATTCTTCACCTATGCCTCTTCCTGAAGATATGTAGGGCTGTCTCCTCTCTCCCTGTGTGCAGCCCCTGCTTTTTCCAGTCCGACAGCTCATCCTGCCACATGCAAGTGTTGGACGCACTGGTGTGATCTCTGCTGGCAGCTCAGCCCAGCTACTGCTTTTGCTGGGACACTCCCTGGGCACAGCACACTAAGGACGGGGAGGCTGGAGAGCCAGGCCAAAGGCTCTGTTTGGCAGCAGGAGGAACCCCTGCAAGAAGGATGGTTGGAGACAAGAAGGGAAGTTCTCCTGGTCCTTGGATCAGGGTGTTCCAAGCAGATACTGCATTTAAAATGTGGAAGGACAACCATGTTTGGGTCACTTACAGCTGCCCAGTTAACCTGTATGCAACAGGAATTCATGTTTACCTTTACAATTCTTAACTCTTATTGCATATAGCACCTTCTCTTTGTGGTTCTCACTGTGTTATAGATATATAGACAACTTTGCAGATAAAACCTCAAGGCTTTGCTTTTGCTATGCAACAGACTGTTGAAAAGGTAACTTTGTGCAAGTTTGTGCAACTGGGGTCTGCTGATTATTTTGTGGCAGAGGAAGGGAGATGTTTAAACAGCTTTCAGGAGAAGTCGGCCTCTGAATCTGAGTGTTGCCTTATGAATCAAGGTCAGCTGGCACAAACCGTGCAAATGTTCCAAGCCCCTGGAGCTTAGGAAGGAATTTAGGAGGCTTTGAAGTACTCTTGATCTTCAGAAGGACATCTGCAGCTAATGGTCTGTACTAGCACGCCAAGAGCTGTAAGGTTACATTGCTTGTGTCTTGAGCCTTCTCAGTCCCAGTGGGTTTCCTGGGCCCTTTAATGCAAGTTCAGAGAAAAGCAAGTTGTAAAAAATGCACTCTTAGCCCAACAGCTGATAATCTAGTACTGGTTAAGTCAGGTGTAAAATGTCATAGTGGGGTTTTAACTATGGTGTTTAAATGCATGATAAAGTACAGCACACAACATTATAAGGATTTAAATGAAAAGTTAAGTAAGCAGAGGGTCCAGACTCTTCGCTATCCGACTAAAGTTTCATTGTGTAATTGTATCCAAATAGACAAATATCTGTTTTGTGATGCTTTGCATATCTTATATAGTTTGCCAGATTGTTTTAGTTCCAACCCTAACAAGCTAAAAAAACTTTGCTGTGAGTTCGGGATTGATCCAGGTTTTCAGGAACAGCTTTTTCATCTGTCTCCCTTCTCTCATTAGCTGATGGTGCCAGGATGTTCTTTGCTAATTAATGGCTGCAAAGTTCTGTGAGGCCTTTAGATGAGAACATCTATAGAAGCACAGCATAGGGTATAGCCACCTCTCAAAGCAAACTACACGATATAAACCAAGACATAAAGGCTTTCCTCTGATGGGTACAGTTCAGATGTGGAGATGTGATCATTCAGGGTGGGGGTAAGAGACTGCCTTCCTTCCAGACCTGAACTTGCTTAGACGCATTTGGGGGATGTCTGCTTTGCTGAGTGCCTGCGATTGCTGCACAGACCAGACTTTTCCAGTCAGCAAAGGCTTCAGCTTGCTGCTATTTGCTCTTCATGGTTCTCCTGTTTAAAAGACATAGTTGTCTGTTCAGGGTGCAGGAGAGATATGAGGGGCTGATCTCACATCAGAAATAACAAGAAACTTGCAATTTACTGAACACCTGTGTGCTGAGAAGCATTCTTGTAAATTGGTCAGCGCACGCTTTCAGAATGAAAGTCCTATTTTGAAGACGTGAAAGGAAAAGAGAAGCTCTCCTGGTCAGGGAAAAGAGCTAACTTGCAACCCAGTTTGCCCACAGCTTTGTGCAGTCCATCATTTCTGCACGCTCTGCCCCAGCTGCCCAGGTGAGGCTCATGTTGTCCTTGCTGCATGCAACATCTGGGAGCCGTTTGGGGCAGAAGGGTCATGGCTATCCCCGGGCAGCTCTCGACATTGGAGTCTGGCTTGCAGCTGCTGGCTTGCAGCAGCTCCAGTCCAAAATCAGGAAGAGTAGCAAACTGGAGACATGGTCAGCTGTAGGGAATTGCCAGCTGTGTTAGAGATGAGTCAGCTGCTGACTTCTGTGAAGATTAGAAGCTGTCGGATCCCCTGTCTTCTGTTTCCATCTGTCCCTGTGAGCCTGGTCTGTGTGGCTTGCAGTCTGTAACGTGGTGCCTGCCTGTGTCCAGCTGCTTTTGCAGTGGTTTCCCGTGCAGCACATGAGGCGCTGCACGGCTCAGGCTCGGGGTGTTGCGTGCTCTGCCCCGGTGCTCTGCGATGCATCCACGAGCGGGAGCTGTGGGCTGTGTCCGAATGCCTCCGGCAGCCACAGTGGTGGAGACAGCTTGGTATTCCTCCCCGTAAAAAGGCAACGCAGCCTTTCACAGCTGCTGTTTTCAAAACACCAGCTGGCTGTGAACTGCAGCCTGCTAAGGGCTGTTCCCACCACCAGAGCACAGAGCATAGCTGGAGAGGGACGGGGCCTCCTGGAGTTCAGCTCCCACCAAAGCCATGAACTATTTTGCAGTCTCCAGTGTTATGTTAGGTCTCAGCAGGTGTCTCTGCGAGGCTGGAGGAAGATCATGTTGCACAGAAAGCGGAGTCAAGGCCATAGCCACTGCTTTCCTGTCCTGCTGGCTGGCCCTGGCGCGGTGCTGCCGCAGGGGGGCAGGACCTGCTGGGTGCTGGCGAGGGGAACGTGCTGCATCAGAGCTGACTTTGCAACCCCCAACCCCAAAGCATTATTTTTATTAACTAACAAGAGTATTAAAAATGCACAGAATCACTGGACTGAGTGTCAAGGTCCATGACAGAAAGACAAATTGGACAACTAATAGGTTATGTGAGTGGCAAGTTTTGGTGACAAGCTGACAGTGTGACACAGCAGAGTCACAGCAAATGGATTACTCTGTGATTCCTGAAAGGTCGTATTGTCAGTGCAGGGAGGACTGCTGTTTGTTCCTGCCAAATGAGAAATGACAAGGGACTTTGGTGCCTCGGATGTTAATGATGGACTCTCGTGCATGCTGTGAACATTCTTGTGGGTAATGAAGTTTTTGGTGACATTTCCAAACAGCTGCTCCTCCGAGGGGGCTGTTGCTGGCACCACTGTCCTGGGCACTTGTGGGCCCGCACAGTGGTGAGAGGAGCCGCCGTCGAGTCCCGCACATTTGCCGCCGTCACTCGCGTTGGACTGGTGAGCAGAGCGGGCTCCTTTGGGCAGAGCTTCTGCAGGCGATGGCGAGAGCCATACCTTCGCGCTTGGCATTCAGCTGCCGCTCTCTGCCTGGCATGCTGGGGAGCTGCCGCTTTTCCTTCCCATTGCAGCACTGTCTGTGAGCAGCGGCTGGGACCCCGAGGAGCTGTGCTGGCTGCCGTTAGGAGAGAGGCAGCAGGTTTCCATGCCAAGGTGGGCTTGTTTCTGCCAGGAGCCCCACGCAGGAGGTGCTGAACAGAGCACGGAGAGGCTTCCTTCTGCCCCGAAGAGCTCACGTGCACCGTGTACCCCCATCCTAGCCCCGGAGACCATGCCCAGCTCTCCTACCTGCACCACGTCCAGGCAGCTGGGTTTGGTTGTGGCCCTGCGGGGTGCAGGGAGCAGGTGATTGGCACGGGAGTGGGAGTGGAGAGGGCTTTGTGCTGGGCTTGCTGGCAGAGCAGGGGGAGCAAGAGGAGGCTGGCTGGCTGGAAACAAGGATGGTGTGAGGGATAAGTGCTGGAGGCCGGGATTTGAAGCATGGCCTTGATCCAGTAGAAAGGGACAGATGCAATGCCTTGATTATCTGGCACTGCTTGGCTGATTTTGGCTGGGAATCGTAAGTGAGGCAGCAACAATCCAGCCACCCGTCGGAAACAGAGCATCTAGGAAGCGAATAATTTCCAGTTGGAGGCAAGCGGTTACAGAAATAGTGGCTTTTCTGGTTGCCGCTGCAGAGCCTCCCCAGCAACCCAGGCTGGCCTGGGACTCTGTGGGACGCGCAGCACCGGAGCAAGCCTGAGTCCAAGTCTCTTTACCCCACAGCCAGCAAGACCCATAATTAGACTGTGTATGTTTTGCATCATCAAAATTAAAAAAAAAAAAATTGTTTAATGTCTCTAGGTATATGCTCATTCCCGTCCCATTTGGCTCAGCCTGTTCAACCCCTCACAAGCAAACTGATTTTCTACCGGGAAGTATCAGCGTCATGGTACACAGCATGATCACCTTGCATGACTTGGGCCAGCGTTATTTGCCTTGGTGCTTTGGTTCCCATGGTTCAAGGGAGGAAAAGGCGGTTTAGGCCTCACAACAGAGATCTATCTAGAGTTTTGTGCCTGTGGCTATGGCAGAGCTGGTCCCTTGGCTGACCTGCTGTCTTTGCGGAGTGGCAGCAAGGTATGCATGGCCTCTCTTTGACTCATCACTGCTCTAAAGTCATGGCGATTTTTGCACAGAGAAGAATCACAAGAGGTTAGAAAGCCAAGTCCTCCCAAAATCATAAAAAAACAATTTTGAAGGCATTTCTGTTTTCCCAGGTAGTGCAGGGACCTGACTCCTGACATTTGAATGGTGTGAATGAGAACCATCTTTTAGCCATGTCCAAATGAAAGTGGGGTATGCAGTAGTGTGCGAGAGCTAGATCTGGTGCAGAGAATAATCGATCTGGGTATAAGAGTTCAGAGAACTCTCTAGACTCTTAATTTTTTGTCAAATGGTCACTGGAGGGTTAACGTAATTTTGGTTTTAATTACATTGCTGGAGGGCACACTTACCCAAGGGAAAAGACATAATTACCAAGACATTTTATTAAGATATTATTTAATTTTATTGATGTGTCACAAGCAAAGGCACAGGAATGTTCAAATCAATATATACTTGCATCAATGTTTAATCTACTTTCAGCATTTTTGCCTGAACTATTTATGCAGTTGCTATTTGATAAATTAACTTTCTGGGAATATGTGGAAAATTAATGAATTTCCAGCAAAATCACACCGTGTGTATTTGTTTCAGTAGGAAACCAGAATATGAACAGTCTTTCATCTTCTTTGGACAATACTTTTGGACCCATCTTTCCTGTTTGCCATTGCGAAGTCCATTTTTCCTTCGTTACCATTTCCAAGCAGGTGTTTAGACCGTCCAGGCCAGAGCCCCTGCATGGAGGACGGCCAGGCCTGGGCAGCGTGGTGCAGCCCGCCGGCGAGCCCCGCCCCAAGATGTGTGCTGCACTGCCCGGGACACCCGCTGAGTTTGCCCACAGCTCATCGTGGGGGAACGCACTGGGCACGTCCCCGCTGAGCAGGGACTCCACGCCAGCTGGCAGCGGCAGAGAAATGGGACGGGGGTTGGAAGAGCTTCTGGAGAGCTTGTGAACCATTGTCCAACGCTGAATCCTATGTGCTGTGCTCTTGAAGCTGAGGCTGATGCAGCACAAGGTTACTTTCTAATACAGACAAATTTAAGTTCATGATGGATTACAGAGCGGTGAAATAAGAGCCTATTTCAACTGGTGTTTGCAGCTGGGAGAAGAGTAAAAATAGCCTTAGTGGATGTAGATACATACCCAGAAAGAAAAAGGAGATGTCTTCATGCCCATATGTTTTTTGATCTTTTTCTTCAGCTTTTCATTTTGTGCTGCTTGGGAAGTCTGTCTTCCCTTCCTCCGTCCTATGAATGGCCAAAGAAGGGATTGGGCATGCAGTGGGTCTGTCTACCCTTCCTCTCCTTGCAATGGCACTTGCCTTTCCATCCCCAGCATTCTGGGTCCTCTCTCAGGGTTTTCCTAGGGCTGTGCTGCTCCTGTGCATGGTACTTTTCACACTTATACCCTCTGCTCGCTGCCATTTGCATCCAATTGAATTTCTCATCATTAGCTTGTGGGTGAGAAATCTCAGATGTAATCTCTGATCCAACTGGCTGCCAAATTACCCTGACTCCAAACGATTTGTCACAAGTGGAAAGACTGATGCTGGGGAAGTGCTTTTTGAGGTGCCTTTTATCTTCCCACATACACTCTGCTGCAGCACAATTCCTCCGTTGTCTTCATCCATCAGCTGCCCCAAGTATATATATTATCGCCTGGTTCAGCTGCTTCTGCTTCCTGCATGACAGTTTCACTCTCTGCTGCTTTCCTAGACACACAGATGACACTTGCAGTGACGGACCCGGTTTCAGCTTCCCTGTGCATGGTTGGGCACTTCTGGGGCTGACTTTCATTAACGCTTCCCAAATGCTGCCTCATGTGGTCAGTTTTGCAGGAATCCTGACTTTGGCCCTTTGCGTCCTTCCCTGCTGAACTGAGCCATCTTTTTTTCCCAGGTGCTAGCTGCCATCTGCACCAGCAGGTTAATCTGTTCCTCTTATCCATAAGAGCATTTATCACATGGAAGTGGCCATTGTGGAAAATATTGATCAAACTCTGGCTGTTCCCTGGCTGGACTGAAACTGAGTGTTATGGTTGCTCAATTGCTTGGCATTTTGTTCTGCTAAAGAGTGAGCGAGTGTGTGTGTGTGTGTGTTTGTACGTGTGTGTGTGCATGCAGGGGGAGCAGACTGGCTGCTGGAGTCTCCATTTCACCCTCCTGTGTTCCCAGCAGTGCTTCCTCCTGCAGCTGGTGGTGGGTTTTCCCCTGTGCTCAGCCCATCCCCAGGCATGCCTGTGCTGGCTGCGGCTCAGGTCCCAGAGCGCGGCAGCAAGGGCGGCGTGTGCGTGTTCAGAGGAAACGGCTTCCGGTGTCGGGAGCGGGTGGTCTGGGATGTTTATAATTCAGTAACAGACTCCACCATGTTCAGGGCCAGGCATCTCTGAGGGCATTTGGATCTGTGTTCTGGCCAGCAAAAATGCTCTGGTTTATTCTGCTTTAGACCTGAAACTCGGTCTTCTCTGAGCTCCCAGCACAGCCACAGTCTGTGCGCTGGAGCACACTTGTCTCTATATTAAAGAAAAATACAATAATAACAACTCCTTGTGGCAGCTGCAGAAATATATGCTGTTTTGACAGCACCTTATTTCAGCGCAGTGCTCTGAAAGGCTTGTGTGAAGATCTCTTGCAGGCAGCTTCACGGTGGGAGAGCTGTGGCACAATGAAAACATGTGAGTCACCCATTTAAAATCACAGCATTTTTAGCGCCAGGACCTGTCTCTGCTCATGGCCCCCTGTCAGTGCCTGGCCTCGGTAGGGTGTTTTTCAGGCATTTATCTGCCAAGGAAATGATGGCTGGAGACCCCTGGCCCTTTGACACCCTCAGCAACGTGCAAGAGGTCCCAGCTACTCACTTGCTGCGGCATGTCTGTGTGGCCGGCTGCATCCCGGCTGGGACGGCGCTTGGCTCCGGGTCCCCATCACATCGCAAGGAGTGCCTGGCACTGGGACGAGGGCCGGTGACATGGCAGAAATGACCCGGGGCATGCAGCAACAGTCGCGTTCTTCTTCCCCAGCCTCACAGTGTTGTGTCCTGCTTTCTGCTTGCATTTTTGCTGTGGAGAGAGGCAGACTGCCCGGGCAGCGCACACGGCTGCAGAAGCACGCGGGAGCTCTCAGGGCCATCACCGTGACACGACGTGTCCGGCTGTGCTCATCACCATCGCTGCTGGACCCTGGAGGTATTAGCTGGCAGCAGGCACCGGGGCTGCGGGCGGTTTGAGCCTGCTCTTTTTCTGCACAGCACGGCATGCTGTCCAGTACAAATTCACAAAGAAGACCTGTACTCTGCTAGTACATTAAAATTTAATTAAGCAGTAAACGCTTCTTGCTTCCAAGCCCTGAGGCTGAAGAAAGCCAGAATGTCTTTTGGTTTCTTAATGGGACAACTGTCCCTTCCAATTGGTTGCAAATGTTTTTAGTGACATTGGGCAAAAACCTGCCCTGTGTTTTACAGTAGTGTAATTACTGACATGCCCAATTCTTGTCTGCATTGCCTCTTAATGCACCAGGCACAGGAACAGCTTTTTTCTGGGACCAGCTGGGTGGGAAGTTGAGGAAAGGCTGCCAAAGCCTAACCATTCCTGCATTCCTAACCATTCCTAACCAAGACCTGCAGGTCTTGGGAGACACCGAAACTGCAGCGGGAGGCGAGCAGAGCCCCGAGCAGGGCCAGCAGCCGGGGCTTCACCTGAGTGCCCGTTTCTGGGGCTGCGAAGGAGGTGCTGATGCTCAGAGCCGGGACTCGGGCAGCAGCCCCTGCTCCCGGCTGTGGCAGCCGTCCTGCTGGCGCAGCGCCACCCTCCTCCCGGCTCTCGTGGGAGCCGGGGCTGCGCACGTCTGCTGTTACTCTGACAGTTATTTACTCACTCTTCACACTGTGGCGGGAACTCACAGCTTCAGCAGGCACAGATTTTTCTATTCTGGCCACTGTATACCCACACGAAAATTAAATACGGTCCCTTCCCAAGAAAGCTCAAAGCCTAAAACAAATCATAATGCAAAATACAAGACTCCTGTGACATGGAGAGCGTGGTTCTGCCAGAGAGTCACAGCTGAGATTTGCTTCCTGCTGCAGCTCGGACATAAAGCATCTGCTTCCAGCTCTCCCCTCTGAGAGCTAAGCTCTGCTATTGAATCTCCTTACCTGAAGAGATGTTTGTAAATTCTGGGTATTGATTCTGAAAATGCAGTTCTGCTTTGCAATTTAAAGAAATGAAGAGACTCTTAAACACTGAGAAAGCTTCCAGTTATTTAAAACCCTTTCGGCTTACAGTGCGTTAATGGGGCATTTTTTGCACTCTTGGTGTCCCTTTGGGTGAAGGCAGGGGAGGATTGTGCAAGACCCTTCCATGGAAACCCAGGGGATGTATACTGCGGGAAACTCATTAAAACACATTTCCACTATCAAAGGGCCATTCTTAATCACTCTGTGGCAACCTGCTGCTTCAAACATCTTTTCCAGCCTTCCAGCCAGCACGCGTTGCTCCTGGGATGGTTTTTACCCAGTTCAGTACTTCTTCTCCTCCCTCCTTCTGTGCCAATGTATCATTTACATCTTGATTTAAAACACAGCAAAAATTTCAAAAATAAACGTGCAGTAAAAGGCTAATTACAAGCAAGAGGGGGCAGGCTGCTGCAGCACGCTGTAGTTGCACTGCTGCCGTGTTTGTGCTTGGCCTCACTTGCTGCTAGTTTGGGTCATTTGGCTGCAAATTCAGATGACCCGGCCGCAAAGAGCTGAGCAGTGCCATGCTCACCCTGGGGCTGACCGGGGAGTGGATATGCAGAGCCGGGAAAGCCAGGATGCTCCTGGGGCAGGGTGCGTTCCCCGTCCCCTGGCAGGTGGTGAGGGAGATGCCGTCACTTCCCAGAGGTTTGTGCTGAGCTTTTGGGGACAGGTTTCCCCCTCTGGCGGGACCCTCTGGCCCCTGCTCTTACCCTTGGGTTTGGGGATAACTGTGATCTGACCCAAATCGTGCCACTTCACTGAGCACTCAGATGACTGATAAAACTTCCTCTTTTCTTCAAATTTCATCCTATCTGAGCTGAAAGGAAACGGAGTGGGACTGGCGGGACTGTCTGGGGCGATGCAACCTAAGGGACTGGTCTGGGTGAGGAACCAGAACAGCAGACAGGGACCGTGAGCATTTAATAAGCATAACTGGAGAGTGCAGCAGCCTTGCTGAAGCATGCCAGATTGGCAGCTATAAAATTGGTATTAGTTTCTTCCTTTGTAATGCAGACAGTTTTTTGACCCCAGTGTAGCTGGCTCACGCTGGGAGGTGTAGCAGCGAGGGGAGTGTGGAGGCAGGGGCTGCTGTCAGTACAGGTGGGACTCGTTCGGGGCGACTGAGCTCCCTGGACCGCAGCCGTGCGCGTGGGCCTGGCGAGCAGCTCCTGGAAAGGCCTGCGCTCACCCTGCCTCGCGCTGGGCGCCGCTGGGCTGCGCTGGTTACTGCCGAGATCTCTCCTAGCTTTTACTGTCACTGTTTGAGACACTTGTCACTTTAAGAAATGTCTTCATTATTTTAAAATGAGGTTTTTGAGAGAAACTGTTGTTATTTATAGATTTCTATCTGCTATCAAAGCACTTATCACTGTCATATCGCACAGCCTCCTAGCAAATGCCATGTTGATGGCCACTTTGGAAATGCAGCTAGACAGGGAGGGCAGTTGCTCCGCGCCTCTCGCCGCTGGGCTGCAGCTCCGCCGGGCGGGTTATTAACACGCCTGGAGTGTCAGAGTTACGTCCTGGGGGAAGGGCATCTAGCCAGTAGAGGTCAATCTGTTTTGGGGTGAATTCCCTACCAGGCAATAATTGTCACCCCACCTGTGATTAGAGGGGAGGTTTGCTGGAGACTGCGGCTGTGACCCGGAGCTGGAGGGCGCAGCACGGTGCAGCGCGGTGCAGAGTGGCGCAGTGCGGAGTGGTGTGGTGCAGTGCAGAGCAGTGCAGTGCGGAGCGGTGTGCGTGGTGCAGAGTGGCACAGTTTGCAGTGGTGCGGTGCAGTGTGGAGCGGTGCAGTGCGGAGCAGTGCAGTGCGGAGTGGAGCGGTGTGTGCAGTGCAGAGCGGTGCAGTGCAGAACGGTGCAGTGCAGAGTGGTGTGCACGGTGCAGAGTGACGCAGTGCAGAGTGGTGAGCACAGTGCAGAGCGGTACAGTGCAGAGCGGAACAGTGCAGAGCGGTGCGGTGTGGAGCAGTGTGCGCGGTGCAGTGCGGAGAGGCCGTGGGGACCTGCACCCGCAGAGCGGGCAGTGCCAGCAGGGACCCGCATGGCTGTGTCTGTGCCCATGCCCGGCACCCTGCGACTAGGCCTGGGGACTGGGATGCAGCAGCAGTGCACTGGGGACTGGGCTGGATGCAGGATTGGTGCTGGTGCTGCAGCAGCTGTTTTTCATCCAGAGACAATCAATTCTTCTCATGAAACAGCCTGTTAGTCACTCGTGGCTCCACCTGGCTCTATGAAATTAAGTGCCGTGAGAGCCACTTGGAGGGGTTTTGCTCCTGTGGTGTCTCTTTGGCTCTTGCAGAGCAGGATTCCTGCCTGTAGCTCATGGCAAAGGCTCCCCAGGGAATCCTTGTCTGAGCATCTCAGCCCTGTGCGGGGTGTTAACATATAATAAGGAGCAATAAGCATCCAATGGCTGTTATTTTCCATTTGCATGGTCAGCTGGAGCAGACAGCAGTTTGGAGTAGGGTTTGATATGCCTGTATTGATTTTCTTTATAGATTACAGTGATTCAAGCAGTTATAAGGTTAATTTCAGATGATTAACTCCACCATATTGTAATATTTGATTTAGATTGGCTTTCAAACACTTTCCACTTATTGATTTTCAATATCATACTTCTAGCACTGCAGCCAAATGTCATTTAAATAAAAGGTTGACTGAGTAGAAAATATTCACAACAGACCGGAAAATTCCTCTACATGCCAACCTGGACATATCCCAACAGAGCGCGTGATGCCCTCGCAGCTGGAGAGAGGAGTGAAGCACGGAGGCGCTCGCTCGTGTCCCTGCCGCCGCGATAAGCCGGCCTTTGGCAGATGCGTCCCTGGAGGGGTGACGCCGGCCTGGCAGGTCCCTCCGCGATGCTGCCGCCTGGCTGCTCCGCACCAGCACGAGGATCAGCCGGGCGCAGCCACCTCCTGCACCGCCTGCCCCCGAGCCGTGGAACTGCGGCCTTGCGGCCACTGGCAGGGTTGGTGCCATTTTGTTTCTGACACTAAAACTCCTTCCTGATAAAAATCAGACCATGAAATTGTTGGATACGAGGAAAAGTTTAATCTGCCAGTTTCTCCTCCTGGCCTCAGATAGTCTCCCTGTCCTGGGGACAGGTGCCAGAGTCTTGTGGCGTAAGCTGAATAATAAGCTTTTATTTGCATCATCTGGAAGTGGCTGGGCATTTGGAGACTGTAGGAAAATTACACTCCTGTGATTTCGTAGGGATTTTCCTCCTAAAAAATGTAAATGAGATATTAACATCTTTTCTCGTCGAGGGATCTTCACTTCCTCACCAACACTCCCAGCCTGAGAAGAGTTCACAGCAAGTGCGGTTAATATCTCTGACGCAGGTGAGAGATGTGAAATACCAGCAAGGACCCAGCGCTCCTGGAGCTTGTCGTGGGCCCCGCTCACGGCACCCGCGTCTGGCAAAGATTTCTGTTAACTCGGGGGTTTTGCACGGGGTCCTGCATCGCTGTGTGAGCGCTGCCCCGACAGCAGTTCGCACCTTTTGCCACGGCAAAATCCCTCGTCCTCTGCTCTTATGAGTCCTCCAGCCACCCTGGTTAAACAAAGCAGCTTTTAAACAAGAAACATCATCCTCGTGTGCTGGCGGGTTAAAACCTCCTGGGCCGTTCGGTCGCGTCCCCCCCTTGCGAAGTCAAGTTCTCACGCTAACCTGCCGTCGCGGGGAAAGGGAGCATTAAGGCTCCGCTTCCCGCAGCCTCGGTGGTGCTCCTCGTTCCTCCACCACGTAAGGAAAGCTCTGTGATTCTTCGTTGTTGAGTGCAGTCTGGTGCCCTTTATATCCCTTGAGACCAGATTGTAAAAATAATAGAATACTGACATTTAAGCTATTGGAGGCAAGCATTAGTGTTTTGATATTAGATTGTTCTGAGCTAAAATGCACAAAGGAAAGAAATCACCAAAAATATGCTCCTTCTTGCCTGTTTTACATTTCAGTGTGGGTAATATGTGCACATCTCAGAGCAGATTATATTAATGTTTCTGAACACTGATGAGTCCAAAAGCACTAAATGCTGTACACAGCAGCTCAGAGGGTGTGGGAGTGACAGAGACACTGGCAAGTCAGCACAGAGGCAAGGAGCTGTTTGCTATTTTCATGGATCTGTCTCCTCCTCTCATACTTTTATTTTCAGGGACTATTTTCTTCTTCACATTTTGGTGATGTGCTGAATACAGATGAGATACAGTGTAGACTGACACACACTCACTTTTGTTTTTCCCCAAAAAACCTCTGATCAGGCTAGCCCAGCATACTCTGAAAATCATGCTGGAATCCCAACCTGGATAGCCGTAGTCCCCTAACTTGGTGCAGTCCCTGGTGTGCTGATGGAGCACCAATGCCCTGTGCAGGGGAACGTGACTGCAAGGAGGATGGAGTGTCGACCAGATCTACAAGGTGCCGCAGACGCAGCATCACACCTCGCTGGGGAGATGGGAGCTGTTCGCACTTGCTAGATCGGGGCCACCCTTGTCCTGCTTCTTGGGCTGTCAGCCTTCGCACCAGGGATCTTTTCGAATATATCTGGTCTGAAGTTTGAGTCTGACAATTTATGATCTGACCACTTCTCTCTTTGCTTGGATGTCCTGAGGTGAAGTGATATTTCTTTCCATAAATTCCAACGATTTTCATGTATTCAAGGAACTCTCTCTGCAGAGTGCCTGGCTGTCCACTGTGATACAGACAGAGCTGATCAAATACTTATTTGTCAGATGCATTGTCTGATTAATTTTGCCATTTCAAATAATTTATTCATAAGTCATCTGCAATAACAAATATTTATATTGCCTTCTGACCAGCGATTATTTGCCATTCCTGGTTATAAACCATTATATGTCTGCGGCAGCTGGGACTGATAGTCTAATCTTTGGAACAATATTTCAAGAACATGAGGAAGCATTCTGCAATTTCCTCAAAGGTCTGCAGAACATTTGTATTATCTTGAGCTTTTTCCAGAATTCTTTCGAAATATACTTTTTGACAAAAGGAGACTTCACAGAACCCACAAAGGTCAAAGCTATTAAAAAATCTTTTCGGTGAGCAGTGCTGCAGATCTCCAAACACTTGTAGCTCTCCACAGAAAGAAGTTTAAACATTCATTTTTCACCTCTAGTTATTCCAATACCGTCCTGCAACCGTCAAAGGAAGCCGGTGTGGAGAAGAGCTCTTGGGAGCACTGGAGCCTGTCGGACCTGTCCCGAGGAGCTGACTCTTGCATCTCTCCTGTGGTGATGGATGGACGGTGCGTGGCTGGCACAACATTCGCTGGGAACGTGCCACCTCGGCCGGAGGCAGCTGGATAGTAAGGTCTGAGGTCCCAGGCTGGACAGGGAACGATGGTGCTGATGAGGGACGTGGAGACCTTCACATTAGGTGCTCAGCCCCTCACCTGGTTTTTTGGGAATTTAGCTCCATTTATAAATCCTGTGGCCCAAACAGCCGGTGCTGAACCCAGGGAGGTAAACACACTTGTTCAAGTAACACACGTCCCTGGGAAGATATGGGGCACACTGGATGCCGCATCTTTACGTGACAAAGAACATTTTCTCAGTATTTGCTGGGTGTCTGTTAAATCTGTATCAATGAGGAAAATCATTGCAGCTTGCAATGACTGCTCTAAGACTGCGTCTATATGGCAAAATTGTGTTGCTTGCTGTCTTTACCTGCTTTCACCTCACTCTGTGAGGCTCCTCAGAAGCTCCCTTCAGGCACTTCTGGACTTGAATAATGTAAATACTCATGTCGTCGGTGTGTTTGCTGAATTCTTATCCTACCTGCTGTCTCGCTTGTAGGCACGTGTGTTAAATGAGAGCAGTTCCCATACAAGCCTGGATGGCACCCTGCTAATAGCTTTTGTCCTGCCAAATGTTTATGATTTATTCCTGCTCTCTGTCGCTGCCTCCTGGTTATCGCTCGGGGGTGGATCTGTAGGGATGCCTCGCGACTTCGCTGCCTACAACCAGTAATGTCGCCCTCGTGCCTGCAATGCTTCTGGGAGGTGATGCGAGAGTGACATTGCCTGCAGTGTCTCTGTCTGAGCCAATTAAACAGAGAAATTAAACAATGTCTGAGTCAATTAAAAAGAGAGATTAAATAATGTGACAAACAGGAGACAATGAAGATGAAGCTCAGTGCTAACTACATCTTAAAGAAGGACAGCAAGTACATGCAAAGCAGCCGGCGTCTCGCTGCAGAGCTGCTGTGCCTCCCCAGACGTGTGCTCTTATCTCGCTGGAGAACGGGAATCATCTTGTGGGGGGCTGATGGCTGCTTGCTCAGGGCCCGCTACGCAGGAGACTTGGCCTCCTCGGTCCTGCTCCTCTGCCCGTCTCCTTGCCCGCTACAGCCGGCGCAGCCTCAGGCCCTGTCCGTGGCGGGGCGGCAGCAGCGGTGCCCAGCCTGGTGGCTGGATGCTCTGTGCCAGGGGAGCGTCCCCCACGCTGGCGGTGGTGCGCGGTCGCAGCCTGCAGCCCTGCTCGTACCGGTAGTGACACAGCCCTGCTCCGTGGCCTGGAGTTGCTGCTCGTGGTCATGGACGCGGCATCCAGCGTAACGTGTGCCAGGAATCCCTCGGTGACGCCTCCTGTGAGCTTGTACCTGCGGCGAGGTTTCAGCATCTTTTCCTGAAAGATGATAATCCAAGACTGAAGACTTAAAAAATGAAGCAGTGTTGAATCCACAGCATCCCTGATGGCTTCCCTGGTCCGGGAGTGGGCGCGTGCCTCGGGGACGGCGCTCTGGCCGCTCGTGCAGCTGGCATTGCATCCGCGTGCATGGGGACAAGGCAGCAGCACCCACTGGCATCGCTGCGCCTGGCAGGCCGACACTGCGCCCGGACCCCACTGGCACCCCGGCCCTGGATAGGGCCGCCGGGCCGGACAGCTGGGCACCCTGCTCCTGGCTGCCCTGCGGCTCCCAGACCTGCTTCAGGAGGCCGTTAGTTCTGCAGAGCGAGCAGGCACAGCGAGACCCATCTGGCTCATTTCGGCATAGTCCAAGGTGAGAGTACCCGGAGGGTGATGCTGCGCAGTGAGCACTGGAAGGTGTTTGGCGTCCTTGGAAAGGAAAAGCCAATGGCTAGACCATCATGACTTCTCTTTCTGTCCATGGTGTGAGCAATGGGGCTTTCCTGATTTCTTTTTTCTGCAGTCTATTGAGTGACTTTTCACTTCCAGAGCTGTTAGTAGAAGTAGCTAATCTGGACTACTTCTTTGCTGTATCTAATTGGCACTTTCAACTGTAAGTAGAGTGATCTACTAATCATTTTGATCTCTGTTCAGTTCTTTGATCTAGCTGTTGTTCTCAGGTGGATATAGTGACAGCACAATTAATTAATTGCAAGTTTATAATCACACAGCTGCAGCATTCTCTAGTTCATTCTTGACATATTACCAGTTGAGTTTCCAGGGTTTGTCATTAATTCTGGCCAGCAATAGTGATTCAAAAAGCCGTCCCTGGACCTTGCAAGTGCCCTTGGTCTGGGAACAGAGCGTATGCACCAGGGAGCTAATGATGGCCTTGCAGGACGCTTGGCTCCATGTGGCAGCCGTGCTGCTGCACTGAGGCACCGGGACCTTGCAGGCGACCACAGACCCAGATCAGCATTTCCTAGAGTCATTTGAGTGTCTGTCGGTAGGTGCTGTATGAAGCTCACAACAGAGCTTCCAGAAGAGCAGGAAAAAACAGGAGAGTGCTTGGGGGAGCAACGCGAACGTCCTCACCATCATTAACTCTTCTGTATCCTCCAGTTTGGGAAGGAATTAATTAACCTCCTGCTGCAGGGATCTGATCAGTCCCTGCTGCAGGACAGGATGAGACCTAGCCCAGGAGCAGAATATCCTCTGTTACATGCTCTTCTCTAAAATGTCTGGCAGGAGAGCAAAGCAGATGCATCACAGACGTGATCTGTCTGTGCTGTTCCTTTTGCTTTGCTGTTTTCCATACCAAAGAGATGACATTGCTCTTCGGACTCGCTTGGCTGGAGTGACCTTGCATCGTGGGCAGGGATGTACAAGAAACCTGTGGATGGAGGCGGTGGCGTCGGGGAAGAGGGCAGGCAACCTGCTTGCTAACACTGGAGGCTGAGGGACCTGCAAAGAGCAAACTCAGCCCTTTGGGGCCCGGCACACTCATGCCAGAGCCAGCTCTGCCCATTTTCGTGCTCTGACAGGGATTGTTCAGCTTTGGTAGGCTCGTGCTCATGCTCCATGGGCTGTCATATCTCTTTGTCAGGAGAGCCACTGGACAAAAGTCTCATCTATATATTTCACCTTCCTTAGAACAAGGCAAATATTTTAGTATCTGTTGAAGAGTATTTGCATTTTTATGGATAAATTCAAGAAAAAAGGCACCACGCAATCCCAATTTGCATCCCTTATTTCCATAGAAACTACAGGAGCCTTCATTGCTTTCATGTGCTTTTGATGAAAATTGAGTGGGGTATCTTTATCCTGCCATAAGGTGGGAAGAAAAATCGGCATTCACAATAATGTCTAATGGTTCAAAGGATACTTTTGCAAAACAACTTGCTGCGACGTATTAACTAACTTGGTGTTTTCCAAATAATGAAAAAGAAAGGCTTGCAACAAGTTTTCTAGAAAGTTTGCTAAACCACTGTAGATTAACATCTGCTTGTGTGGAACAAGGATTGTTTGCCGGTACGTGACTGATGCTTGTGAAATTGAGGTCATTCAGCTCCTAATCAAAGTTCAGACTCTAGCAGGGAGCAATAAAGAATTTATATATCATAATCTATTCAAGCACTTTTAAACTGTGGAAGAAATACAGTAAATACTGTACTGGTGCAAGCAGACAGCTTTACTGTAGGAGCGCAGATGACCGGAGCGAGGGACTGCAGCCCCTCGTGGAGCGTCTGGCCGTGAACGGAAGCATTCAAGCCCTTTGGCATGGGCCGTGCAGGTGGGGGGTGATTCGGTGGGCACAGACCCCTCGCTGCCTGTGGCGGGACGAGCCGGCTGCCTCGGGGTGATGACGGCTCTTGCTTTGGTGTCACTGGTGCGCTGCTGCATGAGCAGCCTGGTCACCAGCAGCGAGGGCTCTGCTCATCTTTTACGTCCAGCGCCTGCTGTAAAAAGGGCAGTTTCATGTTATTATGGGTAGAAATCTAGTGAAATTATGGCGTCCTTCTCCCTGACCACCCTCTGAACTGCTGAAGCCGCCCCAGCGAGGCTGCGTCTGGCACCGCTCCCCACAGCTGCTCCATCAGAGCAGAGACCTGGCTGCACCTTGTCTCGCTTGTGGCCGTAGCCCGGTCGAGCAGGGCCGTGTCCACCCTGCAAGGAAAGGTGCCCCGGGACCAGCGCCCCGTGCCCTGGCACAGCAGCCATGGCGGGAGCCGGGAGAGCTCTACCTATCTGGCTGCATTGCAGGGAGCCCAGCCACAATGCAGGGAGCCTGGCCATGTGGCAGCCAGCTCGGCTGCGATGCAGGGAGCCTGGCCGCGATGCAGGGAGCCTGGCCATGATGCAGGGAGCCCGGCCACGATGCAGGGAGCCCAGTCACGATGCAGGGAGCCCGGCCACGATGCACGGAGCCCGGCCACGATGCAGGGAGCCTGGCCGTGAAGCAGCCAGCTTGGCTGCAATGTGGGGAGCCCAGCCACGATGCAGCCAGCTTGGCTGCAATGCAGAGAGCCCGACCATGATGCAGGGAGCCTGGCTGTAATGCAGGGAGCCTGGCCATGATGCAGGGTGCCCAGCCATGCAGCAGCCAGCCCGGCTACATCGCGGCCAGCCTGGCTATGCCGCAGGGAGCCTGGCCTCAGCACAGCCAGGGAGCTCCTCGTGGCTGCAGCCTGCAGGACTGTGGAGCCCGCTGGCGTCCCACCTTGCCGCCGCGATGCAGCTCTGATTGCACAAGTGCTTAGTGCCTCCGTGCTGTGCATGAAACACGGCATAAGCAGTTGGGGATCGGCATGGCTCAAGCAGTTGGGGATCAGCACAGTGTGAGCGGTCAGGGATTGGCACGGTGTGAGCGGTTGGGGATCGGCATGGAGTGAGCGGTTGGGGATCGCTTCCCATCCAGCGGCTGGCAACACTCCAGCTCCTGCCGTTCGACCAAGTGAGCCCAGGAAAACACCGGGACTGGACGGTGCCGTTAATGACCCTCGCACCAGCCAGTGCAGCTCTCTGGGGAGGAGCTGTTCGGCCTCTCCATTAGCCCCGGGAATTGTTAACACTCCTCCTTTATGACTCATTTTGCCCGCTGTTTGTAAATATTGATCAGGCTTTAAAAACAACTGTTTTCCTCTTTTTCTTGTGCAGAGGCAAGAGCCACAGTGGTGAGTCTGCACCCTGGGGTTCTCCGGCTGCAGTTGAGCGCAGGGCTGGTGGCGGGGGCAGCAAGGACCAGGCGGTGCAGGGCCCTGCAGCGCGCGTGGAGCCGGGCTGCTCCGCTCAGCGCCGTCTGACGGTTGCGTCCCGCTCGGGAACCCACCGGGAAGCGCTTTGAGGCCTGGGCTCGTCACGGGGGCGAGAGGCTTCTCTGCCATTTCTGTCTCTTGGAAGAGGCTGGGTTTGCGGCGCCTGTGCTGCTCGTCCTGACACAGGGCCATTTATATTTGATGATGTTTGGATGAATTATGCACATAGCCACTAAGAGAAATTTAATGATGGGTTTCGACTTATTTTTTATAGATTTCAGCCTTTGAATTAAGCAGCAGTTCACTCAGAGTGCTACAGGGGATAAAGAGTATATTCCAGTCCCTGCTTCCATCACGGCTGCTCTGCCAGGCAAAGTTAACGAGTAAACAGTAATCGCCCACAATTATTGCCCATTACGTGCTCTCTTCACCTGCGATCACACAACAAAGCGCGAGCGTAGAGTCGGAGGAGGAGCTCGGTGGCAAGGAGCTGTCAAGATGAAATAGCAGCAAAAAGACCTGTCAAACGCTGCCTCTGTGAAAGACCTAAATCCTCTCCTGATGGGCCCTCGGTGCAATGTACGAGAGCTACTTCTGTGTAATTATAAATTGTCTGCAGGGCTTATCTGAGAGGTTCAGAGTTGACATTACAATAATAGGGTGGTTGAGCTTTATTTAAGGGATAATGTTCCCGGCAGTGGTGTATACATGGCAATAAATGAGTGTGGTGGGTGATTAACATGGGCGTGAAGCCAATGTGGGCCCTGCTGCGTGGCCGGAAGAGAAGGAGCCCAGCAGGGCCCCGAGTGGCAGCAGGGGCCAGCAGGTATGACATGGGGCTGCACGTGTGACCACGGGGCTCCACATGTGACTGCAGGGCTCCACGCGTGACTGTGGGGCTGCACCTGCAACTGCAGGGCTGCATGCGTGACACAGGGCTGCATGTGTGACCGCGGGGCTCCACGTGTGACCACAGGACTGCACGTGTGACATGGGGCTGCACCTGCGATGGGGGGCTGCACATGTGACACGGGGCTCCGTGCATGACCGTGGGGTCCACGCTGGGAGGGCGCAGCGGATGCCCCTGGGGCAGACGGGTCCCACGGGGAGAGATGAGCGGGAGGATTTGCCTGCGCAGCTCTGGACACATCTGCGCCATCGCCCCGTCCCTGCTGCCTGCCCGGGCTCTCTCTGCAGCTGACAGAGAGCAGGGTGATTTTGGGGCGCCGTTTATCTGACCTGCTTTAGATGCCTACCTTACGGTGAGCTAAATTGTTCCCAGAAATGCCTTTTCTCTCCACCAAGTATAAAAGGCAGAAGGCATAGAGCTCAGATGTGGGCTGTAGACCAGGAGGGCTCGATCCCACCGGAAATACCTGGCTCACCTTGGCCAACGTTTTCTCAGTGTGCCGCTCCGGTTCTACCTTACTGTAAGGATGAATTTTCAAAGGATGAATTTTCTGCGGTGTTTCCATAGAAATATAAGTTGGAAAGGGAAAGTGCAGAAAGCAATCTGTGTACCTGTGCATTTCAGGCAATTTTTTGCTTCCTTGGGTCGGATTTGCCCCCAAGCTAGCCGGGGGCAACGTTTGCCCCCCGCAGGCCTCAGGCAAGGCGCTTCGTCCTGCCACGCTCCCCTGTGGCACTGGGGCAGCACTGCTGCATGTGGGGGGCTGCCACAGCCCCACTGCCTGCAGAAGGGGGCCGGGTGCTGCTGGCAGTGAGCTGGGGACGACACAGTGCCCTGGAGCTTGCGGCTTGCAGCTGTTGCCTGAATCTGGTCCTTCATACTGGGTAGAAAAAAAGAAAATAGCCGATGCACAATCTCTGACTCAGACGTGTCCCAGCCCCACCTGGGAGCTCTGTGCCCGGAGGCAGCTGCAGTGCTTCACAGCTGAACATCGTGGGAGGCAGCTCGTCGCTGCAGCTCGGCTCAGGGCTGCAGCCCCCATAGTCATCGTGCGAGCTGTCAGGTTGTGGTAAATTACAGGGGTCCAATACTATTTTAAGGGAAGGGAAAAGGGCCTTGCTCCTGGCTGCATCAGCTGTGGGGGCAGACAGGTGCTTGCAGGATTGTTCTCCACGGAGGCAGCAGACTTCCCCCTGCCCCAGCAGCTGGAAAGCAGCAGAAAGGCAGTGTGCCCCTTGGTGAGCTTTGATCCCAGTGCTAATCACGGAGACCGATTTAGATTGGCGGCGCTGCTGGGCTGGCCCCGCTCTGGAGGGTTAGTGGTGTTATTAACTGGAGGAAATTCTACAGAGTAAGTATTAGCCTTGTATTATGTAGAATTTTTAAGTGCTTCATTAATTTACAATTCTACTTTTTATTAAATTAATTTGTATTTTAATGAAAAAAATAAGTGGATCTAGCGCTCTTCTTGGAGCAGCAGTAATATGCAGCCGGCGTGTGAAGGAGCCGGGGGCTCTGGGTTCCCGGGGCCGCTGCTGCCAAGCGAGGTACAGCGGGAGGCAGACCACTGCCTTCCCCAAGCCTGGCAGTGGTCGGGGTCCTCCCTGCTGCCGGCTTGTCCCCTCTCCTCCTCCTCCTCTTCTTTGCAGAAACCCGGCCTGTGGTGGGGAAATGCGTGAGGACTGGGGAGCCTCCGAGTTCGCTCCCTCTCTGGGCACAGGGGCCAAATCAAGGACTTCAGTGGAAATCAAAAAAAGAAAAGTCGTGTTGTCTGCGATGGGTGCTCTGAAGCTCCTCTGCGCGTGGCAGCCGACGGCCCTCGCAAATGCCCGTAAAACGCTCCATGTCTTTTCCCGACCGGGGACTGCTGCCCCTCGGGGACGGCTGCGTCATGGCTCTCCTTGACTGACGTCTGTCAGCTCTGGAGCAGGGCCGAGCGCACTTCTGTAAACTAAATGCTTTATAAGGCAAAGCAGGGATCGTCCTGAAATCGCTGATGTCTAGCAACACGGCTAGCAGCTCAAGTGTGACAAAAGTGGCATTTTTCTCTGCAAGTATTTTTTTCGTACAGAGGATTTCAGACACAGTTAAGGCCAGTCTGAAAGTAACAAACCCATCAGTCCTGCCGTGTGCCCCCAGCCCTCTAGTCACTAGGTGACATCTCTGGTGCCTCCACAGACTCCTCAGCTTTGTAGTGGCATAAAAGCATTTCCTTCAAGGTCCTGCAGTATTGCTTCAGACAGTAATAATTTAATGAGGCTAGTCTTCAGGGCTTTACTAATATAAGTTGACTGAAAAGGAGGTGCTCTCCACCAAGCCATGTTTCCTTCCAAACTCTTTCATCACCAGGTTTGCTGTTAATCTTGCATGCTGCACTCCCACAAGTTCCTTTCCTTTTTAGACAAGCTAATTTAACAAACCTTTTTATTTTATTATTCTTTTTTGATAGCATTCAAACGTCTGCTAAGAGAGCTTATGCCCTGTGACCCCACAGCTTGTGTCTGGAGATGAGTGCAGTAACCGTAAGCCACAAATCTGGGTCTCGGTCCAGCCTGTGCACGCAGGAGGCGACCGTCACTCCGGGAGTGTGCAAATGTTGGTTCCTCGCAGCTGGGTAGAGGAACACCAGGGGCATTGTGTGTGCAGGGGATTTTTTTAGAAAAGAAAATTGAGCAATAAACATCCAGAGAAATGAAACATTTAAACATTCAAAGTAATTGATACCAAGAAAAAAATATGATAGGATGAAATCTCTTCCTGCAGTAAACTGTCCATTAGTTGGGCCATCAGCATAACCCTAATCTAAAGTTACGAGGATCCATTACAGATATAATCAGATACAATTTTCTATATTCCATGAATCAAAAGCACCGTATGTATTAAGAGCCTAGTTTGTCTTTTTGTTCCTGCCTTCTCCTGGAACAGTATATATCTGATTTCTTGTGTTATATTGCTCTGATGTCTGCTAAGGGCACCATGCCCTAGAAATTCACATTAAATAACTGAGAGTGAGCACTAGAAATGAAAAAAGTGAAATACTATCTAGACAGCAGGAAGTAAAAATATGAAAAGTGTTGCACTTACAGAAGGAAAAAAAGCCTATTTTTATGACTTGAATAGACAGTTGGTATAAAGAGAAATTCCTCACCTAGGAGCAGACATACAGCTGAGCTGCAGCAGGCTGCTGAAATGTTGTAATCTGCAAAATGCCAGGATACAGCACAGATTTTAACTTTGAAGTGGGTGTAGGAGGTGGGTGTGGATGTGCAGTGGGACAGAGCGCGCGGAGGCTCCCAAACGTGCTGCACGGTGACCGCGGCCATCCTGGGCATTTTGGCCCCATAAGCGCTAGCCAGGGGATGTTCCTCTTGCTCTCGGGTCTGTTGGCCGTGTTGTCACCCTCTCTCCACAAATCCTGGTCACCTCCTTCCTTTCTGCTTCTCTTCCCTATCCTGCTTGTCCTTTGTTTTATTTTGTTTTGTAAATTTTTGGCATTCTGGCCATCAACCAGATTGTTGTCCTTCTGCAGCCCCCTCCCAGGTCCCTGCACTGCTGCTCTTGCCTCTAGCTGACGAGGCAGGTCTGTATTTGGGCACAAGACAAATCCCACCCTTTCCAGCTCAGGGCCATGTCCCAGGTCCACCTGACATCTCTGGCTGTCTGTACCCACGTCAGCTGTCACCTCTGAAATACAGAGACATTCAAAGATGGAGTGGCTTGTCCAGGCATGGGAAAGCGTGCCCAGTGGCGAACCCCATGCTGCTGCCCGGCTCACCTGCGCCATCTGCGGCTTTGCAACTCCTTGACCCTGCACCCTCTCTTTCCTGTCTGCTTTGCACCCAGCAGGGCAACCCCTGGGTGAGCCGTGCTGCAACGCTTTGCTGCATGCGGCAGTGTTTTGTTCGCAGGCAGTTACCAGGGGTTTTGTTCTGACCTGAAATGCCTTTGCTGGGACTTGCCTTCCAGAGAAACCACTGGAGAGTGGATGTTTTATCAGAAAGTCTAGAGGGATCTGTGCTGGTTTGTAGTGACCATAAGAGCTCACAACTCCCATCTGGAAGTTCCCCATGTCTTTGCACACAATTTTCAGAAATGCGTGTGTGTGACCTCCATGCAGGCCCCAACACAGTGTTTCTGGGGTGGAAAGCAGCGTCTGCAGCAACATGGCCATCTGGAGCAATCCTCCTCTCCTCCCCACTTCATCAATTCTCCAGCTGTTTTCTAATCTCATTTGGAAGAAAATCTCTCCGTCTCCCCAGCCTGTCCCATTGATTTATCTCTGCCTCAGTTCCTCTCCATAGGTGCCTGTCCGTAAGAGGGGATGCTTTAATTTATTCAGCACACGGGACTTTAGTGCCATTTCCTCCAGTAATTTATACCCTACTTCCACTGATGACCCGCATTATTTACCTCTTCAAAGCATTTTAGGCAACAGCCAGTGGGGAAGGCACTCTCCAGAAGAGCAGTCTGAGACCATGTTGTCGCTGGTGCTCAGTGGGGTTTGCAGTGTACCTTGGGCTCCGTCGGTCTGTCAGACTCCAGAGGGAGACAGGTCGCTCTCCTTGCTCCTGGAGCCATCTCTCACCCCAACGCCTGGTGTCACCTTGCGGGGTGCTGCCAGTGCCTGGGAGCTCCCCGAGGATGAACTTGCCCTTTTTCTGGGCCGTGCGTCCTTGCCACGGGCAGACTTTGCTCAGAGCAGTGGAGTGCAAGCCAGGAGATGTCTCCTTGAGCGAAGCAGGAGGAGCAATGGCCCTTTCAGGCCAGCGCAGGGATCAGCCTTCAGGGCATGTTGCAGGCTTGGTGCTGAATTCTAGGGAGAGGAAAAAAAGTTTATAAAAGGACAATATTCTGCCAGTCGTTTGATCAGCCTGAGTCAATTCATGCATGTGAGATGCTGGAAGAGCCCAGCGCACCCTCTGCAGGGGCAGGAAAGGAAAAGGCTGCTGGGGCGCCAGCTGCGAGGTGGGTCCCATCCTGGGGCCGAGCGGGATGCCACCAGCTGCCAAGGAGACAAAGGAGAGGCAAGAAGAAATGAAATCTGGTTTGGGGTTTCTTGGCTTGAGAGACAGGGATCAGCGAGATAACGAGGCAGCATGCTCTGAGGGCAGAGGAAGAGCTGAGGACATGGGTAGCTGCTCGTTAGCAGCTAGAGACGTGTTAGCTCTCGACACCAGCCTCTAGCGCTTTGCTCTGGCCGGTTCAGAGGGAGCCTTTGAATGTCCCCGAGAAGGAGGGCTTGCTCCCTGCTCCCTGCTGCGGCTGCTCATGAGCAAGCAGAGCAGCAGCTCTGAAGCTACTCTGCTAAAGGCTTGAGAAATTAATTTTGCCTGTCAGAGATTCAAATGCACGGGTGTGAACTGAGGTTCAGCAAAGTAAGCTAACCCACCTGGCTGCTCTCCAGCTCCAGCAACACTGCTCACAACAGGGAAGGGAAGACCAACAAGTACCTGCCTGTGTAAGCTGGTGTTGTCTTCTGCATGAAACATGCCCTTAATTAATAGCAAGGATGAACCTAAGTCACTATCTCTGTTATCAATTTGTGGATGTGGTTGGATTGTCTGTCTCCCAGGACAGTAATATCCCTTCATCTTATTGCAAATTGCTCGCAGCATCCTTCTATTACACAGGCTTAATGCTTGAAAAATAGAGATTTAATACTTTGCCATATCAGACTAAGTGAGGTCAAAGCAATTCATATTCACGATCCTGCAAAGCTCCCTGATAGTGTTTCCTGTGTGAAATATGGATGTGAGGGTAATAAACTGGGGAGTCCTTGCCCTCTGCTTCGAAGGGTCCCACAGCAGCGAACGGCGCGATGGAGACCTCGCAGCCAGAGCATTCGGCATGTTTCCCGAAGGACAGCAGGTGGTTCTGGCACATGGAGGATAGAGGCACGATAGGGGAACACGGCCCTGCTGCAGGGCTGCACCACTGCCCCCAAACTCCTCCACTGCCTTCCCCACGCCGGCAGCTCCTGCTCCTTTCCTGGCCTTAAGAGGCTTCTGCTAAGGGAACTTGCCTTTGACCCTGGGAAAGGGCACCTCTTCTTTAGTGGGAAACATGGGAAAGGTTTATATCCCCATTTTCAAGACCTGCAGAAATGCCAAGAATCCTTTAAGAGAGACCAAAGATGGCCTATACCATAGATAGTCAAAGACTATATTTTCCTTGGACACTGAAAAAAATGAGATTTTTGGTATGTTGGAAGTAATGATACCCTGTAATAGGGCTGCCATGAGAAGAGCAGATCTGAACGTCTGCAAGACGCCTGGTGGGGGTCTGTCTGTCCCTGCTCCAGCTGTGGGAACACATCCCATGGGGAAGTGCTGGGACTGTGCCATTGGCACTGCCGTGCCGAAGCAGACTGCCTTTCTACTGGCTTTTGCACAGGCAGTGCTTGTCACCAGCACTGTCATTAAAAGATTACAGGTCGCAAAAAGGATTATTTCTGAATTTGCAGAATTCTTAGAATACAGCTACTGGACTAAAATTAACTGGTTTGTTTATAGACCTCATGTGAGGTCTATAAAAATACCTTGATTACAGAAGGAGGGCTGGCTGCGGAGAGCGACTGAGGTTTTCCCTGCTGGGAGCAATCTACTGGTGGCAGTAGGTCACACCAACATGACTGTGACTCGCACCTCTGCAGCAAGCATTCCCAGGAAGGGAGCTGTCAGGAGCGTGCGGTGTCTTCCGCAGCGCCGCGACGTGCTGATGAGGGCTGATGGATGGCTAATTGCACAGCAAGGCTGCCGTGACGGAGCTGTTCTCGGAGCCCCTCAGCCACCGAGGTCAGCAGTGTTGCAGACGGCATAATTTTTCATAGCATGCTCCTTGTATCCTACAACTCCTGCTGTAATGGACTAGCAAATTACCACAGTATTTAAAAAGTAGCAATTTATAACATTTTGATAACTGCATGCTCCTGAGGCTATATCATCTGTGCCTGCAGAATGAATGAATAGGAGGGATCTCCTGCCCACAGCCTGGACACATGCGGGTAGGAGAACACGCGTGTGCCCTGCTCGCCTGCCCTTCCGTGCCATCCGTGGTTCGTCCAGCCGGATCCTGGGAAAAAACCCTCCCTTTCCGGCATGGGCTCGCTCGCTCCCATTCCTGTTCATTTCAATGTATTCTGACTTGGGGAAGTGGCTGATAAAGCTGAGAACTCGTCTCAGATGCAAAGCAACCTGGATGGCTGTCTGAGCCGGAGGCCGCGAAGCTGCACGTGTTGACACGGCTAAGTCTGAAGTCCTACGTCTAGGAGCAGACAGTGGAGGCCAGGAGTCCACCCGGCGGCTGGGAGCTGGGGTCCTGCTCTGAGAAAGACATTATGGCTCAGTAGCTCATTCACACTTAATGTTTTGGGGTATTTTCCAGGCATGCTAACACCACCAACACCCATTTCTTCCTTACCGGATGCAGAGAAGAAATTAGCTTTTCGTGGGCTGAGAGGGGGATGCAGACATGTTGTTTCCGAGTCGCTGACAGGGCTCCAGCGCCCTCCCAGCCTCCCCTTTCCCTAGCTCAGCTCCCTGGAGCCCACGTGGGCGCTCGCCAGCCAGGTGCATTGGCAGCTCTCACGTATACGCGGTCGCTCATCACGTGGGCATTGCTTTAGTCTCCAGGTGGCGTCAGGGTCGTCGTTGCTGTAATCGTGACAAAGTGGCAGGGCTCGTGGAGCCATTACGGCCCTATTTACAAAGCCCCAGAGTCAGCAGGCAGTTTTTTCCAGACCTCTCCTTACCCCTGGCCGGGAATGCACCTTGGGCCCATCCCGCATGCCCCTGCCACGGTGCCCATGTGCTGCCCGCGAATGCGCTCGCACCATGATGCACACATCTCGCTCTCTGTTTTAAATACGTGCTGCCCCTCAGCAGGTACGTCGCTTTCGGTCCATGGGAGACATGGTTTTTGCTTCTTTTAAAGAAGGAATCTGAAGAATTGAGTGCAAGAATTTGCATGGAGACATTCGTCCCTTTCAAGTAAATAAAACCTCACCCCCCGGTCATGGCAGCAGGTCAGCTCTTCCTGCACAAGTTAGGCCCTGCGCAATTTTCTTCACAGAAGTCTTCGCCTTCAGCAAAACTGCCAGGAACGGCATCCTGGGGGGGAGCAGCTGGATCAGGGCGCGCTGGCGCGAGTTCGGGCAGCGGCAAGTTGCCCATCACACAGCAGCGACTAGCAGAGCGAAGGGAAGCGCCCGTCCAGCCTCGCGCAGGCGGTGGCAGTGCTGGTGGGGGTGCGGGGTGCCCATGCCTGGCTCCAGGCGCTGCAACGCCCGCGGGACCCTGCCCATCCACAGAGCGGGCTGGGAGCTGGGAGGTGCAGGAGCCAGGCCTGGGAGGCAGAGGAGGCTGGTGACCGACCTGGGCTCGGTGCACACGTCTTCTGGAGACACTGATGCTGCAGAATTTGCAAGCCTGCGGCAATGCATGCTCTCCAGGAGCAGGTGTGTGCTTGCCTGCTGGGTGTGCTTTGGCCACGTGTGTGCAGGTAAATCCATGCCTCTGTGCTTCAGTACACATCTTGCCGCAAATGTGTGTGTGAGTGCATGTTTGATAGCAAACTATTCCTGCACTAGTACTTCAGCAACACTTTTTATTAACTGCTTTCCCTCTAGAGTGATGTAACCCTGCTCCATGCAATAAAGATGGGTCCAATTAATCAGATGGATAAAAGTGGTTAATGCACCTTAGAGAAGTGTGATTTAATTGGAAACGATTATTACCTGCCACTCCTATGTAAAGAGTGTGAGAATCAGCACTAATGACTGTGTTATGAACATGACTTTTAATTGCTATATGGTCCTGTGATTTAAGTCTTTCTCTGGGCGTGCTTTAGTTTCCCAGAGATTTCAGGTGGGATGCTGATTACAACGACACGCTGGGGATGAACAAGGCACATTGCAATGAGTTTGGACTTTCCGTCCTGTTTGTGCTCATTCTCAGGTGGAACAAGAAGAATTGCTGATTTGCATTGGAAATCCACAGAGATTGGCTCCGTTTCCACGGCACCAAGGACTCCGCGGAAGCGGCACTTGGCTGCACCTTGCCTCCTTGCTCACCGCTGTCTCCTGCCTTCCTCCGATTCTGCACGCGCTCGCCTCACTCCAGGTGTGGCTGAGGGATCGCAGGCTGACCGGACCCTGGCGGTCCGACCTCGGATGGGATCAGGGCACTGTGGTGCTGCCTGGGCTCCCCAGCCCAAAACCACACAGCGAGCGCTGGCACCACAGGATACGCCGAATCCCCGGGACCCCGGGACCTGTCGGCGCCCATGGGGCTGCGGCCCCGACTGGGACATCGCTTCCCTGGTGGGAAGCGGCGCAGAGGAGACGTGGTGGGAGAGGGCCGGGCGGCCCGGGCAGCCCAGACATGGCGGCATCTGCGGAGCCGCCAGGAATCGCCCACGGTGCCTGGCTGCGCTGCCTGCGCTTTGGTCTAGTGCTGTTGTGCCCCCCTTAGGAGCACTAAATTCATTCACAAGCCTGAAAGAAAGCAAGAGGTGCTCTTTTAAAGAAAAGGATGCCATTCACAGGTTCTATAGTACTTATTTCATCTGAGCCTACTTAAAAAGGACCTTTAAGCATTTAGTTAACTCACTTTGATGCTAGATACAATTCTCTCCAATAAATCTCATTTTAGCTGTTGCTTTAAATTAAGCAAATTTCCCACCTGCAGGCTGGTAACCAGCAGCCAGGTCTGCAGTGGCTTTCTGAATTGTTCAGTGGGAGCACGATGTGCCGATCTGCAGATTTCATTTGCCAGCCCTCGAGCTGAGCTGTGACTGCTCATGTCCTGCTGCCTTTGCTGGGTTATTCAAACTCACACCCACCTTCCCAGGGAGGGTGGTTTTCTCTGGTGATGGGGAAAGTGTTTAGCATTATCAACTAACTACATGCAGATGTTCCTGCTTAACTGATTTCTGATGTTCATAATCAGGTCATAATCAGGTGTGGAGCTGTGGTCCTTATAAACACAATCTCAGCAAGCAGGCAGTGTCTTTGCTACTGGATCCAGAGATGCAAATGCTTTGCCAGAAGTATTTGTTGTCTTGTTTCTTAAAGATAGATAGATAGTATATTGCTGGAAAGATGCAGGGTATAGCTTATTTGTGCCTAAAAAGTGAGAAATATGAAGTGCGTAGAGCAGGTCCTACCAAAGTGCTATGAAGCTGGGTTGGAGGCACTAAACTCGGAAAGATGCTCAAGAGAAAACCCTGCCACAGCTGAAACCAGGCCAGAAATGTGGATCTTTTGTGAAAAGAAATTGAAAAAAGGGCCAGGCAGGAGGGTGTAGACTGAGGCCGTGGCATCGCGGGTTCCTCCTCTAGGATGTTTGCTATCTGAGCTTGCCGGGCTCCTCTTGGATCTCCGGATCATCAGCCCAGATGCTTGTAGAGAGCTGAAGCTCATTTATGGGCTCTTCTCCCTGTCTGACTCTAGCGCCTCTGGGGCCGCCGCTGTCCTGGGACCGTGCTGAGCCCCGGCCTTGGCAGCTGCCTGTCCTGGGGCCGGGTCTGGGTCTGGGCTGCCCTGCGGTGCCGGTGCGGTGGGTGGCTTCACGCATGGCCGGACCAGCGCGCTCTCCAGCCCATGAACTACAGGGCCTGAGGCATCACGTGTAAACTTAAGTACAAAAGGAGAAAGCCAGTGTGGGCTCACCATTTGCCTTGACAGCCTCTGCTTCACACCTTGGATTTCGTAAGCTGCTTCCTCCCTCTCCAGGACTGATGCACAGCGAAGGCAGAGCCAGCTCCTTGGGATCGCAGGCAGCCCTCGGAGCAGCACCCCTGCCGCGTGTCATCGAAAACCGGCACTTATTCGTTCACCACAAAGCAAAAGAAACTCCTGAACCTGTGAGGAGGAAGAGTGTGCATGCGTGTGTACATGTGCATGTGTGTACACGTGCACGTGTGTGTGTGATAATGGCAGCATCCCATGGCCCTGCTGGCGAGCAGGTGGCATGTGCGGCTTGGATGCCACGGGAGCCCGGCGGCGCCGGGAGCGGGGGCTCATGCTGTGGCTCGTTCCTGCTCCAGCCCCAGGAAGGAGTTTTGTGTTTCACTGCACTGGAAAGCACCTGCCCCTTTGCCTGGGTTCCTCTCCCTCCTGCGGCTCCAGAAAGGCGCTGGGCTGGGCCGCGGTGCTCCAGCACAGCCCCCTCCCCTGTGTCTTCATGGTTTTGCTTTTGGCTTAGATGGAAGCGAGGAAGGGATGACAGTGTGAAAAGCAGACAAGCCAGCCCGCAAAGGTGCTGCAGCCCCTGCTGGAGACTTAACTTCAGCGCACAGACCTGCTCCTCTGCGTGCTCCCTCCGCCTGCGCTTGCCGCCCGCCCCAGGGACCGAGCGGCATCTGGGAGCGGGAGTGCTCCGGACCTTGCTCTTGCCCCAGTGCGAGGCTTGGCTGCATCGGCCCCTTGCTCCCGTCCGTAGGCAGTGGCTTGCAGGTGCCTGGGTTCCTCCTGCCTCTGGAAATGGGAACAGGGCAGAGAGGGGCCTGTCGCGTGCGATTCCACTTGCTTCCAGCGGCAGGTCAGAGCGAGCGCTGGTCTCCCGGCCGCGTCCGTCTGCCTCCCCCGGGACGGGCAAACAAGGACGGGAGGAAGGTGGCAGGTGCAGAGCGTGCTTTCGCTGCCTTCGCACGGCCACCGTGGGGTTGTGGCACGCGGGCCGCAGGGCACAGCGGCGTGGGCTTTGCAGAGGGATGCTGCAGTCACGTCTCCAGGTTTGTCCCCCGCTCAGCGGGTCTCTCCAGCCAGAGCCTCTCTCCATCAGCACCGAGCCCTTTAAAACCTGTTTCAGAGCCTGCGCAGGGAAGCTGCAGCCCTGAGCGGTGCAAGCCGAAGGGCGAGACCCGTCCACAGCGGTGCAGGGAGAGGCATCGATGGCCCAGCTCGGACCCCAGTTCCCGCTGCAATCCCGCCGCCAGCAGTGCAGGGCCCCAGCACTGTGGCTCCTCCGAGTGCACTTGCAAACTGAGCTGATTTAATAAACAACAGGAGTGTTTTCTCAGACCACATGCTGAGCTGTATTCAAAATACATTTGTACGAACATCAATTTTTAATGCAATTTATGCCAAATGTTGTTGCAAAAAGCAGCTGTTAACATGACATTAATTCAATCACTGGAAATACAGTACGTGCTGCTAAATGAAAACATGTTATTAGTCAATTAGATTAACTGGATGTAACTCTTCCAGAGGCAATGTATTATGGTCTCTACATGGTTAATTACATCGTACAAATTACATGGCAATAAGGGTTAGCACTGGACACACACATGCAATTAATACATATGCAGAAAAAACAGCTTGTAATTCACAGTTGAACTCTATCAAAATTATATGAAATATGACTATCTTGCGAACTTGAAATAGTATGTCAATAAAGAGAATTATGCTGAAATTATAATGGGAACAGGGCAATTTCTAAAAGAGCCAGGAAAGTCTTTGCTGAGAGATCACAGATGTTCATAGTTGCTTTCATAATGAGTTTTAATCTGCTTTAAAAAGATCATTTTAATTTTAACCAGAAATTCTCCCAGCCCTGGTGAAGTACCTCCTTGTGCGGGAATCTCTCCGCGCCCACACGAGTGACGACTTCGCTACCTCCTCCCTTGTTTGTGTTTTATGCTGAATTTGTGCCCACGTGCAGGGAAATGTGCCAGACTGGCACCAGGAGCGGGCACTGTGCCTGGAACAGCGCTGCGCCATCGGCGCCACAAACCCGCCGCACGGCACGGGTGACACCGCGGACACCGGTGATTAACAGCAAGAGCCGCCCATAGCTGCCGGGGTGCCCTTAGCGGATCGGGAAGGGGTCCCTGATTCCCAAGCTGGGCAGGGACACGCAGGGTCCCTCCAGCAGCGCCCCTGCTCCGCTCTTGTCCCCAACACGGCTTTCTGCGCAGCTCCTGCTGGTCCCCAGCACGGCTCAGCCCTGGGCACGCTCCGGCTGCGCGGCCCCGCAGCAGGATGCCTTCAGCCGCGGCAGGAGCATCCGCGCAACCTCGGCACGCTCAGCCGGGCGCTGCCGCCACTGTTGGCTTGGCAGCAGCCACTGACAGTGAGAGGTGATAAAGCTCCCGGAGATATTCCTGTCTCATCCGTCTCGTGTAAATCAGAGGAAGGCTGGAAACATCAGAGGAGACAAAAATGTAAAAGCAATAAAGAACCGACTCTCATTGAAAGCAGAGGCTGGTTCGACATGACCACTGGCAACAGAAAGATTTCACATGATCGGGGGTTGCTTACTTGAGGAATTGTTGATTATTTAGTGGCTGCTTAAGGGCTGGAAACCCCAAGCTCCTGCGGCTGGCAGGCTGATGAAAGGAGCACGCGCGGCCCAGCACAGCCCTTGTTTGCCTGCTCTGAGGAGCAGGAGCAGTTTCTGGCTGCTTGCTCAGAAATAAAAGGAGCCCAAGAATCAATCATTTGTTTACACTGTAAAACTTGTTGAAAATCAATTGGCTCCACATGTTGCAGATCTGATTGCATTTTGTTAGCGGTCACAGGGAATGGTTTTCCCTTGACGTGCCTGTGCTCGTGCTTTCTTCAATGCATCAATTGTACCAAGCTTTTAGGATAATTGAGACCCGGCAACAATCCCCTTTATAAATATTAACTCTGATATGCTTGGGAAACTCTGCCTCTCTTGGATGAATTTTTAACTAGCTATTTTAATCTATTGCTTCTTGTTAGAAAAGCAGTTTCTTGGCCCCCGCTCTTGTCTCTTTGGCTGCGGGAGAGGCGGCGTTCCTGGGTCGCGCTGCCTGTGCGGTGCTCCGTCGCTGCGAGGACGCCCCTGCTCTCTGCTAGCAGGAGCTGGTGGTTTTGTTAATGTTTTATCTATCTGTTGATTTCTCTTGCCGCCCGGGTCCCGACACAAAGTCAGGCCTCTGCGGGCTCGAGTCGCCGCTCGCCACTCACTGCACAGCAGAACCACGGCCAGCCCAGGCTGCCCTGCTCTTGGTGTCGCTGGGCTGCTCTCGGCATTGCTGGATGCCTTCTCTGTTCTTGAGTCTCCTGCTCAGCCCCACAGCGAATTGAAGGTTCAGGAGGAATAAGTGCTCGGGCTCCTGCCTTCGTCGGCAGCAGAGCCGTGCCGGGTCTGGAGGCGGCAGTGGGTGCCATGAGCTGGCACGGGCGGTTCTGGCAGCAGCTCCCTCTCGGGGTGTCTCTGCTCTCCGCCTCTTCCTTGCATTGCTTTTCCTACGGAGCAGCACAGCCCCTTTGCATCTGCACATGCTCTAGTTCATACTGACCACAAGCAGCAGGATGGGATGGGATGGGACGGGATGGGACAGGACAGGACAGGATGGAACAGGACAGGATGGATGGGGATGCAGCTGCGTTTCTGGACGTGCTGCCTTCAGCCGAGTCCCTGTGTCCATGACCGTGCTGTGCCTACTCCCTCCTCCATGCACCCCTCTCCTTTCCCATCCTTGTTTCTCTCCGTCCCCTTTGCTGTTTTCAGGACGACCACCTCCTTGGGGGGCCAGAGCTGCCTTTCTGCATGCTGCTGCAAGACTGCAGCCAGAGGGACTGTAACAAGCAGCATCCCAAGATGCCCAACAGTGCCATGAGTTTGCCAGGCCTCTGAAGGCTCTGTGATGGGCTTGTCCCTCTCCAGCAGGGAGGTGGCAGCCACAGCTCGGTACCGGTGTCCCTGCTGGTCTTTGCTTCGTGCCATCTGTGCTCGTCAGTGCGGTTCTGCAAAGCAGCAGGTCGGAGTCCGACAGCTCTGGCCTCTCTCAATTAAACTGTCTCTGTTCCCCCAGCATCAGGTGTTACTTTCTTTAATATCATCTGAAAGTCTGTCAAACTGTGTATTTTCTTGTGAAACCTCTGTACAGAAAAAGACAAAAGGAATAAGGGAAGCTGTTAAAATGAAAGCCCTACTTTACATTTCAAATACTTTAATAGATTTTTCCTCTTCTTTTTTCTTGGCTGTTTAATAAGAGCTCTTAGAGGATTTCCTTATGGTGACGGCTTTCCAAGGGAGGCATCCACGAGGCTGGAGAGGCTGTGTCCTGGTCCGGCCCCTGCTCAGCTCTGGGGCTGTTCCAGCCGAGCAGCTGCACGAGTGGAGGCGGGTTGCGCTGCCGGGAGAAGCGGCATTGCTGCCGCCGGCACTGACCTAAGAGGCGCCTGGGAAGCGCCCAGGAGCTGTGCCGACCCCCGAGCAGCCGCTGTTCCTCTCCCACGCCTGCAGCCCCAGCGCTTTCCTGAGGGTGCAGGGCTCCTGTCAGGCTGCCGAGCCGCACGTGGCTGCCGAGCCCAAGACCCCAAGGCAAATGCCGGCCGAGATACCTGGTCTGGGACGCTCGCCTGTGGTCCACTGTTTTATATATATGCTCGGACCAACTTCACCATGCTATGAATATTATTAAAATGTTCTGCTAGTCAGGAAAAGCTCAGCTTAGCCTGAACAGCATGTAGAAATCGAAGTATGAGAATGGCATTTCATTTTCTCGGAGACCGTGCTAGGGGAGCGGAGGTTGCTCGGTGCAGACGGCCAGACCCTGGCGCATCTTCTCTGCGGTCCGTGCCGTCTGCCCAGGGACACAGCTCTGAGCAGGGCTGCATCTGGCCGTGTGAGCCTGGCTCCTGGCCAGGGGGCTGCCTGCACCCACGTCCATCCGGCAGCGCTGGGGGCAGGAGCAGGAGGAGGAAGGGTTGCTCCTGGGGCGAGGGAGCTCGCGGAAGCAGCACCGGCACTGTCTGCTGGAGCCGTTGCTGATCTGGAGACCGGGGCGCAGCTCCTCATCCATCCGGCAGCACGAGGAGCAGGAGGAGGAGGAGGAGGAGGAGGAGGAGGAGGAGGAGGAGGAGGAGGAGGAGGAGGAGGAGGAGGAGGAGGAGGAGGAGAAAGCAGCACTGGATGCCAGAGTTGTTGCTGGCCCAGTGGCCAGGATGCATCTGCATCCGTGGTTTGTCACAGATGGGGGACAGAGCTGTAGCGCCTGAGCCGGCCCTGCTGCATCCCGGGAGGCCAGCGGAGCCACGGCGCGTGGCTGGGCTGGGCAGACACTGCCTCCCTGTGCGGAGACCTCCGGGGTCTGTTGGCCGCAGCCAAGGCACAGCCACATCTTTTGGGTCCGGGTCGGTATTTTCCATCCGGGGGGGGTCGGCCAGAAGAGCCGTGGAGTTGCTTGCAGGTCCGGCCTCTGAAGGGTCTGCTCCTGCCCCAGGAACGCCTGCCGGCACACGGGGATAGAGGGGAAAAATGGCATTTCTGACCCGATGACGAACGACAGCTGTCCGCGTGCTGGTGCTCAGCACAGCAGCCCTGGTTGGAGCGGGGAGCTGCTCTCCGGCCACTGTGCTGGCCAGCCCGACCCATATTGCAGCATTTGGGAGGCCAGGTTATTTCCTGGCTGCTCGAGATGGTTGCAAAATTTAGTGGCAATGCTAAAACAGATAGACTGTGGAGTGTCACATTTTGTTAGTGCTGCGTGGGGAAGGATTGTCAAACCGGCAAACAGGACTCATCTGAAATCAACACAAACTCTGATGCTTATTTCCATTGAAAGTGTTGTGTTGTGAGTGGACGTCAAAGCCGGGACTCGAACACCTTTGCTTGCTGCCAAATATAATGTTAGAGTCTGGAGTGCTAACCAAAGCTGATGGAAGTGTATTTATTTAAATTGTCAAGATAAATTAACTTTTAAAGCCACAATGAAGAAGTCTTAAAGGTCTGTGCCACGAATTGGAGGCATGAATATTCAGGCACATGCACTCATTGAATTAGTTTGTTGCAAACATATTTGGAGGCAGCTGTTCATTTAATAATCAGGGATAATCACAGGAATAGATGACCAGTTACTCCATCTAAATTGCATGGTTAAAATTATAATTTTATAACTCTATCTCAGCAATTAGATTTAAAAGCTATAAAAATCCAGCAAAACCTGTTTGGGGGAAAGCTGTTATTCATTTAACGCCAAAAAGCCAAGGTCAGATGTGGGCTGCCACAGAGCGTGACCAGCAGCAGTGTCTCCGATGCCTCGCCGGGTTCCGACACAGACCAAGGTGCGGGGCAAGAGTCTGCAGCAAACAGTCTGAGGCTAAATGCGGTCCACGCAAGGGTTAACTTTTTTGGCAGTTCCTGTCTTCATTACAATATTTGTCCCAAGAACAGATGAATTCCTCTCATTCTTTTTGCCTTTCCAGCCTTTTGTCACGGGAGCGCGTTTCCCAGGGCTGCGATGTTTGATGCTCGCTCTGAGTTATGGCTGTGCCGTGTGCTGTAAAAGTTTGACTCTTTCAGCTCTCCACGTTTCGATTCTACCCCTGCAGGCTATAAACAACCCAAATTACCTCTTTCTTTAGCTTCCAAGAGGACTAATCCCCTGTCTAGTGCTTTATCAGTCAGTTGAGAAAGCGTTAGACCAACCTGCCAATCCAAACAGAATATATTGAAAAAATGGTATTACTACAACACAGAACTGTGCCGTAATTCACCGCACAGCTCAGCTGGGAAGCTCAGAGCCACGTGGCGGCTCGTGGCTCCATCCTCGTGGGGTTTCACCCTGCGCCTTTGGGCTGCGTCTCCCTCCCCGCTGCCTTTCAGCACCCCCGGTCCCTGCTCCTGCCTGGCACCACGCGTGGCTTCCTGCTCAGCTTCGCTCGGCAAAGAGACCATTTCTGGTCCCTGCCCGGCCGAGCTGAGCGCCGAGCGGGACCAGGCGGAGGGAGGGAAGCCGTGGTGCTGCCCTGTTTTCCCCCGACTGCCCACCGACGCATCTGTGTCGGCTGTGCCGCGCCATGGTGCCACTGCTCCCTCATTCTCAGCCCTCTTCCAGCGCTGATCTGCAGTCCGGCTGCCCGGCTCTGCCCAGTTCCTCCGGCGCCAGCATCCCTGCACAGTGCGGGAACGATGGGGATGCAGCTGGTGGCTGCCACCGAGCACTTTGGAGGCAGCGCTGGCGCCGGGGAGGAAGCTGATGCCCATTCCCGCCAGGGTTCCCGTGCTCCTGCTGCTCTGCGCTGGCACGTGCCGGTCCGGCGGCGGTGGCAGGGCGCGTGTGTGCCGGCGCATGCTGTGCTCCCGCAGCGCATCGCTCCCACAGCGCGTCGCTCCCCCGTCGCTCGCCGGCGCGGAGGGATGGGAGCCGGCGCCTCCCCAAAGCTGCGGAGCGGCGCCATGGGACGGCGCGCCAGGGCTGCACATGAGCGTGCAAGGGATCGCATGGGCCTGGTGCCTCCCCCATGCCGCGGCGGGGCTGGACGTGGCCTCGGCAGCTTTCCTTGGGAGGGAAGCCAGGACAAATCCACGCGGATCTGGGAAGAGGCGCTCTCCCATAAAGGCGAGCTCCAGCCCATGGCAAACAAGTTGTCGGCTCGGCTGAAATCTGCTTGTCTTGAGTGCCCAGGCCAGAGAGGGGAGCTTCGGGATTTAACGTGTTATTAGTAAGGGAGAAGGCGGGAACATGTTCCAGAGGAGAAGGAGATTTATCGTTGCCCTGGCCCTGCGGCGAGGCAGAACACACATAACCCAGGCACGGGGGCTATAAATCTGCCAGGGCAATCACACTGCAGAAGGGACGGTGACAGCAACAGCAAAGTTTGGCCACTTCTTAATATTTTTCATAGATGGTGAGAAAATAGCAATATTTAAAGTGAGATCTATGCTGAATTATGCAAAGTGGGTGTGCGTGCGGATCTGTATCCCCTTCCCGGCAGTGCAGGATGGCAGCAGGCTCCCTGGCAGGACCGGCGCTCTCCCGGTACGTCTGTCACCATGGGGGTCCCTTGCTGCGCCAGGCGGCTCCAGGCAGGTAAAGGCTCCCCTGCCCTGCTGCCTCTGGAGACGTCGACCCTGCCCGGATGGAGCTGGCAACCTGGTCTGCATGTCTGGAGAACAGGAGAGGGGAAAACAGGAGAAAGAGAGATCCGGAGGGGAGCAGGGAAACGGGCAAGAGGCTAGTGGTCACAGCAGCCTGGGCTTCACCCTCGGGTGCAAATGGGGCAGCCGAGCTCTCCGGTCACACGATTGCTGTCCTGGGGGCTTGCACATGCGGGGCTAAAGGACGGCAGGGGCAGCTGCGACGAGGGACTGCTTGCGGGTGCAAAATGCAGGGGCAGCTGCGACGAGGGGCTGCTTGCGGGTGCAAAATGCAGGGGCAGCTGCAACGAGGGGTTGTTTGTGGGTGTAAAATGCAGGGGCAGCTGCGACGAGGGGTTGTTTGTGGGTGTAAAATGCAGGGGCAGCTGCGACGAGGGGTTGTTTGTGGGTGTAAAATGCAGGGGCAGGTGCAATGAGGGGTTGTTTGTGGGTGTAAAATGCAGGGGCAGCTGCGACGAGGGGTTGTTTGTGGGTGTAAAATGCAGGGGCAGGTGCAATGAGGGGCTGTTTGCAGGTATAAAGGGCAGGGGCAAGTGCAAAGATAGGCTGCAGGTATAAAATGCAGGTGCAAGAAGAGGCTGTTTGCAGGTATAAAATACTGGGGCAGGTACCAGGAGGGGCTGTTTGCAGCTATGTTTCTTTCCTGCTCTGGCTGGTCTCTCTGCAGAGGGATGGAGGGGTTCATTCTCCTTCTCAGAGTGCTGTTTAGTTTCTTTTCCATTTAAAGACTGCTTAATTATGAGAGGCTTTTATTTTTTAATTTTTATTTCCAGGCAGTAGTTGTTTTGAACTCATATTTGCTCACAAGTTAAAATTAAAGTCCTTGGCTGTTGGCCCTGGGGATTCTAGGGAATGTGTAGCACAAGGGAATGTTTCAGCTTCTAAATTCCCAGGGAATGTTTTGTTCCCTGCTTCAGGTGCAGGGAGCAGGAGTGATCGGTTCTCTGTCCCGGCTGCCCCCAAGCTGCTCCTGCTCTGGGCGGCCCAGGAGCTCCTGACGGGGCCGAACAGCAGGCGGAGGATCCCAGGCCACTTTGGACTGACAGGTTTGCCTTTAAAAAGCCGGGTTTCTCTGGGCAGAAAATACAAGCAACTGAGGACGTGCTTGGAGGAGATATTTGGATCCTTCTGATCGGCCCTCTGACATAACTCGCTGTCAGCCCCAGAAATACCGCCGATGGAGGTGGCGGGTGGTTGCGTGGAGCTGCTCCCTGCTGCAGCTGCCCGCGCTCCTGAGCTGCGGCGGGATTTAAGAGCTTTTGCATCTGTGTCATTAGTTAGTTAATCCAACACCTTACTCCAGCCTCGTACCATGGTGAGGATTTATGGCTCATATGGACCAATTTCATTATCCCAGAGGGAAAAATCAGCATCTTGTTATGGATAAAATGAGAAGGAATGAAATGGCCATTAATTTACAATCTTGCCACACAGTGGCACTCAAACAGGTTCCTATTAACGGCTTGTTATTGTCACCATCCCATGCAGGGCTAATAGCAGTGCATGGAAGGCGTGTTCGGCGCCTGCAGGAAGGTCTCGCTGCCGAGCCGTCTCCAGGGCCACATGGGGCAGCGCAGCCGCTGCCGGCTCTGGCGCCTCCGCGCAGCTCCCGGGTGCTGGAGAGTCCTGGGTGATGCCGCGGTCCTGCTCTGCCTGGAGGCGCAAGGGAGCCAGGAAGGGCTGAGAAGCGTCGCACTGGCCCAGCGGCTGTCGGCCTTGCAGGATGCTGTCGGACCAGGGGTGCGACCCATGTGGCCCCGAGCCCTGCATCCCGGCACAGGAGTTGTCCGCAGGGAATGAGCTGCGGCTGGGCTGCGTGCACTCATCTGAGCCGGGGTCAGGTCTCGTCTGGAGCGGGAGGCGATGCTGGTGCGGGGCAGGGGGACCGCAAGCAGCAGGGAGGCAGCGAGGTGCGCTGGGGCTGCCTGCTCGTGGCCCCCCATTTCCTTGCTAACATCTCATTAGCATCCATCTGAGCAGGCGTCGAATGGCCCGGCGCCTTCCCTCGGCAACGCCACCCGGCTCTCCGGGGAGGAAACCTTCGGCAGCGGGTGGTGAAACTGGCCCTCTCTGCATGATTTTTTTAATTCAGAAGCTGCTTTTTGCAAAGGCCAAGCCAGAGGGTGCCCGGGGCGGCTGTGTCCTCCCCGGGGCAAGCAGCGCCAGAAGGGCTTCGTGCCAGAGCGACAGGGAGAGCTGGCGCCTCTCCGCCTCGCACTTTGCACCCGGGATTGTTGGCAGCTCTCAAGCAGCTCTGCTTGGCGACAGTTTGATTTATGGTGTGTTTAATCCTGCTCCTGGTAAGTGAACCCCTGCAGTGCTGCAGACCTCGCGCCCAGCTCTCAGGCCCTCGATGCTCCGGGCTCCTGTGCTTGCCCCATCCCCGGAGCTGGCCCCTGCGCCACGCGTTCGGCAGCACCGTTGGCAGCCGGCGGCGGAGTGGGAAGCTGCGTTGGGGCCGCTCGGCAGCTGTCGGCCGGCCAGGGGTGCAGGCAGCCGGGCGGAAAGGAGGGCAGAGACGTGCCGGTGCCGGCTCAGGGAGCTTCCAGGGGATGGTGCAAACGGCTGCTCCTGTTTGCTGGAGCTCAAACCCTGATAGCGTTGCCTTGATGTTAAGCAACAACTTTTCAAGAGGTTTCAGCAAAGCAAAAAGCGCTGTAAAAGCCCCAAGCGGAGTCCAACATTTCTATGCAGTCGCAGTCCTCACCGTGTGGGGCAGCAGCTCCTGGGTGTCCGGCCAGCCGTGCGTCCGCCTGGGCGCTCCCTTGCACGCTGGCTTGCCGTTCCTCAGACGCATGTTTGTGCTGGTGTGCAAGCAGGGCCGGACAAATAAACCAACTTGTTTTAGCCAGAGCTACACATAGAGAAGTGTCTGTGCCGGGGAAAGGGGTGATGCTCTCCTGTGTGGGACGCGCAGCCGGAGGTCGGAGCCGTCGGCCCGCCTGGCAGCTGGGAATAACGGCAGCCCCTGCGAACGCCCCCGTCCTTGCGCACGGGTCCTGCCCCGCTGGCGCCCGCGCAGCTTTCCAGGCTCGGGTAAGTCTTGTCCCTGCTGCTGTGGAAATGGGGGAGCGAAGGCCGGAAAGTGAATTTGCACGGACGCAACCTCCGCACCGCGGGCAGAGCCCTGGGGACAGGACACGGTGCAACCCAGCCGGTGGCAGGACTCGGCTTTGCATGGCCAGTGCTTCTGCTCTGGTCAAATTGTGCTTAGTATTCGCTTTGCTAAACAATTTTTAAGCATGACAAGGAAAATGCCAGGAACTGGTCTTCATAAATGCATTTTTACAGTAATAGAGCAGTATGAATAAATGCTCCAGTGCATCTCCCAGTGTCACTTTTATTTACATTTTAAGTGACCTGTTATTACTGACCCCTCTGCCATAAATGCCTAATTGAGAGGAGGCCGCTGAGTGAGCAGGGCCGATGTGAAAGTGCATTATGCTAAATAATTCATAACGAGCGCTGAGGTTGTTTTGGTGATATATGTCAATGGGGGATCCTTACTTTTTAGTTACCTTCTGTGTTGGTTTACGAATCTTTCAAGAAGAGTCTTCAGCCTCTGGTACAGAGCTGGGCTGGGTTTCTCTCCCTCCGAATTCTCATACCCGTAGCCCGGCGTGCTGGACTGAGGTGGGAGAGATGTGCTCAGGGGCCCCTTTCTACAGCAGCACGTTTTGTGTCTCTATTTCTGCAGCTCAGCACGGCGCAAAGGGGCCCGTCGGGGGCAGAGCCAGCAGGCCGGGGGGACACCGGCATTGGGGCCAGCACAGCGCCCGTCCCCGTGCTGGGGTGTTCCCGCCGCCCACAGCGCTGCTCACCAGTCTCTGCACTGGCAAGTTGCCTGGCACCTCCTCTCCCGCACTGCGCGCGAAGAAGGATTCCACGTTTATCACCCTTTTATTCTGCCTTTTAATTCAATGTCACGTTTCCTCTTTCTTTGCTATGAGTGGGATAAGAGCAGCTCCCAGACTGTCTTTCTAGACCATTTATTATTTATTCATTCCTTTCTAAGTTGTTTTTCCCTCGCTTTCTTTGAGAATTTTCCCAGTCCTTGGTATTATTCTTGTCCCTCTCTAGCTCTCATCTATTCCTGCAATACCCTCTAGAGATAGGGTAATCGTTCCAGGAAAATTGACTTGCATTCAGTGGCAAAAAGCTTCATTAAAACCCAGTTAGGGTTCCCAGAGGTACTGTCGGTTCCTCGAGAACATGCAGCAAACTCGCGCGTTCGGTGACGGGGGCGGAGGAGCAGCGGTGCGCGTGCGAGCCCGGCTCCAGTCCCCTTGCTCTGGGGAGCTGTGCTCCCAGCGGCCGCAGCTGGCCGCGTTATTCCAGCGGGTTCAGGCTGCTGGGTGCAGCCTAGACGCCTGGGAGCAGCAGGCTGTTCCCCGTCTGCTCTGGGTTTGCACGGTGGCAGCGCCAAGCCTGCCAGCCTCCAGAGACGCCGTTTTGTTTCGGGGTGATGTGGGGCGCCGCGGGGACCCTCTCTGCCCGGCTCTGGTCCCGGTGCTCCGGGGAGCCGCACTCCCAGCGCCGTGCGTCCCCTGCATGCGGCATGCGCCGTGCTCAGCCTGCGGTCGGAGGGAGTTGCCCATCCGAGTCAACAGGAGGAGGAACTGGGAAAGGCCCCCCCCGCTTTTCTCAGTGCTCCTTGAAAGTCTCCCTGGGGGTCAGATAACGCCCGACGGGTCTCCGTGCTGGCTTCCCGCACGCACGGCAGAAGCACCGTGGGATCGGGCTGTGCCTCCTCCGGGTCCCGCAAATGTCCCCGTCTCGCGAGTGGTGCAAGCCCGGAGCCAGCCCTTCCCTCAGGAAGAGTAAATTGCACTAAAGTGATATTTCTCAAGAAGGATGCGGCTGGAAAACTTACCTTAAAATAACTTAGAAAGTCGGTTTCTTTCCTCCTACAGCAGAGGAGTAATTACCACTTTGTAAAGCTTTTAATTTTTTTAACATTGCATATAAATACTGCTGCTCAAGAGTTCAGAGGCAGGGATTTTAAATCTAATCCACATTTAACAAGGCTATTAAAGAAAATGTTTAAGCTGCCAGAATTTAACTGATTAAAATATTTAATAAATCTTAGCCCCAAAAAGATGTCTTTAAAAAAAAGAAAAAAAAAAAAAAAACAGCAAGAAGCCAAGATCACATGGCTTTTATAGGCACACTACTGAGAGCGCTTTAATAGGAAATGGAAACCCAAAAGATGCAATAATCCTGCCAAAAAGGCCCAAATGTATTATAAAAATGTTTAAAGCTCCATTTGAGTTTTTCTAATTAACTTGATAATGACACCAGCATCTTCTCTCTATCAGTCTCCTGGAAGATCAGATGCTTTGTGGTTGTTAGAGCAATTCTGAGAGTGTCAGGAAAAGCCAGGATTTCTTCCCTTTCCCACGTGCCCAGGGCAGCGCTTTCGAAGCCGTCCTGCGGCACGCGGGCTGCACATCGCTGCAGCTCGCCGCAGCGGGGAAACTGTGTGCGGCTGCAGGTCCAGCTGCAGACAGGGCGCGACTGCCCGCGCTGCCCGGCCACTGGCGCCGGCCGGGTCGGTCAGGCAAGCGGGGCTTCTCGCCAGGAGCTCGGGCAGAAGAGCAGCCGGAGCGCTGCGCTCGCTCCGGGTGCGGGGCATCGGCAAGGCGCTCCCTGCTCCCGCTCTTTCCTCCCGGAGGCGAGGGCCCCGTCGGGCTGCCGGCACAGACCCGCCAGCGGAGAGTGCGGAAGGGGCATATTGCTGCCCAAACTTGCCTTTTACGGAGCTTTCTGAAAGTCTCTCCGTCGCCCAAGGCCTGGGCATGCCGGACCGCTGCACAGGGCCCTGGGGGGACCTGGGGCTGCAGCTCCTCTCCTCGCCTTGCACTGCAACGCACCCGGAAGAGACCTCTGTCGGGCTGAAATGGTATGAACCTCTCTGAAGGCTCCGGAAATAGATGGGCGAACGGAAGCAGCCGTCTGGGCTCCTGGCAGATGCTCAGACCTGTGTTTGGACGGGTGCCTCTCCGCAGTGCCTCTTTCTGCAGGCGGTGGCAAAGCAGGAGGCGGAGATGTGCGTGGAGAAGGGGGTGAATCAGGAGCGAGGGCAGCTGAGCTTTGGGGACAGCCTTCACTGGAGCCACCTGAGCTGAACGCGTGGTGTCTGCAACGCCGCGCTGCAGCTCACCGTGCAGGTCCCAGGGTACCTCTGGGAGGAGCAGGGCTCCGCCGAGCAGCCGCAGATCGATGGAGCTCCGTAGGTCCTGTCCGGTCCCCATGGACCGCACAGCATCCCTGCGGGCAGGAACAGACCTGGACGGAGCGGCGGTGCCTGGACAGGCTGGTGGGAGAGCCGCTGTGTGCGAAGGGGGGAAGGGGTGCTCTTACCAGGGCTCTGCAGAGCCACGTCCTCTTGTTCTTCAAGCGCAAAGGCGTGCAAGCAGACACGGCGCCAGGCACAGCCCGTGCTGCAGTGAACCAGCCTCTGGCCTTGGTTCTGAGGCTGCTCTGCTGATTGCTGGTCTGACGAGGAGCGAAGGTGCCCGGGAAAGGCATCCCAGCGAATTAGCAGAGATCCACGTTTGAGACTGCGTTTCTTGTTGTCTGGGTCAGAGGAACAGCCTGGAGCTGTGGTTTATATTCTCTAGGAGATATTAACTGTAGAAAATCTGAGGTCAAGGTAGAGTCATATAATTTCATGGTTGAAGAGTCTGGGCTGTAGCAGAAACCTGGCTGATCAGGTGTTCAGTGTTGTAGGAGAAATGTCGCTGGAGGAATGACAAGTGCATTGGGGCAGAGGCACAGCCCCATATGCCCGTGCGTGTCCTGAGCTTTGGCCTTGGCGGGGGTGGTGGTGGTGGTGGTGGGGCCACCCTGCCATTGCTCCAGACATCCACCCTGGAGAAATGCTTTGGTGGGCTCACAGGTCTCCACGTTTTAGCTGGGCCCATGTGCAGGTGCCTGCTGCTCCTGACAACAGCACCTGGGGAATTTCTCTCTTGCTCCCAGCCTGGGCAGAAAGCGGTAGTACAGAAGCACTGTTGAATCTCTTCAAATGTCCACCAGAATGGGCCCAAGATGGTCAGCCAGACTCCAGGGCTACTGCTGGCATTTGCTTCTGCTTGCTAATCCAATCCAGGCTTTGCTTTTCAACAGCAGGCATCTTCCTGAGCCTTTGAACTGTCTCGTGACTCCTGTTCCCTTTCTGCAACTTTCACATCTCTCCAGAGCGAGGAAGGAGAGCAGCTGTGATACTCCCGTGCTGTCTCCCCAGCGCCTGCGGAGAAGCTCTCCTCCCGCTCCTAATTAGCACCTCTCTGTTTGTGCACCAGGCCGTTTGGCCGCAGCTCATGCTGGGACCATATGCCAAGCCGCTTGTCAGTGCATCTCGGACACGCTGCAAGGTCCTGCCTGACAGGACAGGTTTCTCCTCGGAGGAGCGGGCTCCGTGCCCAGCTCCGGGATGGCCATCGCCTCCCGTCTGCCTCCCCAGCAGCGACGCCTCCAGGCAGCACCCAGTGGGATTGCTGCCCAGCCAGCACGTCGGCTGATTCTTCGCCCAGTTCGCAGGCTCTGCTGTAAAGCGCAATGCTTCTATCAGAATGGCATGTGATATGGAGCCAAAGACCTCACAGAAGTCTGTTGCATCAGCGTAATTGCCTTGATCGGCCAAGCTTGTAATCTCATCGAAGAAAGAGCATGGTTGCTTGACCCAGGCTGCTTTCCACCGCACCGTGCCAACTGGACTTACCCCGCCTGCCAGGCCGTTATGGGGTCCCTACCAAAGCTTCCCTGTTATTCTTCTTGGAGACCACGGTCACTCCCCAGCAGTTCATGAAATGTTTCTGTAACTCCCCTGCGCACAGCTCTTCTGTTCATCTCTTAAATATTGGGTTCATTTTTAGCCCTTTTGTAGCTTCTCAGAGCAGCGTAATTTCCCTCCAGCTCCAAACCTGAACAAAAACTAGCAGAGAGTCAGATACTTTTTCCTTCTGCCTCTTTTCAGGATTTTGGGGCAGGAGTTGTTCAGGCACGGGACACTGTAAGAATTATTGTCATCACTAGTATTGCGCGACATCCCCCGCTAGTAACTGATGGAAAGCACTTATCTGTGTGTGATAAATAGCCATAATGGTTCTTTCTGAGTAGACAATAAAAATATCTACTGAATGTATGTGGGGAAGGTACATACTAATTAACATCTTTGCCATCCCTCTAGGAATAGGCTCTGCCACTGTTAGGATTTATTTTATCACTAAAAATCTGAAATCTCCATTTTGTTAACCCTGCCAGAGTATCTCTAACTTTTGTCTGCTTCTCAGAGCTCTCGACCCTGCTTGCACAGACACCTATTTCCTTCCCTCCCATCTGCGTGTGCACCCGTGTTCCCAGTCGCTTCCTTGGCTTCCCCATGAGCCAGCACCAGCCTGTTAACCAAAGCTGTCGTTTTTGACTCGAAGAGCAGCCAGGCCAGGGACGTGCTCAGGGCGTTGGAAACGCGTGTCCTGACCACTGTCCGCTGTGGTCCGTGGAGCATGTCGCCCGCGCGCTTCAGCTATTTCTGCGACCTGCCGGCAGAAAGTGATGGACCTGTAAGAGACGTGGGGCGCAGCAGACGCACTAAAAAGTGGATTTTTTTAAAGCTGGCTTGTACCAAAACACCCCCACCGTGCTGCCACCGGCCCAGGTCAGTGCCTGTGGTGGCACTGGGGCAGGGACGCGTGGACATTGTGGCTGCGGGCACACACGGCGGCTGGGGGCACCGTGCAGACCCTGCGCACGGCCCCCTCTGCTCCTGCTCGGCCACGCACCCCCATCCACCAGCCCTGGAGACGGGCTATTTGCGCTCTGGACTTCATTAACGGTGCTCTTCGCCTCAGCATTACCTTCCGGGGAATTTCCAACCACACTTGCATTCATTAAAGAGGCTTCTTGTGTCGTATGAGGATAGATATTTTGAAAAACAAGAGATCGATGCAAGCGTTGAGCCACTTTATTGGCTCGTTCACTTGTTAGTGAACGTGGCTCCCTTCTTGCTGTTTGTGCTCAGAATGGATTTTTATTGCTTAATTCTCTGTAAGTGAAGTGCTAGCAAATTGTAAAATCCTATTGCTTAACATGTAGCATTAAGTATTGAACTAGCAAAAGAATCAATTACAGGTTTGGTCACTGATTAGCTTGACTTTTTATGGAATTTAATGTCAAGTCTCGTTATAATTCTGCTCTTGAATTCAGAAAATACAGCACATGCGGGAGGGCTCATGGCTGTGAGCGGCTCCGTCCCAGCTCTGCTCCGTGGGGCGCTCCGGCAGGATGGCCGGTGCCTGCCTGTGACGGGACCCTGCAGAGATGGAGAGTGACAGCCCGACGTGCCCACCAGGCCAGGTGGCACTGGGGATTCCCTGCCCTGCCAGAGACGTGTCCGGGGCTGGAGAGCCGTGCTCCTCCGTTTCTCCATCCTCCTCCCCGTGTCCATGCAGAGACTGGGAGCGTGTGAAGTAATTCACGTTTGGCATCCGAAATGCTCATGAGTCCTCCGAGCCTCCTGCCATAGGGGAAATGGAGCAGGAAACGGGTCCAAGTGTCTTCCAGGCGCAGGCAGGGATCTTCAGCCAAGGACTGAGCTGGAGTCACTTGGCAGAGGATCCCAGAGTGGAGCCCATCAAGGACCTTGGAAAAAATCTGCCTGGCTCCTGGTGAAATGTCAATGCAATGATTCAGGGCAAGTGAAATATGAGGAGGTATCTGAGCCTGAGTAAAAATCCTTGCAGAAACATTCAAATCAATAGTAATCAGTGTGTGGTCCCTCCCGGAAGATTTCCAAGGAAGAGCTGCAAGCGCAAGGAGGCAAAGCAGGAAAAGCAGCGGTTCCCCGTGGCAGAGCGGGAACGGGCTGAGCCGTGAGGTGTGGGAACGGGCTGAGCCACGAGGCATGGGGATGGGCTGAGCTGTACAGCATGGGAACGGGCTGAGCCACAAGGCGTGGGGATGGGCTGAGCTGTGTGGCCTCCCAGTGGAGCATGGACGGGCTGAGCCGTGTGGCCTCCCAGCAGCGTGGGAATGGGCTGAGCAGAGCGGTGCTCACGGGCTGCGCGGGGCCCCGGCATCACTGCCAGTGAGAGCAGCGGCTTCCTGATGGCGAGCAGGGCTGGGAGCCAGCTTGGCCCTGCGTTGCCGCCGATGGACCAGCACCACTGGATTTCCAGATTACACCAGCTCTCATTAGAGTCAATATCCCCTTTCTCTAGCCATACAGCCCATTCGTTCCTTTCCTTTCGGCTGCATGGGGACCCTCGCAGGCAGCACCGGCCCCTCGGCAGGAAACCTCTGCTGCACAGAGGCTGCCGCGGGCTGCAGCCGCTGGGAACGCAGAGCTCAGGCACGTGCCGGGGGAGACTGGCAGGATTTCCCTTCCGGCACTGCGGTTTTTGGAGGCTCCTTCTTGTCTGACCGAGCTTATCCTCCTTGCAGGAGAAGCTCTGCTAGCATACTAAATTACACTGCACTCCGGCAATCCCCCTGCATCCTGAATGAGCACGGTTTGGGAAATTAAAGCTTGTAGGAAATGTATCAAAAATATGATGTCCTCAAGCAAGACATCTGTTCCTGCATCCACCAAAAGAGAGACTATAAACACCCGCAGCACCACTGTGGTCAGCGGCGAGGGGAGGGAGGGGCGCGTGCGTGGCCGGGGCTCAGGGTGGAGGGGACGGGGCGCCACGTCCCGCCGAGGAGCAGATTCGGTCACGGCCCAGGGTCTGCTGGTCTCCATCGGCTCGGTGCGAGCCGCGGTCTGCTCTGCGCGGCGCTGCGCTTGGCATGGTGCTGGTGCTCGGCAAATAATAAATAACAGTAATGATTATGAAAGCACTGCGCATGTGCCCCTGAGGCTCTGCAAAAAAACTTTTACATCAAAAGCCAACTGGAACATTTTCCCCCTTGTCTAATTCACAAAATATGCCCATAAAAACAATAATTTATCTGTACAAGGGCAATTCCCTAGGTATTTAAACAAAGATTGATAGCTCCTGACTAAATCCAGTCTTAGCGGAGAGTGTAAGACCCTGCTGAATTCCCTGCTGTGAATTTCCTGGGACTTCACAAAACTGCAGAAGCTTTTTGCATTTTGATATGCAAAAATCATTAAATGAAATAATATTTACTGCTTGGGATTAAACTCTGGGGCTGTTCTGGTCCCACCCCCAGCTGTGTCTCCTGACTTGCTCAAGGCTTCCCAGGCTTGGGCCTGCTTCACCTCCCGATTTGCAGGAAAGCACCTAAGAGACAGCACTTCTCCCTTCCTCCAGGTTTGACTTTCATATCATGGCTTTTCAACGCACTTAAATTTGCGTGATGTTTAAAATTCAGCTATGTTTGTTGGAATTCAATTACCCCTGAAGATTACACAAAGATTATCAAAGTTGTAAACAGCAGAATATGCTCAGAGATCAATGAAGCGCAACAAAGACCATATTTAACAGGAGAAATAAAAGTAAGAGCATGTTGGCAAACTCTGACAGTGGAGTGTAATGTCGCATCATCGTGCTGAAGGTTGGGAAGTAATTGAAATCTATGTTATAGCACAATATATCCCAGTGCAGATTTGCAGTCACGGAGCAGGGTTTCAGCTCTGGTATCGCAGCTATTCCTTCGGTTTACGCAGAGGCAGGGCTGGAGATGTTCCTGCGTGTCGGTACGGGGCGCCCACGCCAGTCCTGCTGCCCCGGCTCTGCCTGGAGACTCCCAGCACTGCTTGTGGCTGGGAGCCGGGTGCCATCCCTGCAGTGGGTCCGCCAGGCGCCACGCTGCCGGCGCTGATCCCTGATGTGCCGCTCCGACCTGCCGCTCCGACGTGCCCTTGCTGCACGGCAATGCCCTGCTCTGGACCAATGCCTGCCCCACAGCACACCTGCCCCATGGCACACCTGCCCCATGGCAGTGCCCTGCCCCACAGCACACCTGCCCCATGGCACACCTGCCTCATGGCACACCTGCCCCATGGCAATGCCTTCCCCAGAGCAATTCCCTGCTTCAAGGCAATGCCTGGCTCCTGGCAGGGGGCTGGTGGTTGCTGGAGGCTCCAGGAGGAGACCAGCGGTGGGATCCCGGCACCGTCTCCCAGGAGCACCAGCACCAGCCCGAGCGGGAGCAGGAGCAGGAGCAGGAGCACGCCTCGGCCGCTGCACAGCAGCCGTGGGGCGCAGCGGGGGCAGCGGTGTGGGGGCTCCGGGCCCTGATCCCCCAATGCCTCTGCCCCGCCAGGCCTGGGGATGCTGCTGCCGCTCAAGTGCTGCGGCTCTTCGTGCTGGGCTGGCTGCAGTCCAGCCCGCGGGTTTCTCTTCCCGTAATATATTGCCACTATAATACCAACTCTGGCAGAACAATGAACTCTAAAGGATGGAGATACCTTCCTCCTGTTTTGCAAACTAAACATAATTTTTATCAGTGCTGAGACGCGCGGCTCCTGCGGGGCTCGGCGGGCGGGGGGGGGGGGTGCAGGGGGCCGCGCAGGGCAGCCCAGGTCCCTGCAGCCCACGTCCCTGTGTCCCCCGTCCCCGCATCCCCTGTCCCGCGTCCCCCATCCCCATGTCCTGCATCCCTCGTCCCTGTGTCCCCTGTCCCCAACCCGCATCTTCGTGCCGCTCCGGCCACCTCCCTTTGTCAAACACCGTGGGTTTTGGAAGAAACCCTTCAACCCAGATTAATTACTGCTCTCTGCCCCCACCGGGACCTGGTCCACCTGCCTGCCTCTTGCCGGCTGCAGCCAGAACGTACTGAAATTCTCATTCCCTTTTTGCTTTTCTTTCTCTTTCTTTTTTTTTCTTCTTTTCCTATTTACTTCTGCTTTAATCTGCATATTATCATCGGTGCAAAGACCTCTGAAATAACATCTGACAAATGATGCCTATTAAAAAAAAACTCTGCACTATCCTCTTTCACCGCCTTCCAATTTGGACTAGCACTATAACTATGCATCAATAGACAAGCAATATTATGTTAAGAACATGATAAAATACCAGCAGCTTCATAATGGCAGCAGCCAAATGGTAATTTCTGCTTCAGAAATTGGTCATTTATTTTGCTGGTCTGTTCTTACGTTCAAATTAGATGAAGTTTAATATACTGTAAAATTGAATGTATTCTATCCTTTTCAACAAATATGGCATGTATGAAATGATTTATGGGTCTTACAAACCTTAAAATGTTAAATAATCTCCTTTTTCCTGTGCCTTAAGTCAGTGATGCCAAATAGTTTAAGTACAGAGAATCAAAACTTTATTAGCTCCCATCCTGATCATCACTTTATTTTGCTGCATTTACAGAGGCAGGAACAGTATTTAACATATTAGACTGAGTTTTAGAAGCAGCCATATTAATTGGTACATTAATTTTACCCTATTAACTGTAATTGGTAGGAAAGCGATTCTTCCCCGGTGAATGTTGTAATTTGTGTTTTAAATTTTTAATAAAGCTGCGATGGCGCTGCAGACGCCGGCAGGAGGGTGCAGGGCCCGCGGTGGCGGTGGGGCCGCTCGCCCCGGTCGCCCTGCCTGTCCCAGCGGTGGCTCCGTGCTCGGCCAGGCTGCCCCGCCGTGCCGGGCCCCCGCCGTGGGCGCCGGGGTGGCCGCGAAGCCTTCGCCCTGCGCCCGCTCTCCGCACGTCGTCCCGTTCCCGCTGGCCCTGGGAAGCGTCCTGCCGTGCCTGGCTCGGCCACCAGTGACTGCGGCTGGCAGGGGCAAGAGCAGAGCCGCCGGCCTGCTCCGACTCAGCGTAGGGCCAGGGTTTTCCGGCAGTGCCACAGGCTACAGCCATGGCCACGGCTAAGGCTATGGCCACGGCCACGGCTGTGGCCACATCTACCGCCACGGCCACAGGACATCCGTCACCACCAAGGCACTGGGGCTGCCCACGTTTAGAGGCTTCTGTAAAAATATGGGAGAGGAAAGAGTAGACAGAATGACGGGGAAAATTCAAGAAGACATAGCAACTAACCCACCTGCTCCCAGAAAATAGCTGGAATTTATGCCCCACTTTAGAGCATAATCCCTGTGTAGAGATGCTAATATGCATTTCCTTGTGTGCGTGTGTGTTTGTGCATTCTTAAAAGACAGTGGCTGTATACAGCTGACAGCTACAATATAATGATTTTTACATCCATGCACACACAGTGTGTCTTTGCTTCTATTATGGAACATTTCTTATGGAAAAGTAGCTAGATTTCTGATGTGAAGAAACAATTCTGCTCAAGACTGAGAGCTGTTTAGAATAAATGGCAGACACTGTGATGGAGACATTGCACGGAGACTTAATGCTGGTCACATCTCCCTTCTCTGCCAGTAAGTCAAGGATGTGTCTTTGCTATTGTATTTGGTGACTCATCTTTCAAATAATCATCTCTGGGAGAATTTTGTGCCAAGATGAAAAAATGCCAGGATCCCAGAAGTGCGCGTGTGTTTTTCTCCAAGCAAACCCTAGGATGGAGCCGGGGCAGCTCTGCGCCTCCCTCCACGCGGCCAGCTGGGGCGGTGGGCGAGGGCACGAGCCGCGTGCGGGGCAGCTCCGGCTTTGGGCACAGGGTGGAGAGGAGAGAGCCAGGAAGTCAGTAGGGAGCCTCTCCAGGCAGGGCTCCAGCACGAGGCCACGAGGCATGCCCAGCCGGTGCGACGCTGCCTCTTGTCAGTCTCACTCACCGTGGTTTGGCACGAGAGCAGGGGCAGACAGGCCCCCAGGGCCCTGCAATCCCAGGAGGAGCGTGGGGTGACCCCAGGAGGGAGGCAGCCCCAGGCGCTGCGGGACCACGGCGTGGGGCGTGGAGCAGCCACGGTGCTCCTGCAACATGTGCGCGTCTGCAACGTGTGTGCGCGTTCCTGCAATGTGTGTGCGCTCCTGCAATGTGTGCACTCCTGCAATGTGTATGCGCTCCTGCAATGTATGTGTGTGTGTGTGTGTGTGTGTGTGTGTGCACCTGCAATGTGTGTGCGTTCCTGCAACGTGTGTGCACATTCCTGCAACATGAGTGTGCATTCCTGCCAAGTGTGCACTCCTGCAATGTGTGTGTGCCTGCAATGTGTGTGCACTCCTGCAATGTGTGTGTACTCCTGCAATGTGTGTGCTCCTGCAACAACGTGTGTGCACTCCTGCAAGGTGTGTGTGTGTGTGTGTGTGTGTGTGTGTGTGTGCGCGCGCGCGCTCTCCTGCAACGTGCATGCATCCACCTGCTTCAGGGTTGGAGCTGCAACTGCAGCGAGCATCCGACCAGCACCTGGAGGAGATTTCCCTCATCCTAGGAGCACAATATGCAGATGAGCTGAGTAAGTGAAGTGCTGTATGCTAATTAATTCAACAGGCTCACTGTTCCATAACATAAAACCTACACAAGGAGGATGTGCTGCGATTAGCTTCCTGTGGAAAACATTTCCTTGCTGCTTGACACAAAGTTGCACAAACTTGTTAAACACTTTACAAGAACGTGAGCCCTTTGCTTTGCTAATAGCAAAGAAGCTGCAAGCACTGCGTGGGCTTGCTCCGAGCGGCGCCCTGCGGGGAGGGCAGGATTCCTCGGCGGCACGGGAAGGACTCTGGCAGCAGACGTGTCGCTGGTGGTGCTAAGACGCGGCAGTAGCGTTTTATCTGCAAGTGGGAGGCAGCCGTGGTGCGAAGGCCCAGAGCGCAGCACCAAGCGCCATGGGCTGCGCGGGCAGCGCCGCCTCCGCCGGCTCGGCACATCCCCACTGCAGCAGATGCAGGCACCGCGCCACCGGCTCGCTCGCGTGCGGCGGGATGGATCTGTCCTTCTCCGGGAACCTTTAAAAGCTTGCCTGCAGCCTGCTTCTCTTAAAGTGCACATCATGTGTAAGATACACATTCGTGTAAAGTGCACTCATATCTAAAGTGAAACCCAGCCCCGAGTCACGCCTGCCTGGATGGTTTGGTGACCCGGGGGGAAGAAGCAGCCCTTAACGCTAAAGAGCCAGGGCCGTGCATCTCAGTTCACGGTGGGAGTGCTCGCAGCAGCGGGACGGGAGCACTGTCCTGGGCACCACGTCTCTGCTTGCTCCGCTTGCGCTGCTCTGTCCTCTGGCTCCGGCTCGCTGTGACACCTCCACTGCGTGCCAGTGACCTGCACCCGGAGTGTCCAGGGCTTGCCAAGGGAATCCAAAGGGAACCGCAAATGCTGCCTGAGAGCAGTACCAGAATGACTGATGGGGCTACAGGCGCTTGCCAGAACACGGGAAACAAAGCTCAGCTGCAGGAGTGTTTGCTATCACCTGGGCACGGCTGGGAAGAGCAGGTGGAAGCGGCTGCTTCAAAAACGGGAAGCAAAAGGCCCCAGCAGAAAGGCTTTGGCAGCTGCTAGATGCTTCAGGCCAGGCGCTGAAGGGGCCAGGGGAAGAAAGGAGCCGCTGGAGGAACGGCAGCAAGTGACTTGCTGGCTTCCCAAACACGCTCTGCACGAGCACCTTGCCTAAATCCTCACAGCCCTGTGCTCCTGCAGAGGCCACCAGGCCACTGTGAGCATATGATGAGGGGGGCCATCATTTGGCTTGGCTCTGTGTGTATATATTCAGCATGCAAAAAGCCTCCTCACCAGAAAATGGGAATGCCATGTAATTGTAATGAAGTCAACAGTGAAACTCAGCACAGAAAGCAGATGGAAAGCTGGGGTTCCCAAACTGACTGCGCAGGACACCAGGGACATGGGAACTTGATAAAAACGCCTGTGTTCTTGCAATGCATGCACTTCAGTGGAAAAAGCTCCACCTCTACATATACGATCCTTCAAGTAGGTGCAATTCAGCTTGTTTACTCCATGTCCCTGGAGGAACAGGACACGATCTCTTCTGCTGCAGCGCTTGTGTCAACAGCCAGGTCTGTATGTGTTTCTGGGGCTGTGTGATCTTCTAGTTTGTATAACAAAGAGCTTCTCGCACGCTCTGGGATGTCAGGCCTGCGTGCATCAGGACCGTGACTTCAGCTCACATTGCTGTGTAGCTCTTCTTTTCCTGCGTGTGAACATACATGCAGAAAGCATGCAAGCAAGCACACATCTAATGTATGTCTCTGGGAACCCCTTTTTTTCCCCCCACCTTTCTGAGAGTAGTTCTCTCATTGTAAATCTGGCAAATCTACTATGCCCCATAAATTGCAGTACCTGGAATGAAGACACCAGGCTCATGATTTTATTGTTAAACTCTGCTAGAAGAAAATGTTAGCTACACTATTTCTCTATCTTGCCCTGTTGAGATGGCCCCTGACTAAACGGATGAGGAAAGAACTTGCTGTTGTATCTGCACCTCAGAAGCTTTAGCTATCAAGAAACTGCAAAGTCCTTCTCAGCAGGACCTTCTCTTTTGTGAACTCTGCCAGATTGCGTGAACTGGAAAGTGGCCAGATTGCAGCCCAGATAGAGAGCCTTTCTGCATGGTCACTAATGAGCTGTCTATTCAGGATGGTATCCTGCTAAGGGGAGGATGTTGTGGTGCCAGTGTTTAGGATTAAGAAATTACTGCAGTTGGCTCAGGAGATGCAGTGGTCTTTTGAGACAAAGCAAACTTCTGAGCAGAAGCCTTTGCTAGACAAACAGGTCAACCCACAAAGGGCAGCCAAAGTCATTGGTGCTTGGGCAAAGCACCGTAAATTGCTTGATCTCCTTCAAGGAGATCATCTGCTGAGATTGGCTCATCTTCATCTACCAAGCCTGGTAGCCTCATTAATCCACTGGTGCACATCGCCTGCAGGTGCAGGCCAGCCTTTGAAGTTGCAGTGCAGTATGGAGTAGACTATCAAATTGCTGAGAAATTAGATGAAATATTAACAGGAATTAACCCTGCTGAGACACTTCTTCCCAGGTAAACCAGGAGGGCTGAGGAAACGGAGCACATCTCCATCCTCTACAACAGTGTTGAACCCAGGGAGATGTCCCACGCAGGGCAGCGCTGGCGGAGCTGGTGTGGGGCTGCCCGGAGTGTGTGGAGGCCCATCCTGACCTGGTGTCCTGCAGAGCGCCGGGACCACCCAGCCACCCTGCAGAAGACGTTGCTGCCTTGGAGACAGGTGACACGAGGAACTGTGAATTTTGGCTGCTCAGTCCACAGGCGCATTGGCTTTGCACTCTGCCGCCATGAGCAGCCTGCCCCGGCGTGCAGCCCCGCTGCGGCCCCAAAGCCGCGTGCACCGCGTCTTGGTGCAGGAGAGCCCCGCAAGGAAGGAAACTGCTTGGCTTTGGCCAGTCCGGACAAAAACTGCAGATCAGGCTTGGAATGTTCGTAGACAAAGTTAAAACCTTAAAAATATTAATTGGAGGGTCCGACATCCAGGAAATCATCATGTGAATAGAAAGATTCCAAGAGAAAGGCTAAATTTGTCCAAAGACTTGGTCTCAGTCACTTACTGTGCTCATGTGAAACTCTCTAAGAGGGGAGTGCGGTCACCCTCAGTGACCTGCATATTCCTCATTCCTTTCATTAACTGCACCTTATTCTCTAGATAGATTTCTAAGATAAAAGCAGAAATCATCCATTAGCTTTTTCCTCATTAAACGAGATTTAACTTCATCCGCTTGCAATGTGCGGGGAAAAGTTCGTCTGCTGCTGTGAGACTGCGGTGCCGAGCACGGTCCCTGGGAGCCGCTGGATTGGACGTGGCCTGGGGAGGCGGCAGGAGATGTCAATGCACGGGGAAAGACGTGGCCAGCGCTGCGCCCCGCCAAGGGCTGGGCTTGGGGCTTGCAGACAGCCGGGGTGACGTGGCTTTACCAGCGCGTGGACAGGCCAACCGGGCCGCCCTGGAGAGGCTTTGAAGGCCCTTGTTTCCTCGCGGGAACGTCTCCCCTCCGCCACGGCTGTGCCTCCGTTGAGGACGGGGTGCCAGCCGGATCGCTCTGCCGTACCCGCCGCTGGGCTCCCAGCCGGAGCCCCAGCGCGCTCGCTGCACGGTTAGCCCCACAGACACCCACGACACGCTTTGGAGGATGCTCGCGCTATTAATGGGGGCATGTTTGTAACTGTTTATCTCTGTCAGTTGGGTGGAAAATTGCCAGATGTGTCATTTGCCCTCATTACACAGACATCGCTCTTGTTATCTGGATCAGTGCTTTAAGCAGTGTGTCACCACCAGAGAAAAGCTCGTTTCTTCTGCATGGTGTTGGCGTTTGTGGGATTCTGCCTTCGAGCAATATGGAGAGACGCTCGGGCAGGTCTCCACACAGGACAGGTCTCTGCGCCCTGCGACGAGGGAAAGGCGAGTGGCGGAACGGAGAGCTTCCACCTGGGACTGTGCACCAGGCAGAGCTGGCTTGGCTCGCCACCCCGCTCTCGGAGCAGCACCTCGTCCTTGGGCAGGCTCCCGTGGACTGCTGGAGGCCACGGGGCTTTTGGAGGCCACGTCTTGGTGCGGCATCTCCGGGACCGGGACGCTGCCCTGGGGAGGGCCGGTGCCCTGGGTGTCACCGACATCCTTTGCTCCTTCTGCCTGTGAGAGAGGCCCAGGGCAGACGTTGGGGTCTGTGGGGACCGGGGCGGCACGGCGCCGCGAGGATGACTGTGGGGAGCAGAGCCTGGCTTGGGAGGACGTGGGGCAGCGGCTGCAAGAGCTTGCACCGCCAGACGCAATCTGGGAGCCGAGCATGCAGCCCCTGGTGACTGCCCTGCGTCTGTGTCTTCTTCTCAAACACGTCTCGTAATACCTGGTGCTACTGCATTTTATAGGACTAATTACCCTCCTCGTCTGCTATAAAGTTCAAATAGACACACTACCTCAATATATAAGATTCTATAATTATTTCCTGGAAGTTAATACCACGCCTGCTTCGGGAGCTCCAGGAAAACCTGCTGTACCGTGCAGACTGCGATTTCGTCGCTGTAAGACGTGTACAGGAGTGGGCTAGAGCTGACGAGGATTCCTGGAGAGCCCCGCGTGCCGAGGAGACAGCAAAGACCTGCAGTCATGCAGATGTCCCTCGTCATAAAGAACAAGGGAGAACAATAAAGAATGGATTAAGTAGAAAGAAATTGTCTCCAAATAAAAATTCTTCCTTGTTTCCCATGAGGCATGGCAATCTCCACACGGTCAGCTAGTCAGAGTAGAGCTCATTATGCTCCATGCTTTTCGCCTTGAAACATAAATAGCTGCATAGCATACAAGTGTTTGTTATGAGGAAATGTGTGCACTGGAAAAAGTTAGGCATTAAATCATTATTTCATGCAGAAAGATATTGCTAAACAGAGAGGATTACTTACTATATTAATTCTGTCCTTCAGCTACCCGTACGTCTCCCTGCACATAATGACTTCAGTCCCAAAACGTGTTGCTGAAACGACTTTGGTGCCTTTCAGTCCCGGTTTCCTCTTTCCACCCCCATCCCCGTGGGGAGGGTGAAGGCAGCTGCCCGGCGCCCATGGGCAGAGCCAGGTCCCTCCGTCCCGCTGTGCCGGGACCCTGGTGCCGCAGGGCTGACCGAGGCCGCCGAGGACTGGCGCATCCCGGGGCTGGGCTGCCTCCCTGCCCGGCGTGCTCTGCTCCTCTCCTCGCCCCGTCGCTTTTCCTCTCCGTCACGCTGAAGCAGCTGCGAGGCTCCCGGGGACGCGGAGGGACCCTGCTGCCTCCCGGCCTGCGGAAATGGGCGGTGCGGCCGCGCGGCACCGGCTCTCTGGGCACCGATCCGGGGCTTTCTGCGCAAAGGCTGCCTGTGCCCTCGGGTGCCGCAAGCATCCTTTCCTGCAGCTGCTCCCCTTTGAATTGACCCGCCTTTGCTTGGCGACCAAGCGTTCAAGCCATAGTTTCACCAGTGCCAGAAAACAGTCAGCAAATCCCTCCTGTCTGTAATGGAAACCTCGTCCCAGGCTTATTCCACAACCACATTTGCCTATATCTGTGTCATGCTGCAAGTGCTGGGATCCTGAGGCAGAAGAGCCCACCTGCCTCTTCCTCCTCCCCCATCCCAGTGAATCGCTGGTTTATAGCAGAAATTCCTATTTGTATGTAAATCCTGCTCTGCAAAAACCCGCTGATCTGGCAGCCTCTGTCCCACAGGAGATGCATGAGGGCAAGTGCTCATATCTGTTGGGCTACAAGGCTTTGTATTGCTCCTGAAAATTTTCCAAAATATCTCTGTTGGTGTTGTAAAGTAATAATGAAGTGCTCTTCAAATTATTTCTTCTGAATTCAAGTCTTTTACCTGAAGCCAGAAGAGTTTCTTAAAAGGCAGCAAGACTTTTCTAATCAGATTTTTTTTTTTTTTTTCCTAGTGAATGACTCATGGGGGATAGTTTCTGAGTTTGGGAAAAAGGAAAAAAAAAAAAAAAAACCCTAAAAGCAGAAAGTGTCATGAAAGCTAGGGAAGAGCAAGAGCATCGCTTTGTTTTGATGCTTTTGGAAGTTGCACCCTGTTGGCACTGAGCACAGTAATGCATTCATGCTGGAAAAAGGAGTTTATTCATGCTGACAAAGTGATAACAGGCCAGTGTGTTTTTGCAGCCTGACCATCCGAATAATCCCTGTGTTGCCTCCTCCCAAGGCTCTGGTATGAGGGAAAAAAACTCTTTCTTCTGTTACTTGAAAGCTAATGGCTGGAGCTCTTACCTGATGCTCCGATTTCCCGTGGTTGCCGATCAAGATGCAGAAAATTCAGTGTTGCGCACAGGACAGGGAAGAGCAGCAAGCTACAGCCCTTAGACGCTGGTGCGTTATCCTTAGTCAAAGGGCTCTGTTTGAAACCTGGCATCAGCGTATACAAAACATGTTGCATCTTTGCTGGTACCTCGTCAATCTGGTTTGCAAGACATCCTGGAGGATGTGACCTTGGAAGGCAGGCGGGATATCGACCCTGCATAATAATAGCATCTCGGCATCAGTGGCAGCCTGTTGGATTCAGGGCAGTTAATAAATAATGAGGATGTCAAAGATAACAGCAGGAAAGTGGGAACAGGTAGCAACTTTACAGCCAGTTTTCTGACAGCCTCCTGGCAACATCCAATTAAAAGCATGCCCCCATCCAGAGGAGCAGGATGAGGGTCCAGCACTGGACTTGCCGTGGCGCTGGGACGCTGGAGGGAGGCAGCGGTCTGGAGACACCCCGCAGTGCCCCAGGGTGGCGGGGAGCTGGCAAGCCGGGGGCTGCGGGTCTGCTGGCAGCACCCAGACACTGTGCACAAGGCTGCACTGGAGCAAGGGCTGCACCAGGGCAAGGGCTGCACCGGGGCAAGGGCTGCGCCAGGGCCAGGGGCCCGTGTGCCATGAGGTCAATCCCGTGGTGCAGCCAGCACCTGCACGCTCCAGGTCTGCGAGAGGAGCTCTTCCCTCCCCGGTCCATGCTGGGAACATCAGGAGCCTTGTGGCTGACTCTGGACTAAAATAGGCAGATATTTGTTTCAAGGGTTGGGTGGCATGGTAGTGTAATCGTATAACTCAAACATTAGAAATCTGACTGAATTTGAGACGTAATTGATCTTCCGATGACTTTTTAAACATCTGGTGAGAGGGGACTGCTTTCCAAACAGCAAAATCTACACCAAAATGATCTTGATTTGAATAATAAGTATTCCATCCTTGTTTGGTAAATATACCCAGTGTTAACAGTGCTTAATGGTGCCTGTAATTGGTGTCTAAAGTTATTTAAAAGTAAATTTACTAGAAAATAATTAGCAATTTTATAGTTCACTACTTCCTAATTTTGTTGATAAAAGTTTTTCAGTGGTTTTATCAGATGACACAATGAGGCTGTGCTATGAAATAGCTTTTTTCAAACTGGCAGGGAATTGTGCACACAAAATAAAATAAAAACATTTTCCCCCTAATTTCTTTCCTGGCAGCCAGCCCTCTCACTCCTTTTATTATGCAGTGATTTATCTTTAATCAGCAACGAGTGGCGCTTTCCCGGCGGGGTTCGGGGTTTGCTCACTGTGGCCCTGGAGCTCTGGCCCGAGCTGCGAGGGGGATCGTCCCTGTCCCCGTCCCCATTCCCATCCCTATCCCTGTCCCCATTCCTGTTCCTGTCCCCATCCTCATCCCTGTCCCTGTCTCCATCCCTGTCCCCATTCCTGTCCCTGTCCCCATCCCCATCCCTGTTCCCATTCCCATCCTCATCCTCATCCCCATCCCCATCTCTGTCCCTGTCCCCGTCCTCATCCCTGTCCCCGTCCCCATCCCCATCTCCATCCCTGTCCCCGTCCTCATCCCTGTCCCCATCCCCGTTCCCATCCCCATCCCCGTTCCCGTCCCCGTCCCCATCCCCTCTGCCCTCCCAGGCATGGAGGCTGAAGCCTCGCTGCATTTGCAGGTTGCTCCCCGTTGCCCTGCCGAGCGCCGCTCTGAGCGGGTCGCTCCTGGTGCAGCCGGCAGGAGGGAGCTGCTGCACGGGGGGACGGGACGAGCCGGCGCCTGACGCGTCCGGCCGGCCGCTGCGCCCCGGCAGCCTCGGGGAGGGAACCTGCCCCTGCCACAGCCAGCTGAACCCCGCTGCCCCTGCCCGGCTCGCGGCCGGGGCTGGGACCCCCGCGCCCGCCGCGGCCCCATGCCCGGCGTTCGCCCGGCGGTGCCGCGCAGAAACGGCACGGAGCGCTGCGGCTGCTACAAGGTTTTATTGTTCAGTGCCGGGCGTTCAGTGCTCAGTCCAAGGTTTTCACAGCGGTCAGGTACAGCGTGACACGGCAGACGGAGACAGGCTGCGAGGGGCGACAGCACGGCGCTTTGGTTTCAGAAAGGACCGACTCTCCACTTCCAGTCTCTGAGCCATAAAGTACCAGCTTTTCCAGAACAATGAATCACCCAGTCTGTGTATAAAATTAAATATAATTTATGCTTTGCTAATTGAAATCAAATACAAAATTCAATTTCCTGTGTATTGTAATGCTGACATTTGAATAGTTTTAAAAAAAGCATTATTATCTTGACTCTCTCTCTTTTAGCAGGCCACTCTCTGGCCTGATAGAAAATAATTCCTCTGTCAGATCCCTGCATTAGTGATGCAGACGCAGATGCATGCAGCCAGTCCCACGGCTGGGGCGGAGGACGGAGTTAAAGTTACCCTTTCAGAAAACAGAATAAAACCCCTTCTCCTCAGAGGCCCCCGTGCCAATGCACCCCGGCCCCGCTGCGTCCGGCGGCCGAGGTGCCCCGAGCAGCAGCCCCACGGCCCCGCGTCCTGCCTCGCCGGCGGGCGGCCAGCATGCACACGGATGCCGCGGAGCGGCACCTCCTCGCCCAGATTGCAACCCATATAAAAAATAAACCTCTGGATATATGGCAAAAAGAAAGTGAAGCAAGAACAGCGGGCAGGATGGGGTGGCTGCCGTGCCCCCTTCCCTGCCCCGCTTGCAAACAGCTCCCGGCACCGCTCCAGGCGCGGCAGGAAGCTCCTGCGCGGCCCAGGCGCGAGGCAGCCGGCATTCCCGTGCAGCAGCTCGCCAGCGCCCTCGCTGCCGGGGCTCCTTCCCCTCCGGCCCCAGCGCCGCAGGAGCTGCCCTCGCAGACGGGGCAGTGGCATGATGCTCAGACCGGGGCAGGACGGCACGGGGAACCTGCTGGCCTGGGACAGGTTTTTCAAGGGCTCTTCCAAGCTCAAAGACCTCGCGCGGAGGAAAACTGCTCCTGCGTCGGCTGTGGATAGGGGTTGAGAGCGTCCAAGCTTTGGCCGCGGAGGAAATGCCCGGCACCGTGCTGATCGCCGCTGACACCCGTGGTCACGAGCTGGGACCGCGTCCCCAGGAGTGACGTGTCTCCAGCAGGATCCGCCGGTTCCAGGCGTCCCCTGGGCTGTGCTCAGCTCCGGCGGGTCCAAGCCCGCTGCGGCCTCGGGGCTGCACCGGACTGTGAACGAAGAAACCGTCCTGCACGTCCTGCGGGCGAGGAGCTGGTGGCCGGGTCTGGAAATATCGCCCTCGTCCCCGGCTGAATTCATTAATCACCTTGCACAAGTTGTACAACAACAGTTTTCACTTAGGAGATGAAATGAGATTTTTTAACAACATGTGAAAAAATTTAAAGCTATTCCTATTACATACTTCCAATTTTCATGTAATAATTTTTGGACTTGTGGATCTGTGGAAAACTGTTTTACATCAGGAGCTGTTTTTAAATCTCATCAGGCTAATAGGAACTGACATTACTTTAGCAGGGACTTTCATGATGCCCCTCCAGCACGGCCCATGGTGTAAATTTTCCAAATGAATTTAGCTCTTGTTTTTACCCAGCCCAAGGCACCAGCACCACTTTATGGTGTAACGAACCACACGACAGACCGTGAAACCCAAAGCAGGTGCAGCTTGTTACCTAGCATAGCAATGATTTCATTTGGTTAGTTGGATCAATAAGGATTTCTTGCCACCTTAATCAAAACTGAGTGTTGGTCTCCCTAAAGAAATCTTAAGCTGCATCCCTGCTGCTTTTGGGCTGCCAGGAACCCGACATCTGCAAGGAGCTGGGGGACAACACACTGCTGCGCTCCACCCCGAAGGTGGCTCACCACCACTCGTCGGACGGAAGGAAACCAAACCACCCAGAGAAGGGAGCACTTCCGCAACGGCAGCTCTGCGTTTTTTCCTTTGTTACTGCGCTCGGCGTTTTCCTCTCAGTAACAGACATGGAAAACAGCGCAGCTGCGTCCAGATGCTGCCGCTCGCTCTGCACTGATCCCAACACACAGCTCACATCGCACTGCTGGAGGATCCAGGTGTGATTGATAGGGGTTTATTTTATAGTTTCTACCAGGACTTGCAAATTTGGTTGGATGTACAACTTGGTCATTTCCACTAGAAAGCACACATTTTGTGCAGACCAGTGCTCACGCTGGGAATTAATTGCTTTTTTGTTACTGATTCTGAAGCAAAGACTAAGGCTGCTTCACGCATTTGCAGCCCAGCTGTCAGCGGCAAGCAGCAGAGCTCTGGTGTCCAAGGTGCAAGTGAGCTGCGGTCCCAGGACCCCGCGGCCAGGCTGGTGCCTGGACAGCACACACCTACCTAGACGTACCAGGAGGTTTTACCTCCCCACCGCCCCGACACCTGGCACCCGCAGGAACAACGCTGTTCCCAGGGACATGCCTGTTTCCAGGCCACAGACCTTGTCCCGGGCAGGCGGGCGGGAGCGAGCTGCCCGGTGGGACATGCTGCACGGGCACGCGCTGCGTCCACCGGATCACGCTGGGCCAGCGCCTGAGAACGGTTTTGGGACACGATTTTCTAGAGGAGCATGGGTGTGTTCAGGGGAAGGCCCGATTCTGATCTTACTGAGCATCCAAGTAAATCAGAAGCAATTCTCTTCCTCCAGTGGAATTACACCCAGCAGTGAGAGGAGAATTGGGGCCAAGGGGTTTTGTGGCACTTGGTAAATACTAGTTTTAGTGCAACAGGAAACTGGAACGTCTGGTGCAAATGAAGTTTCTGTACATAGTTCCTTTGCAGCATAACTGGCTTTATTCCTTCCACTCAGGACCACGAGTGTGTGCATGTGAATTCACCAGCTCTGATGCTGCTGTTTGGGCAAAACTAAAAGCCAGGGCAGGAGAAATCAAATCTACTGGTTTGTCTCGTCGCTGCTGGATTTCGCGAGCCGCCGTCACGCTCAGCTGGCAGCGGCAGGACGCGCTGGTCCCGCCGGGCGGTCACGAGGGACACACCAGCCGCCGAAGGCCAGCACAGAGCATCCCCTCAGCCGCGGGCTCGGCCCCCTCCAGCCTCTCCTCCTCGCACCCGTTCCCTGATCCTTCGCGTGGCGGGAGGGGAGAGCCCAGGCCCCCGTGCGCCCTAGAGGTGACGCATCTCTAAGGCTGCAGAGCTGGAGATGCTGTTCAGCTTGACTTCAGCCTGGACAGCGCAAGAGTCTCCTTCTTACCAGGCTGAGACTGTGGCCCCGTGCGAGTTTCGTGTCTCTAACAACGATTCACATCTCAAAAGAAAAGAGCTTTTTTCCTCATTTCTTGGTTCTACTTATCACTTTCTTCCTGCTCCCACTCGAAATCTTGGCCTGTCATTTGGTAAAACATAACATTGAATGGTTTGTAAAACTTCCGCAGTCTGTGGATGACATCTGGGTCTATTTTGGGGTGAGTTCGACCCTTGGACTTGCCCAAGCACCGGGGAGCACTGCTGTCCTCCGGCTTCTTTAGACAGGGGAACCCCTTGGTTTTATTAAAATAAAAATGTTTCTCTGTCACAATCCTCTTGAGGCCTAAGAAATCCTGGACCTTGGCCATTTCCCCAGCCGGGTCAGTGATGAGCCTCTCGCCGCTGACAAATAGGATTTGGGACAGGGGGAAATACTGGAGCCAGTTCTCCAGGTGCAGGGCGTAGATCCCAATGCGGATCGCGCTCCAGGAGGCGTCGATCAGCCCCAGGGTCCGGTTCTTGAAGGCGAGCACCTCGAAGGTGGGGATCTCCGGCTTCTTGGAGAGCGTCTGCGTGTAGTCCGAGATGGCCCGGGTGACAGGGTTCCTCACCACCACGATCAGCTTGGTGTCCTTGGCCATGGAGTGGATGCGCTTGGGCGCCTCGTTGGTCACGAAGTAGCTGGGGGTCTTCTCCATGGTGATCTGGCCCTCCAGGGTCTTGGGCATCACGCTCCTGCACGGGGGAGAGGAGGAGAGGGGGCAGGTTAGTGCCGGCCGGGAAGGGCCCTGGAGACGCCAGGTTCTGGCAGGATGTCGAGGAGGAGGGAGGCAGGAGCCGCACGCCCCGGGGGATCAACCCCTCGGGGCCCGTCTGTCCTCGGGCCCCAGGCATGGCGGGCACCTGAAGTGTTAAATCAGCCTTGGTAGCACATTATCCAGTCAATTCGCCATAGGCATATGTAGACACAAGTTAATTGACAATAAACCTGTACAATACCTGTCTGTTCAGCAAGCCATCTGCTTCCATTTGCTCAATTAAGTCTATTCACTTCAGAGCCTTGTACCGGAGTGGTGCAGTTAGGATTACACAAGACCTTTTTGTTATGATGACACGCTTTTAAATGTCTCCGCTAATAAAACTTAATACAGAATAAGATCCCTTGCTTCTAGTACAATAATTAAATTTATTTACTATCCTGTGTGCGAGAAAGAATGACTTTTCTTTTATCTCTAATTCACATGCTCTGTCAATAATTAATTGCTGCTGGGTTTTGAGCTTCCTGTGCAAGCACTTTTATTAGCCAAAAGGAATTTGCCTACTGGATAAATTAGCATGTAGCAAGACTTTCCTGGATAGCATATTACCATATTGTAAAATGAAACTGCAGCCAAGATAGCATTTATATCTAAGAAAATGGAGAGGTAAATGCTTTTCCCAGCTGCCCCCAGTTAACGATTATCATAGCAAGTGGAAGTTGTAACGCGTTGTCCGCTGTCAGCACATTACAGCCTCTTCTAAACCCCGTAACGGCCGGGCACCGGGGTGGCTGACGAGGCCCCCGATGCCGGTGCCGGGGCCGCTGCCGAGTGGGGCTCCGCATCCGGCTCCGCTGCGCCCCGCCGAGACGTCCGCCCCACAACAGGCAGTTTGCCTGACCGGGTGCTTGCCGGGCTGCTGATCGCCCAGTGCTGCTCGCGGGCCGTCGCCCGTTGGTGGGCGGGCTGGGCGCTCCGCTCACCCCGGGAGCTGCGGCTCCGACCGCGTCTCCCCGCCCCAGCGGGGCATGGATGCTCGGGGTCCTGCAGCACTGCCCCTCCGCACGGTGGCTATTTTTAGTGCAGGCACACGGTGAGGATGGTGCGAGCGGGCTGCAAACGCGGCGGTCAGAGCACCTGGGCACCAGCAGCCGCAGCGACACTGGTGTCAAGAGGCAGAGCACCGGGAAACAGCCTTTCCGTGGCATTCGCGGTCTGCAAGCAGGCTGTGGGACAAGGCGCCACACACCCTGCACTGTGCACCCTGCACGGGGCAGGCTGTGGGACTGGGCACCATGCACCCCACGCTGGGCAGGCTGCGGGACCGGGCACCGTGCACCCCATGCTGGGCAGGCTGCGGGACCGGGCACCGTGCACCCCATGCTAGGCAGGCTGCGGGACCGGGCACCATGCACCCCGCGCTGGGCAGGCTGCGGGACCAGGTGCCGTGCACCCCACGCTGGGCAGGCTGCGGGACCGGGTGCCATGCACCCCACGCTGGGCAGGCTGCGGGACCGGGTGCCGTGCACCCCACGCTGGGCAGGCTGCGGGACCGGGCACCATGCACCCCACGCTGGGCAGGCTGCGGGACCAGGTGCCGTGCACCCCACGCTGGGCAGGCTGCGGGACCGGGCACCATGCACCCCACGCTGGGCAGGCTGCGGGACCAGGTGCCGTGCACCCCACGCTGGGCAGGCTGCGGGACCGGGTGCTGTGCACCCCACGCTGGGCAGGCTGCGGGACCGGGCACCATGCACCCCACGCTGGGCAGGCTGCGGGACCGGGTGCTGTGCACCCCATGCTGGGCAGGCTGCGGGACCGGGCGCCGTGCACCCCATGCTGGGCAGGCTGCGGGACCGGGTGCTGTGCACCCCACGCTGGGCAGGCTGCGGGACCGGGCACCATGCACCCCACGCTGGGCAGGCTGCGGGACCGGGTGCTGTGCACCCCATGCTGGGCAGGCTGCGGGACCGGGTGCTGTGCACCCCACGCTGGGCAGGCTGCGGGACCGGGCACCGTGCACCCCATGCTAGGCAGGCTGCGGGACCGGGTGCTGTGCACCCCATGCTGGGCAGGCTGCGGGACCGGGCGCCATGCACCCCATGCTGGGCAGGCTGCGGGACCGGGTGCTGTGCACCCCACGCTGGGCAGGCTGCGGGACCGGGCACCATGCACCCCACACTGGGCAGGCTGCGGGACCGGGTGCTGTGCACCCCATGCTGGGCAGGCTGCGGGACCGGGTGCTGTGCACCCCACGCTGGGCAGGCTGCGGGACCAGGCGCCGTGCACCCTACGCCGTGCACCCCACGCCAGGCAGACCGCGGGACCGGGCGCCGGGACCCGGTGCTTGCACCTTGTTTGCCGTGTATTACGGATTGAGACTGTGATCTGGGGCTTTTAGATGACACAGCTTTAAAAGAGATGAAAATCAGTCTGAATTGAGGGGAAATGCTGCTGCTGTCCTGCAGCCACCCTGGCATGCCTGTCCACCCTGACAGCTGGCAGGGGCTGGCGGTCGTTTGGGAGCGGGGATTTTCCCCTCCTTCCAGGCACCAAGATGCAGTGGCAAAAGCCCCTTTGTGGACACTTCTGTCAACAAGTATTTTGCTCCCTTCTGCTCTACGGCCAGGGCAAGACGATTGTCTTCCCTTTAATATTAAACTTACTTAGCTCTTATTTTAAATTATGGTTTCAATAAACTGTTGCAAAAATAAAATGCCTCTAAGCCTTTTCTCCGTGGTGGGGATGCTTCAGACAACATGCTAGAGCAACTTACAGCGGCTGATGTTCAAATATAAAACAAACACACCAGGGGGTTATGAAAGAACAACGAACAAACTATTAATTAAAACAGCCCCTTCAGATGATGTTATCACAATAAACAGGAGCCAAGAAATTGCAGAGCTAATAATCTGCAAGTGTTGTCACATTTAAGGACTGTGTTTAATTCCATGCACAATAAAGATGAATGGATAGACAGGTCAGCACTGAGGAAAGACAGCAGGGAACTGGTGATCGAGGAAAAGAGGAGGAGGAGGAGATTTGGCTCTTACGGCACGGTTGTAAGGAGGACACAGGAAAGGGCAGTGTGCGGTAAGAAATGTCCCTGCACCCCGGCCCTGCAGAGCACCGGGGCTCTGTGGGACCAGGCGGGTGCAGGAGCGTGGAGCAGCCGGACCCCGGTGCGGGGGACGCTCCTTGGCCGGGAACTGCCCGGCGCTGCCGGCCGCGGGTGCTCGCTGTCTCTCATGCGGGATGCAGCGTGTGGGACGTGGCATGCGGGATCACCGCCTCTGGCAGCCGCTGCGGAGCTCCGCGTAACGCTCCTGGAGAGCACAGCGCAGCCTCCGGGACCCGCTCCGGCTTTTCCTGCACCGTTTGTCCTGATTTCCATCCCAGGCACTGCGCGTTGCTGACCTGCCCGAGATACATGGGCAGAGCAGCCTCAGCAGCGGAGCACTGGACGGGCACACGTCTCCTCGCGGCTCTGCCACTGGTCTCTGCTCACCCTCCTGCCCCTTGTCTGCCTCCACCGACACCCGCGATGGGGTAATGGACATAACGGGTAATGTCCACGCGCCAGTTCCCGCGGGAAGGCGCACGACGCAGCCGGCAGGAAGCCTTTGCTCGGGGGACGCCATGCACCGCTGGTAGCAGCATCTCCATGTTGTGCAATGTCAAAATGAAACTTTTATTGCCTTTCCCAGGCTTGGGTCCAGCAACTACCTGCTACCCCCAGCAGGTGATCAAATAAATATTATGTGGGTGCGCGGTGGGGCGGTTGGCACGTCTCCCCTCCCAGGGCCGTGGCACGGCGGCCGAGGAGCCTGGGCTGCTCCACGTCCCTCCCAGGCCCGTCCCGACCTCTGGCAGCCCGCGGTGGCAGCGGCTGGCTGCCCCCACAGGCCAGGTCTCCCGCTCTGCAGGGCAGCCCGTCTGTCCGTCTCCTCCATCGGGGCAAAGGCCAGCTCTAAGCCCTCACTGGAAAAACGTGCTGCAGTAATTGCTCTTAACTGCTGGCTTCAGACAAGCTCTTTATTTTCAAAGGATACATTTTATAAATTTGCGAATTTGCCAAAAGCCCCTTGCGGTTTATTTAAATCCAGATTATCTTGTTTATTCCTTCAGTCACAGCTGCCATTTATCTCTGTGTAGGCAGCTTGCTCACTATGTTGCAGGTTTCCTGCAATCCCACTCAAAAGGAGTCTTTGTTAACTGCATTTTCATGTTCCCACCAAGAGAAAAAGTTCACTGCAGCTCCCAGAGCTCGGAGAACTGCAGAGAAGGACGTTGACGTGCCCATGACTGCGGTCCAGAGAGGCAATGGCCGGGTGCTGTGGCAGCATCACCATCTCTGCTGCTCTTCAGTGTGCAGAAAACATCTGCTTTTGTCTTCAGAAAAGACAAACATGCAGTCATTTTCCATTTCATTATTAACACATTCTCATATAATTGCTTGAGCTGTCAACTGTGACCTGCCAGTAATTCAGCAGGCGTGGGACTTTCAAGGGGAGAACAGCATTGCAGCTGAAGGCTGCAATATGCATTAAAAACAGAACCTATTTGCTGTAAGCCCCCAAGTCAAATCTCTTGTTGAATTTGTTCAAACATAAATTTACATAGGTTTAATGTTTTATAATCTTTTTGGTCTGTGAATCTATATTCAAGACTGAGTGCATTAGCTTAGAAATATTGTGCTTAACGCTGAAAATAATTTTAATCTCTCTAAAGTCCAATCCTTTGCACATCACTAAACCTCAGAATCCAATCCCTTCTAATAAGGGATACAAAACTTGCATCTGCCGCTGCCTAATAGATTCACACTGCTCTCATTCAAATGGCTTGCACATATGTTTTAAAAAACATTAAACAAATTGTAAAGAACTTTAGAAAAAGCTTTTGGTTACTCATATGTTTCCATTTGAAAGAAGTGGTGCCAGTTCAGAGGGGGCTGGAAGAGAACAAACATCCCCCTGGGAGCCCCACGGAAACGTGTCACGCTGCGCAGGATGGCGTCAGTCCCCATCCTGCCGCAGAGACCGGACAGGCTCATCCACCCTGCGACCACAGCTCTGCTCCTGCACTGTCCAATTTACTGTCCAGAAACTAAGGGCTACCCAGGACCACTGTTTTACCTCTGCAGGAAAAGCAGCTTTCCTTTCTCCAAAAGTTTGTCAAGCCATCAGCTCTGTGCGGGCCCCCTCTCCTGCCACGTCCCTGCCGAGCTTCCCCGGGCTCTGCAGGACTCTGGGAGCCAAGGACCAGGGTGTGCAGCCGGAGCAGGGGCCACCCTGGCTCCTGCTGCAGTCAGAAGAGGAAGGAGCAGCTGGGGCCCACGAGTGCCCGGCAGCCTCACAGCAGGGCTGCCACACGCTCGCCTCTCCTGCCACGCACTCTTGCTGCACGCTCCCCTCTCCTGCTGTGCGTTCCCCTGCGTGCTGCCCTCTCCTGCTGTGTGCTCCCCCGCATGCTCCCCTCTCCTGCTCTGTGCTTCCCTCTCCTGCTGTGCGCTTCCCTCTCCTGCTGCATGCTTCCCTGCATGCTCCCCTCTCCTGCTGCGTGCTCCCCTGAGTGCTGCCCTCTCCTGCTGTGTGCTTCCCTCTCCTGCTGTGTGTTTCCCTCTCCTGCTGCGTGCTCCCCCGCATGCTCCCCTCTCCTGCTGTGTGCTTCCCTGCATGCTCCCCTCTCTTGCTCTGTGCTTCTCTGCGTGCTCCCCTCTCCTGTTGCATGCTCCACTCTCCTGCATGCTCCCCTGCGCGCTCCCCTCTCCTGCTGTGTGCTCCCCTGCACGCTCCCCTCTCCTCCGGTCTGGAGCCCTTCCTTCCCTCAACAATGTCAGCAAAGCGATGGAGAATGGTCTTTTGTTGCCATAACAACGAAGGTGCTAACATCGTGTTGACTAACTGCAAGCTGATATGATCAGAGAATGGAAGTATTGAGTTGCTATGGTAACCGGAATGACGAATTTGAAATCGTGTCAATAGCAAAGGTCCCAAAGAGGAAGCAAACATAAACGGCAGTTTGGGGTACGCAGCTCTGATGCTGGCCCGAGACGGCCGCGCCACTGCAACAGGCGCTTCGCCCGTGCGAGGCACCATCCCGCTTCGGGGCTGCGGGAGCAGCTGAGGAGCCCGCCGAGGCCTGGCTGCAGCACGGCGCCCGCCCGGGGACCCTCCGCTCGCAAGGGACGGGGACTGCGGGAATGTGGGGCATGGCTCCCCGCGTGGGGCTGAGCCCCGGGCTGCCGACCGCGCTCCTCCACCTCCGCTTCCCGCACGCATGCGGATGGGGTCTGTGCTTGCGCTGCCGCGAGGTACCAAGGACCACCGCAGTGCTCCCGCAGCCGGAGGGAGGCTCTGCCCGTGCCGTGGGGCTCTGCCCATGCCGTGGGGCTCTGCCTGTGCCGTGGGGCTCTGCCTGCGCCATGGGGCTCTGCCTGCGCCGTGGGGCTCTGCCTGCACCGTGGGGCTCTGCCTGCGCCGTGGGGCTCTGCCCATGCCGTGGGGCTCGCGCCAGAGGGCTCACGGCTGGGGCAGGATGCTGCCAGCGGCATTCGAGCCCTTCCTGGAAGCAGGGCACGAAGCCTTTGGAGCACAGCCTCTTCCCAAAGCGATTTTTCACCATCACGCCCCGTCCAGGGCCCAGCGACTGCAAAGAAAGGGATTCTGTGTCTCCACCAAATGTAAAATCTTTAACGGCTCATTGGCATGTGCATAAGCTGGCCTGGATAAGAAGTTACTCCTGAGAGTCTGCTATCGATTCTGTCAGGGATTCAGAGGTTTTATAGGCATCGCTCAGGATCTCTTTAGTACTTGTACCTTCCTAATGGCTCTCATCGCCGACAGGACTGAGAATATCCCCGCGCCCTGGGAAGAGGCTGAGCCCCGGCCAGGAGACAGCCTGGCACTGCCCCGCGGCAGGAGCGCGGCCGTCCCCCCGCGCAGCCGGGCAAGCCTTCCCGACAGCCCCGCCTGGGAGAGCGGCTGTGCTTCCTCGCGCGCAGTTTGGGGGGAGAAACCAGCTAGGGGAAAAGGTGGGTGAACTTCACCCGGGAAGGCTCCTCTCCTCCTACCAGTATGCAACAAAATCAGTGGGCAGCTGGCTGAGTAGCAGACGGAAATATAAATACACTCTGATTTCACTGGGACCATCTGGCTCCGGCATGATAGGCGGGTAAGAACGCTATAATCATGGGCAGAGAACTAAGCTGATCCATTAAAGTCTTTTAGCAGAAGCAACTATGGAACCCACGTTAATCCAGCAACGCGTTGTGAACAGACATCACAAGGTGAGACCCATTCAGCTGCAATTAAAAATAACCCTCGCTATTCAGGCTGGCTTGGGTAGCTATTACATTGTTGTGTTCCCCAAAGACTTTCACGGATATAGATTGTTGATGCTAGCACAATGCAATCTGAAATTATGATCTTAATGCTAAATCTTGCTTTCTGCTGTTCTTTCCTCGAGTGGATCTCCTCCAGGATACGGCTGTTGCCTCGTGCTGAACTCCCCTGCCCATCTGACTGCACCGCGCACAGCACCTGGGAAGCGTCGTCCTGCCGGAGAGCCTCCACCACTGGCTTCTGCGCCAGCAGCCACAACAGCCAGAAGCGACCTGATTTGTGAGTGGCCTGGCTGGTGCCAGCAGCTAAAAATCAACCACAAACAACCACAAAAGCTCGGCAGGCTCCTAGTGTGGCTGCAAGTGCTTGGCATCTCCCCGAGCGCACACAGCGCCTCAGGTGACTTGCAGAGACGCAGCCCTCAGCAGATCGCCGAGCTTTGGGCAAAGCAATCCCAGCTCTGCCGGATGGGGATACGTGCTCGGCGTGACATTGTTTTACCAGGGATAAATTTGGCCTGATCTGTCCAATTTTAACATTTAATTTATTATGGTTCAGCACGCAGCCATGAAAGAGGTAGTGCAAAAGGCTGGAAATGTGTATTTCTAACCTCACTGCAGTCAAAATAATTTTGACTAATTCTCACTACTGTACTCTACCGAAGTGGTGCGACGTCGTTCATTGGGCATAGCTCGGAGTTGTCGAGCAGATTTAATTAATGTATTAATCAATCACAGTCACAGGTAGCACTCGCCCGAACGCCCGGTCTCTCGCGTGTGCCTAGGCAGAGGGTCTCGTTGACGGAGCCCTGGCAGGTCCTGCCCTGCTGCCCGCGGGCTTTCGAGTCGAGGCACCTGCTCTTCTCTGAGCCTGGCTCTCAGGCAGACCCGCGGGGAAAGAACAGCTTTTAAAGCTAATGAGCAGACAGATATAAACCAGCTATGAAAAGCGTTTGGGTGTCCCCATAGCGGGTCCCCGTGGGCCCCGCGAGGCGCCGGTCGTCCGGAGCCCGGGGCAGCTGTTCCCACGCATCCTTGGGAGTCATGCTCCAGCTCAGCCTGTCCACTTGGCATCAGCCCTCTCCATGGATGCTCGTGCTGCCACTCCGTATGGAAATGACTCCGGATAACAACAGACCGGGAACAGGAGCAGGGTGGAGTGCCTTCTACACATCTGCTTGGAAAGGACAAGTACAGCTACAGCGGGATGAAAACCTGTCAGCGGAAAAAATCCACAATACAACGATCAAACCGCACTGTGAGTCTTTGAGGAAAGCCAAATCCAGCGTGCACCGCACCACCATTGCCGGCCGGACTGGACCGGCCCGGAGCACCGGGCCCCGCTTGCGCTCCCCGTGCTGGCACTGGCGCGATTCCCAGGGAGGGTCGGTCCCAGCGGGAACGGGACAGGAGGGGGAGCGGGAGGGCGCCGGGCGCCCGCAGCCTCGCCAGCCTCCCGCCTGGATCCCGGGCGGCCATGCGGGCTGCGCACGGCCGGGCAGGCAGCAACGCGGCTGCACGGCTCTGCCCGCCTGACTGCTGAGCCGTAGCTGCAATAACCCTCACCATTTGCCACTGCTGTTGCAGGCTTTAGCGCCTGGAAGGGCCGTTTAATATGGAAACAACACAGCTGAGGACGTGAGAACAAGATGCACTGTCCAAACCACTCTCAATATTGATTTGACTCAGTTGGGCAATTTGGACCATTCCTGTTTCCCCAGGGATGGGCCTTTCCAGAGAAGGAATAATATGGATCTACATCATGAGGAATTCGGATTCATCTTCTGGAAAATTTACTTCTACCAGAAAAAAAACCCCTGGAAATAATGGCTGCCTAAGTGAAAGCACTGCTGCTATATCATGCTAAAAGCTTTTCAGGGAAAAACAGTAGATAAACCCCACTCTTCAGCTGTTTCTGGATGTTATCCTAAAGCCGTGCAATAGCAGAGCCATCGCCAGCTAGGACAGGCGCAGTTACGAAGGACAACGGAGGAGCAAAGCTGCCCAAGAGGTCGACTGGCCGGAGCAGGGGCCGGGCGCTGGGGAGGAGGCTCCCGCCCCTCCATGGGAACAGCGGGAAGTGCTGCCGGAGGAGCTCCGGCTCCACACACAGGCGTAGCCCTCCCGCGTCTCGAGGTCTCTGCAGTTACGTACCCGGGTCCGGCTGCAGAGGAGACGGGGCAGCGCGGACCCTGGTGCCACCACCGCAGCGGCTGCACTGGGCGCCGGCAGGGAGCAGGACGGGGGCGAGGGGGCTCCCGCAGCCGGACGCCCCGGAGACGTGTCCTTGGGGACAGGGGGTGCAGGGAAGCGGTGCCAACCCCGCATCCTTCCCAATAGCTTTAGCCGGCCAGACCTTTCCATTTGCAGGAATCCCTCCGCTGTTCCAGCACAAAACATCCCGCTTTTCACTTAGCCCAACGAGACACATGCAAACGCTCGTCCCGTCTGGCTGCTGACGCCCCCACGAAACGCGTGCCAGGCGCTGCAGGGGACAGGGCATCGCCGCTCCCGGCCCGCAGCCCGCTCTGTCCGGCAGGAGCGGCTCTTCCCACCCAGGAGCGAGTGATGCCAGCCAGGCTGCCACTGAGGGCACAGTTATTTATTACATGCGCGTGCTGATTATTTTGGGGTTTAAGTTCATTTATTATGTATGCAAAAATGGTAATACACTGGCATCTGAATGTCTTCTAGGCATACAATATCCTTATTATTCAAAATGTTTTTTCCTCCATAATTGAATGGTTTACCTTATTATTACTTTATGTTAATGACCCAGCATTTCCATTTTTCTATAGGATGCTTAATTGTAAGCGAAGTGCAATCAGAATCAGCGATGCCATCTGTAATTGATGGCATCATAATAACAGCCAGCACTGCAGGAACAAAGTACCGAAATAAATGGAACCAGGGAGAAAGCAGCCTCCAAAAATATCCGGGGAGCTGTTCTGGTCTGGGACGAAAGCACCTCCATGCAGCATCCGCTCTCCCTGAGCAGTGACAGTTTGGGCATTAACACAGATAGAGTGCTATTTATATCAGTTTGTACATTTAATCAGTTTTTTTGCAGTTTTCAGCGGGATGTGAACTATATCCCTGTCCAAGGCATTTGGTTCAAATCAGCTGAGACAGAGAATAATCAAGATTTATGATTCTCATTCTGACTCGGATCACACAGTCAGTGCAATTGGAGCAGCAGAGCTGAGCGACATCCCTTCACGTTCCCTCGCAGGAGTGATTTAATGTCCATCCCGCGGAGTGTCACTGCGCTGCCGCAGCCCCCGGCACGGGCAAGATGGGCTGCGCTGGCTGCGGGCATGCACCAGCCCTCCTGGCTGCCGGCGCCTGAGGGGCACAGCCACGCTGTGAGAGTCTGTTTGGCAGAAATCAAAAAGATACCGCTTTGTAAAATAAAAGTGATTTCATCTTGTTCTGCCGCTCAGTGTGGCTCAGAGCAGCCAAGAGGATGAATCGGTCTGCGGTGCACCCGACCTCCCCATGAAAACCTGTCTTTGCCGGGGGAACGGCACAGCAGTTCTGTGTGTGCCGCCGGCGTCTGCAAACACACCTCCTCTGCCAGGAGGGAGAAGGTATTTGGGAACAGAGAGCAAATTGGGTCTGCAGCTTGCAAGGACCCCGCAAGTGGCGCAGGAGGCCGTTTCCAGCGGCAGACGGGCTGCCAGCATCTCTGAGCGATAACTCTATTTCCAGGGGCTCGGAGCCGGCCCTGAAAGCCAGAGCCATGCTGTCCAACACAGCTGGGAAGCAAATGTTTAGATAAAAATTAAATGATCCAAAACCAACTCTGTTGAAAAAACAGCGCCAGGTGCTGGGAAGGAAGCAGCAGTGTGGTGGTGGCAGGGTCGTGGGGGCCAGCCGTGGCGGCAGGGCTGGGAGCGAGCATGAGCGCAGCAGCTCTTCCGATGCTCTCCCGCGCCGGCAGGGCGTGAGCGCGGCAGCTCTCAGGATGCTCTCCCGTGCTGGCGGGGCACGAGCACATCGACTCTTGGGATGCTCTCCTGCACCGGTGGGGTGTGAGCACGGCGGCTCTCGGGATGTTCTCCCGCGCCGGCGGGGCGCAAGCACATCGGCTCTTGGGATGCTCTCCTGCACCGGTGGGGTGCGAACACGGCGGCTCTCGGGATGCTCTCCCGCACCAGCAGGGCACAAGCGCGCTGGCTCTCGGGATGTTCTCCTGCACCGGCGGGCACTGCCAGCTCTTCCCCAGACATGTGCTCGCAAGATGGGGCAGTGGCAGAGTGAGGTCACCACGCGGCACGGCACGGCGGGAGGTTTGCACCCCCCAGCCTGCAGCCTCTGCCCTGACTGTGCCCACACACCCAGCGCGGTGGAGCCCAGCCGAGCCGCGCAGGATCCCCCCGGCGGCACGGCGGAGCCCGTGCCTCCATCTTCATCCGACAAACCCCACCTGCTGCTTTCGGCTCCTGGCGACAGAGTGCTGCGACCTGGCGCGGGAAGCCAGGCGGACCCGCGGGCTCGCTGGATGAACGGCCCAGCGGCAGCTCCGCCTGGGCAGCAGCAGGCAGCAAATTAGAGAGGGAACGGGGGCTCATCTCAGCTCGTGCACACCACCGAGACACGGGCAGAGGAGCCTGCCAGCCACGAGGGGAAATAAATGCTGTTTCCTTGCAATGCCGAAGTCCCGGTGCGGTGACATCATCCCCGCGGGCGCCTGCTCGTGCTCCCTTGGCCAGCGCGCCACCAGCCCCCGGCCCTGCGCATGCGGCTCCGCTGCGCCGTCTTGCTCCAGCCAGGTTCGGTGCCGGGTTCACACAGGTGGTACAGCATTCAGGGAGGTGGAAAAACAGAGTGATTCCACTCCAGTCAATAGAGCAAACAATTCCTGGTTTGGATAAACAGAATTACTAGTGCTGAAGAGCCCTGGGCAGCGCCGCACACTCTGATTAGTGTAAATGCTAAACACAAACCAATTAACGCTCTCTAAGACTGCTTATCTCGTGTCACTTAGTGCTAAAATAAAGCCTAACACTAAATACACATATTGATTTACCCATTAAATCTAGCATCACTCAAAATAACTCATTATATTATTGAGAAAAAATAGAGTCACCTTAGTTTTCAGAAGCAAGTGTACTTGAGCAGTGATTTAATTGCTTCATCTGGCAGCGGAAAGTTACTACTGACCTGCAGAGCGGACTGACACTACCTGGCCTGGAAATTGGACCTGAAAGGAGCGGCGGTGCGAGCGGCGGTGCGCAGCCGTGCCGCCGCTGCTCCCCCGGACGGGCGCCCGCCGCCTGCTCCGCACGCACGACCGGCTGCGGGAGACCCTTGCGCAGCTGCAGGCAGCGCAGGAGCGAGCCGATCAGGAGCGTTACCCGCAAGGGCAATCAGTGGGACCGCCACAAAGGTTAATGCCCCTAATACCTCCTTCCGAGTTGCTACCTTTTGCAGTAATTGAGGCCAAAACCATTCCACTCGGTTAAGATGTGTGCAATACCCTCGCTTCAACACGCCTGCAGAGCAGGTCCACGGGCTCACTGGGTTCGGCTGGTGGGGCCGGCAATATTGCAGGAGGTGAGCGTGCCGCAGCTCTAAGGATGCTCCGGGGCCGCGGGAGCAGGCGGCAGCGTGGCACCGCCAGCCCAGCAACGTGGGGAGACCCGGCAGCAGCATCCCGCCCCGCCAGGGCCAGCACAGGAGCAGGACAGGATGCGGGGCTGCGAGCGGCAGCGCTGCTAATTACGAGGACTAATGCTTTGGCTGGGCCAGGCGTCCCTTCTGCAGGCGAGGTTAATAGGATGTGAGAGGCCGCAGCTGCCACGGCACCAAGGGAGGAGCACGGGCAAGGGACAGCAGCACTCATCAGCCAGTAGCAATGCAGAAATGGTTATCTCAAGCTGTTTGGAGGCAAGGATTAAAAATAAATCTCCCCAAGTTTAATATTCTGCCAGTCAGCTCTTTTTTGTAGGTGGAATCTATTAAAAAATTAACTTTCTGCTAAAATGCTAAAGTATTTTTGACATTTAACAGCTTGCTTCAAGCAAAAAAGTGCAATAAATACACGAGAGAGCTAATTGGCTCCAGTACCCCCAACATCCAGCCCTTCATGAATAAGTAATGCAGTGCCAGCGCACTGATGGCTGGAGCAGACCCACGAAAGCCTCTTCCTGATCAATGATGCATCTGCTCCAACCTCTCGTGTTAGTACAACGTAACTGGGAAGTTCCCATCGCCACCCAGCTGAAGAACAAAACCAGCCGCAAATTGAATCTTTAGACCAGTGAGTACCAGAGCAGGAGGGGCACGTGCTGTAATTTCATCTTACTGAAGTCTGCACTTGGAGATACTTAGTTTGCTGCAAGATGGAGAAGGAACTGCTTGGCAATGTATTCTTCTCAATAAAAATTAATGCTTTAACAAGAAGCCAAATAGCTACAGCTAATGTACTCCTGAATGAGATCTAAATTTTATTCATAAGCATCAGTGTCAGGACTAAAATAACATTTTTATGGACACTATGAGCATAAACAGCTCTGCTGATTCAAAAACAGAAACTGCACTTCTGAATGAATCAACTCATTCATTTGGAACAAAAGCATCATTTTAAATACATGCCTCAAATAAAAGAGAAAGCCAGAGACAATATTCTTTTTGTGAGCCTGCCTCCAAGAAACGCACTGCAGAGGAGAAGGGAGAGGAGTTCCTGGCAAGAGGGTGGCGGTGGGGAGTCCCAGGGAATGTGCTGGCAGAGAGGGGATCACCCAGATGCTGTCTGGGACCTGGCTCGACTGGGGCAGGACCATCGTCCTGCCTCCTGAACCACCTACATGTGGAAAGGAACCACAGATGGGACAGAGGGGCACCACATTGCAATGGAAATCCCTGTTGAGCTCCAGCATTTGGGACTTGCTGGCTCTGGTGCACGGTGAAGTGGCCTTCAGTCATTTCGTGGTGGATTGCACCACCTTCAGAGGTTTTTCTGGACTCCTGAGTACCAGGCGTTGAGAAACCTGAAGGAACTAAAAGAAGATCATCTCAGGGCTGTGGACGTCACTCCATGCTGTGTGGGAAGATGCACAGAGCCTCCGAGTGTGTCCTTCCGTGCGGGTTTGCCCAGCATGGACGGCAAACCTGAGCAGCCGACTCTATGGGACGGCAGCAGCTACATTAGATGTGTGTCTGGAGAAAAATAATACAGAAGAGATGACTCCACTTCTTGCCAGTGCTTCTAATCATTGCCGGCCCCTGCTCCTCCTGCTCCTCCTCTGCCCGTGCCGGTTCCCGTACCCTCCCTCGGTCCAACGCTGCTGTGCCGGCTCCCACCTGCCCGGCGGCGCTGAAGCCCCCGCAGACGCCGCGGACGGCCGTGGGGATGGCACCTCTCCACTGCCCAGCCCATCCGGGCCCCGAGAGCGCCGGGTCCTGGGCACCAGCTGCCGCTGTGGGTGCACCTGGGTGGCGGAGACGTCTGCCCGCGAGGTCTCGGCTGAGGCGGGTTCTCAGCTCGGGGATCCCCAGCTCCTGGATGTGCTCTAACTGGTTGGTCTGTGACACATTGCATGAAGGACTTTCTAGAAGCTTCGTTTGGATTTTGACGTGGATATTGAGAACATACAGATAGCCATCTCTATACCAACAAAAGCAGTTACAAATGCTTCAAAGGCGCAAGTTAAAAATAGTCATAAAATTGGAAAATGTGGAGGCCCTTATAGCTAACAACTAACTGATAAAAGATTTGCAGAAAAATACATCTTGGAGAGCACGCTCATTATAGACAGAAAAGTCAGACAGATGTCAGAGAACACTCCGGCACAAGGAAAAACTTAGACACGTACGACAGGGCAGGAAAATGACAAAATTCTGGACCAACGGAAACGTTGTGCTTCAAGTCCTGAAACAACGAGCTGCAGAACGCAACCAGCTACGCTGAACGATGCGGCGAGCGCCCACAGGACACGGCTGATGCAGCCACGACAGCAGGAGCGCTTCGGCTGTGTAACGAGACGGGACGGGGACAGCGACGCCGGCGACAGGAAACCATGGGCTCATTGGAGAAGCCCGGGCCAAAGCCTCCAACCGCACCAAAGCCTCTAACCAGAGCGAGGTCTCGTCCCCTCGCCGCTGCAGCGCTGCCCTCACGGAGGGCACCGGGAGCTTCTGCCCTCCCGGCCCTGCACGGCGCGGCATCTGGAAAGACCCCAGGGCACGGCCAAAACTGTGCTGACAAACACAGGGCATATCCAGGGAAATTAGAAGTCCTGATGTGAGATTTCCTGAGCCGCATCCAGAACAGCCTGCAGGGAGACGAGCAAAAGAGGGGCAAAACAGGAGAGGACATGGCTCAGCCGGGCATTGCCTTTTGCTGGGAAAATGTTTTCGACACAGCCAGTTCTTGCAGCAAGACGATGTCAGACGTGCGGCTCAGGGTACTGCACGATCTGCGCTCTGGGTCATTTAATGATGTTCTGGGGCTTTCAAGGCAGGTTAAATTCTTTGCTCCTGCTCTGGGAGAGCAAGTTAGGCAGTAATTGATGTTCTCCTAACAACCGGAGGCAGGGAGCCCGCTCCTAACAAGGCCTCCGGGTGCTGTGCCGAGCAGGCAGGCGCTTCGGAGCAAGCCGAGTGTCCTGCTCCCGTCGAGGCAGGACGGTCGAGAGGTCTCCGGAAGGGGACCATGCTCCATGCGCGCCTCCCAGCAGCTCCCAGTGCCTTTCAGCACATCCCAGCAGCTCCCAGCAGCTCCCAGTGCCTCCCAGTAGCTCCCAGCGCCTCTCAGCATGTCCCAGCAGCTCCCAGTGCCTTTCAGCACATCCCAGCAGCTCCCAGTGCCTCCCAGCAGCTCCCAGCGCCTCCCAGTAGCTCCCAGAGCCTCTCAGCGCGTCCCAGCAGCTCCCAGTGCCTTTCAGCACCTCCCAGCAGCTCCCAGCAGCTCCCAGCAGCTCCCAGTGCCTCCCAGTAGCTCCCAGTGCCTCTCAGCACATCCCAGCAGCTCCCAGTGCCTTTCAGCACCTCCCAGCAGCTCCCAGTGCCTCCCAGGGCCTCCCAGTGCCTCCCAGCAGCTCCCAGGGCCTCCCAGCAGTTCCCAGTGCCTCCCAGTAGCTCCTAGTGCCTCCTAGTAGCTCCCAGCGCCTCCCAGTGTCTCCCAGCACCTCCCAGCAGTTCCCGGTGCCTCCCAGTAGCTCCCAGTGCCTCCCAGTGTCTCCCAGCAGCTCCCAGCGCCTCCCAGCAGAGCTGGCCAGCCCCAACCACCACGTTTGCACTGCAGAAGTCGGTTTCACGGACCTGCCAGACTCAGCCGTGCGTCGCCCTATGACTAATTTGTTAAGTAGCCCGGCTGCTAATAAAACTTTAACAGGCGCTGGACAGTTTTCTTATTTTACAAGGCCAATTAGGGACTATGCAAGAGGAAAATCACCGGCTCCCAGCACCCCCCTCCTGGAAAGGGGACCAAGCAGTTAGACTTAATATTTAAGTATCATAGACAAAGCGATTCCCATCTGGCTCCAGACAGCTAGAGCACCCGACTGAGATGGATCCGGAGGGGCGAACTCCGCGTGCACCGGGCAATCCCCGAATTTCCTGGCAAACGCGGTCAGCTCGGAGGCGTGCGGGGCCGGTTCTCCCCTCGTGCGGAGGGCTGGGCTGCGCCGCTACCACCTGCAACGGGGGTAATATATCTGCGGCCACAAATGAAATATCAATATTTATTTAACACACACACTACCCTTTAGAGGCCCTTAATTGTAAATTAATCATCATTAACTGACAGTAATTGAACAGGCTGAAGGCTCCAGTCACGGCTTTCCCCGGCAGTGGGGACCCGGAGCGGCCGCAGCTGTGGAGGGAAGCGGGGACGGGGACGGGTGGCAGGAGGCGCCGCGGCTTCCCGAGCTGTCGCGGCTGCGGGGAGCAGGGATGCTCCGGCGGCGGCTGCTGCCGCTCCACAGTCGAAGCAGTGAAATAACCCCTGCGCCATCGCCCGCTGCGGGCTGGAGAACTTCTCCCGGGATAAAAGCAGCCCCAGAGGCTTTGGCAGGGCACATCTGTGCTTTAACCCACTCTCCCGTGCGGGGTGGCCGTCCCTTGGAGACCCTGGTCATGGTGTCCCCGGGGACACGGAGACCCTCACCACGATGTCCCCGGAGACATGGAGACCCTTGTCATGGGTATCCCTGAGGACACCGCTGCACAGCCGTGGGAGCATGGAGACCCTTGTCATGGTGTCCCTGGGGACATGGAGACCCTCATTGCGGTGTCCCTGGGGACATGGGGATCCTCACTGTGGTGTCCTGGGGACATGGAGACCCTCATTGTGGTGTCCCTGAGGACATGGAGACCCCCATCGCAGTGTCACCAGGGACATGGAGACCCTCATCATGGTGTCCCTGGGGACATGGAGACCCTCATCGCGGTGTCCCTGGGGATATGGAGACCCTCATCGTGGTGTCCCAGGGACATGGAGACCCTCATCATGGTGTCCCTGGGGACACAGAGACCCTCATCGCGGTGTCCCTGGGGATATGGAGACCCTCATCGTGGTGTCCCAGGGACATGGAGACCCTCATCGTGGTGTCCCTGGGGACATGGAGACCCTCATTGTGGTGTCCCTGGAGACACTCCTGCCACATGCTCCTGCATGGCAGCTGGCACCGGGTCCTCAGGCCAACCCAACCCATCCTGAGCACGGGTCCAGGGACAGGGAAGAGCTGGGTCACGTCCCTGGAGTTTTGACTCTTCATGGAAATAGCAGCGATATAAATAAATGGCACAGAAACGTCAGGATCAGCGAACGCCAGGCTGCAGAAGTCCCATTAGGAAAAGCTGTGTCCTCCAAAGCAGACAGAGCCCCACGGGTCCACAGGCCACGCTGCCCCAGCACGGCAGGGGCGGGAGGGCTCCACGGGTGGCTTTTGCTACCGTGGACCCCTCTGGATCGCACGCACGGTCCCAGGAGCAACAGTCCCTGTGGTTAGATGTCTCTGTTTAGCTTTTTCTGAAGAATATTAGCAGTTTAGTCCACACTAGGCTCCTGCCAAATCCTAGAGCCCAGGAGATAAGCTGGGACACAAAGTGATTTATGACTGAGTTAAGAAATTGAGCCGTCGGTGCACCGCGGAGCAACCTGAACACCTCCGGGAACGCGCGCCGAGGGCTGGGCACGGCGCTCGCTGGGGCCTCACTGCCGTATGCTGCGGGAGCTCAGCGCTCCGCAGCAGCGCAGGATTCCCGCTCCTGCGATTCCCGCGGGGCCTTACACTGTCATTCCTGGGGAAAAACGCACCGTTTACAGACGAGGCCCTTCCACACGCTGCTCGGGGGGGAATACCTGCTTTCCGGGGCTGGGGGAGGATCTGCGGTGGGAACAGGTTCTGCCAAGCGCCGCACTAACGGCAGTTCCCAGAAGTGCCACAACAGAGACAAAGGTGACGTCTCACTCGCTTACCGACGGCAGAAAGCGGGCAGAAGGCAGCCAGCCCTCCTCCTCTCCGCAGGGACGCCCTCGGCCACAGCGGGTGGCCCGAGCACGGCACGGGCGATGCCCGGCTCCCTCGCACGGCTTCAGCAAGGACATCGACGTCTTGCCGCACGGCAAACCACGGTGGGGTGCCCGAACGGTAGGGGCGCTTGTAAAGTGCGTTTCTGTGCAGGGATCTGCCATGCAGTTTTCCAGGAAAAGGTGATGTTTCCAGCCAAAGCCTTCACTGAGCAACTGGTCTAGAGCTGGCCAATTCCCGGGGTCAGGCAAGGGGGACGCAGCCAATATCTATCTTTGCCTTATTCTCCCTAAAAAGATGCGTGTTTCCCCCAGCTTCCCTTTGGGACTGCTTTGTGAGAAGGGGAGTAGAAGCAGCAGCGGGTCAGTAAGACCCAGATCTGCTGCTTATGAAGGGTCCACACGCTCTGGGAGTTGTTGCCGATGGCAAGATCTCTGCACCCAGGGTTTTTGCCCTGGCTTTTGCAACAGTGGTATCAGCCTGTGAAACCTCCACGGGGTGGAATCTGGACCAAAATTGCAGAGGTGTGAGAAGAGGGACATGAGAAGCGAAGGGGGTAGCCCAGGAGGCAGGGTGCATGGGTCCTGCTCCTGCCTGCCTGGAGCGAGGGCAGCCCCGGCCGGGGAGCAGCCCCCGCGCAGCGCACGGGTGCACCGCACGCTGCTTGCAGGAGGCAGAGCTGGAAACAGGCACTAAGCCCAGAGGGCTGCTTTTCCCTTGGGAGCGAGAAGCTGCTGTTTGTTTCCTTTCACTTGTTACAGAAACACAAAACAAGAACAAATGCCAGTTCCTCCTCCCCTGGCTCCTAGGTAAATCAGCTGTGAGCCTGTCTGCAAGCTCGGGGCAGCGCAGGAGCACAGCCTGGGAGAGGCGAGGGTGGGGTGCATGCTCACCGGCAAAAGTGCTGCTTTTTAGACCGACTTGCTCATCACAGGACTTTGAGATATCCACACGTGCACCCTGTTCTGGGGGGTGAAGGCAGCTCTGCCCTGCATTTCTGTTGTTGCGGTGATTCAGCAACAAAATGCACCCGGCTCTGGGGTGGCGAGTGCAGCAGAGTGCAGCTGACCCCCAGGGCGAGCAGCCCGTGCAGATGAGCTGGCAGAAAGAAATGCAAATTCCCTTTCTATAAGGACAACAGTGGTATGAACGCTGACTTTATTAAAATGCAGAATTATTTCAGGTCCCTTTGTTTAGCTCAGAGCCTGGAGGTAATTTATGCACAAGGATGGAGCAGTGAGGGCTGTGCCGAGCTGCCTGGTGCCAGCATTTCTTGGCTTGCGTTCTTGGCGAGAAGGCTTTCCAGCTCCAGCAGGAAGGGCTCTGGGAAGCCCACACTCTCCCCTGCCTGCTCTTGCTAAAGAAGTTTTCCCATCTCCCCAGCCCCTCTCTACAGCTCCTGGGGTCTGGGCCTTTAACGTAGAGGCTAATTAAGTGCTCACTTGTCAAGCAGGCTGGTTCTGCCGCTCCGCTGTGCCTTTCCCTCGCAGTCTGCCCTTCCTCCTGCTGCCCGGAGAGCAGCACCCCGATCGCACGCAGGACCTTGACGCCGCTCCACGGGAGACGCCATCTCCGAATGCTGATGCATGGCATCCCTTTGCTCCATTATCCGGCCTCCCTTGGAAAAGGGGTCGGAGCCTGACAGGGAAAGCGGTTTAAGTCATGGCAAAACGAGGAGATCCATCCTCTTCTGCCCCCTCCGGGCGGCTGCTTCCCAGCGCCGCAGGGTGCAAGCTCTTGCCCACGAAGTGCAAACGCTCCGACACCTGCAGCCACCAGAATCTGCACCACTGACGGACGTGGCTCAGGGGCCTTCAGGCTGGGAGCCCACGGACTTTGCAGCTCAGGAGTTTTGTTCTGTCTTGGAGACTCATTCCTGGCAATGTGAGACACTGCAAGCTCTGAGTGAAATCTGGGGCTTGGTTGCCTCTTCTGCTGCTTTGGCCTTTATACTGAAGTGAAGCTAGTAAGAGTTGGCAGAAGAAATGCCAGAACCTGGCACAGAGATGACAATTAGTTTCTTATGATGAAATATTAAAATTCAGAGGGAGATGGCCAAGCAATTCATTCCCCGAAGTCAGAGCCAGAGTAGCAAAAATAAATGTCATTGTCCACAGTATGCAGCCGATCTCGTCCCTGGAAAGGGACCTGGAGAGCATAAAAAGGGGGGTTTCCACAAGCCACGAGATGGACAGACGTGGCAGGGAGGAAAATGCTGCCTGGGGTCTCTTTCTATCCCAGGGAACGGGAGGTGCATGCCGGGAGCGTGCCAGGACACGAGGCTGGAGGCAGTACTGGGATGCTGCTGGAGCTATGAAATGGGAACGTCCCTGGATCCAGGAATGCAGGACCCGAACAGGATGCCCGGCTGAGCTTTTCCAGCAGGGGAACTTAGCAGGGTTTTGCCACAGGCATTAAAAACTCCATCTACTTCATATCTGAATGAAGGTAATTGCTGAGGCAAATAAGATCTCCTGGAAATCGTTGACAGGGAGGTTTATGGAGAGGAAATCTTGCATCAGTTGTGTGCTCTTGTTTTGAGGAGCTTAAACGATGTCCAAGATCACGCTAGACTAAATCCTTGACTCCCACTGCCACTGAGGAAGTCTCAGCTGGGCTCATTTGCATTTTTATCTGCATACTAATGCTAGGCTTATAATCAGCAAGAAAACATTCCCAGCCCATTGGTCCCAACGTAAACATCTGCAATGAAAAGTAAACGCAGGAGGAAGCATCCCGCCTCCATGATGCCCCAGAGGAGAGCTTGCCGGTGCCGCCGCTCGCGGGATTTGCTGTATCCGGACTGACAGAACATGAGGGCTCTGCGTGTAATCCCTGGATCTGCTCATTTGGCATTGGGATGCACGCTGCTAGGGCTGTTTTGAGAACAGTACAGTGTGTTTGACACAAAGTCTAGCTTCACTGAGCCGGGTTTATTATCTGAGAAAAGCTAATACACCTAGGTGCCATAGGCAGAGCAGAAGACTGCTATAAACAAGGGAAGGAGCAGGTGAATAAATCTAGGACTTCTGCTTTCATGCAAGTGGGCTGCAGATTTAGGCTGGAGCATACAAACGGTGTTCTCTGTGCGACGCCTGGGTGTAAATTACCCCGCATCACTGCATACATTGATCACTGGCCCATCACAGCAGCTGGTAAAGAGCTGCAGGCTTGCAAGAGTCAGAGGAGAAATAAGGATGCTATAAACGTATGCAATGGAGAGGCTGAGAACTAGTCGCCCTTCTGAGGAGAGGGAGACTATTCTTAGGTGGGTATTTTGGATGCGGTCCAGCTGAACCTGCCTTTCAGCGTTTCAGTTCCTCTCCCCACCGCGCGCGGCACGACGACAGGATGCTGCCCGCCTGTGCCGTGGGAGTGCGCGCTTCCGCGGTGCAGCCCGAGACGGCAGCACATGGCGCGCTGAGCGAGCGCCAGCGGAGTGGGGCGAGCGCGCCGGCGGCACCCGGCATGCGGCACCCTGCCTGGCGGCCGCCCGGAAACACCCGGCCCCTCCGCCGCTGCGCAGCGAACGGAGCCACCTTCACCCGGGTCACCGGGGCCGAGTGACGACCGGGTGTTTAAAGACACCACTTGGCTTCTGCAAACGCTCCACTTTGCTAAACCTCCTCACTTTCAGTTTCTCTGTATTTTGATCTCTTCACTGTTGCCAATTGCTATGCAAAATACTCATGTTAATTCCCAACTCCGTTAGCAAATAGCCAACAAAATCTCCTGAATTTGCCAAGTGAAGGAGGGCTCGGCACCAAGAGCAAGTGCATCTTGGACCCTCCGAGAGGGCTTTGCCGCGGTGCTACCAGATGTCACCGGCGCTCGGGGGAAACGGCACCTCCCCGGCTCTGCGGCGCGGCTCCGCGCGCCCCGCTGACACTGCTTATCTGCCCGCTGTCCCACGTGGCCCCTGCCGGACCTGCCAGCCTCGCGGGAAAGATAAACCTCGACACCGGTCCAGCCCCTCCGGTGGGGCCGTTACTGCCGTTTGGTCCCTGCCCTCCGAGGGCGTTGCGTGGGGAGCGCTCGGCAGCGGTGCCCTCCGGCTGCTGCGCGCAGCACGGGACAAAGCGTGCTGCCCGGTCAGCGCTCCGGGCACCGCAGGTTACCCCCTTAGACGCTTCTGGGTTAGCTGATGGGTGGCAAATGCCTTCCTGTAAGAAATTACAGCTAAGGCAGGGGGCCGCTTTCCCAGCTCCGGGGGGGATGCTGCGTTCGGGTGGGCGCAGCCGCGGTCTGCAGGCGCACGCCATGCACGGTGCGGCTCACCGCCTCCAAATAGCCGCAGGGACAGAGGCACCGAGCAGCCCCGGCAGCTGGCAGGCACCCGTGTGGTGTACTGCGGCCGATCCGAGCACGGCATCGGCAAGCCAGGCCCCAGAGACCCCACGGAGGCACCGGGGCCCCCATCCGAGGGGCTGCGGTTGCTGCTGCGGAGCTGGGCACGTGCACCGGACTGCGTGGATGCTCCTCCCTTCCTTGCAGCGGACCCCCGGGACAAGATGCTTGTCCGAACGCAATGCCTTCCTCCGGAGGAGCTCCGTGGAGCGCAGTGCCGCTGGGAGGGTGGAACGTTTCCCTGCAAATCCACACGCGCCTGTGCATCAACGAGTGCCGCGCTCAGAAATGCCGCGCTCAGCCTTTCCGAATCTCCGTGTGTCTGCTTGCCGTGTCCATCGCACCTCCTGAGCAGCTAAACCGCAGCCTCGTGGCTCCGAGGTGCAGAGGGGCCGGGTACACGGTGCGTGCAAGGCGAAGCGGAGGTCTGGGAGCCCAGGTTCCGGCACAGTCACGGCCCGGGGGGCCGAACCGGGTCATGCTGACTGCCAGACTTCAGGACATACACGTAGGAACATGCCACCGCAAAACAGCAGTAAACAACCGTTTTGATATAGGGGACAAATTTTAAAATCCTCATTTTACAGTGGAGGAAAAACGTTCCTGCATTTGTTTACGTATCTCTGTACATCCCTGTCTCTGGCGAGGGAGCGCAGCCCGGCAGCCTGCAGCCGCTAGAAGATGCACGTGGTGAGAAGGTCCGGGAAGGAGCACGTTCAGGTCCAGACAGAGCCTCCTCCTGCTCCCTCTTCCCTCCGCACCCCGGCAGCTCCGCTGCTGCACCCTGCTTCAGCCATCGGCAGCCAAGAGGGAGCCCTGCAGAGCCCGGGCAGCAGGACCTCTCGCGCACCGCTTTGCTCCGAGTCCCCGTTAATCCCGCGGGCTCCAGCGGATGTCTGGACCACGGCTGACCTGACGGGCCCGTGTCGGCGCTTGAGCTGAGGCTCCCCAAGCCGCAGGGCCGGTGCCTCGGCGCTCGGTTCTTCAGCGCAGCCTCATCCGAGGAGCTTCGTAACCACGACTTCGCACAGCGGTCCTGCGCTGAGAAGCAACAACCTGTGGCGGACGCGCAGAGGCTGCGAAAAGCCTCTGCCTGCCCTTTGTTTGCAAAGGATCCAAACCTTTGCAGCCAGTTATCGGCTATGCCTCCTACACATCTCTAGTCTATTTACAGACACAAATCCTCAGCATATCGCAAGAAAATGTTCCGCTTTGCCAGCCTGATTTGTAAACCACTTTACAGGAGCCCACAGCTTTGGTACGGGCATTTTTTTATGTGGCACCATTTGTGCTTCTGAAGTTAAGCCTGAGTCAGCAGTTCCCACATGAACCCCCATTTCAGGGCTTACTGCACAAATATAAAGCCTTCAGCACGTGTTTTAGGAACGATGAGAGTCATGTCAGGGCACGCAGTAAATGACCAGAGAAGACCCGTTCCCCAGAGAACCCTCTGCGTCTTGGCCGCTTACCTACACCCTCAGGCAGACCTCCGCAGCCTGAGCCCCCGAGCCCTGCACAGCTCTGCAGCCTGCTCCCAAACCCGTCCCCGCTCCAGCTCCCAAGCTGTGCCGGTTCTCGGCATCGCTGCGTGCTCCCGGGAGAGCAGGGGCCATTTCGCCAAGTGTTGCAGGGAGAACCTCGAGGCGCTTCCACCCCGCAAAGGGAGGGGAAGTAGCAACTTCTAAAAAGTCAATTAGCTCTCTCTCAATTAACTTCACTGAAGAAGGTAATTACCTTATCACTTATAGTACTCCTGGAGCAGGCAAACATTCCTCCTTGCTGGCATGTCACAAATTATTCCCCCGCACTTAACATCCAGCCCAGCATTACACTCAGTTCAATGCAGCGGCCAATATTATTTATTCCAGTACCCCGGAACAGCAGGCTGCCCCAGACTGAGCGCAGCGTGAACACATCCAAAACCTGCACTATTTCCCGTCAGCTTAGATTTTTCATAACTAACTTATAACAGGAAAGAGTGGAAATCAGAACTCCTCACTCACTCCCGGCTCTTCTCCATGGCAACAGCACAAACATGTGTCTGGCTGCTCCGAGGGGAGGGTCTGGGCGAGGGGAAGGTTGAGGCAGGACTGGGAGAGACCTGGGCTCAGACTGCCCCGAGCCCCTTCCGTCCGCGCCGGGTTTGCTGTTTGGCCGTTCGCGCTCCTCTCCTGCTTTCCCGCAGACCTTGCTCCTGCAGACCCCGCGGCCAGGGCCGCGTTGCACCGTACGGATTAAACGTGGGTCTCGGCGAGGGGCGGAAATGCGCGGGTGCTGCCGGTCACCGGCGGGTAGGACGCGTCACCCCAGCCGGCCGGCGGTGCCCGACGAGCTCCTCCGCGGCTTTTGGAAACGCTGGTGCTCCCCGGGCCGACGGCTCAGCGGCCTCGTCCCTCCTCTGCTGCGCACACAGCCCCACGCGCACCAGCTCCATCTTCAGAGCAGCACGTTTCCCGAAGGCGGGCTTGCACTGCAGCGTACGTGGCGAAGCAGAGTACCACAGCCGTGCCGGGACAGAAAATCTCCATTAAAAATCCCCATAAAAAATAAAATAAAAAAGTTCCACTGTAATCCTATTAATGCATCTCCACACAAGTCGGTATCTCCTGAAGAACACTTCCCATTAAAGAAATCAATTTAGCATTCGACTTTCTTCCTGTGGTGCATATTGAAGCGGGATTTGACAATGATGGAAAACAGATTTGTGTTAAATACTGCCAATAATGTCTCGTAGCTCAAGGTTACAGCTCCTTGTGAGCGACAGCTGCTCGTAATCCAATGCTTTGAAAATACTGCACTCCACTATCAATTATCTGGAGTTATTAGGTTTTAAAATAAACTGCACATCCAGACTTCAGGCCACACGTTTATTTTACTTTTTCCCTGCTGTTGCTTTGCTCCGTCCCGGGTTTCTGAGGTGGCTTCACAAGCCCTGGCGAAGTGCAGGACCGCTCTGCAGCACGCCTGGGCCCTCTCCGGCCGAAGACGCCCATGGCTTCGGAAACCAGCTCCCGGGCGGCGCAGTGCGGTGCAGTGCAGCGCTCGCTGGCAGCGTCCTCCTGCTCCGTGCCCACGCGCTCCAGGTCCGAACCGAGCTCCGGGCTTTGGAGAGACTTAGAGCAGGCAGGTAACTTATTCAGCCTCTTCTGTTCGGCTAAGCACAAACTGCAGGTTTTGGATTCACCAGTTCAGTCGGGAATTTCAAACAATTGTTTTTCTTTCTCCAGTTTCTCAGAAGTCCACAGCAAAGCAGTTTGCTTTGTGTCCTAAATCCCATCTTTGATGTCTGACAAAAGCTTTCTTTTCTTTGATAAACAGAAATGAAACTAAACATTAATGGAGCCTTTTCATGCCTGCTTAAGAAAGCAGCATTGTAGGGGAGTCGGAAGACCTTTCCGAGCATCTTTTTATTTTGAGGCTACTAAAGCATCGGCTGAGCTGGCATCTGCCGCTGCGACTCGCTCTGTCACGGAAACGCCCAGGCAGAGGCACTGAACAGCCCAGATCCCGCAGCTGCCAGGTGCCGGCGCCGTGGGTCAGGACGTGCCGGGGCTGATCGCTGCCGGGCCGCGAGGGACGGGACGCTCGGGGAAGTGCACGAAGGGCTGGACGTCGGCGTGGTGACGCGCAACTTCACGCATCCACGGAGGAGGCACCGCCACGTGCCAGGGAGCCGAAAACAACAGCCGCAACCAAGAGATCAGAATGCGGAAACAGCGACGTAACTGATAGATTTGACAGGTAAGAAGTGCAAAACGCATGCACGCTTGGGAAGGAGGGACCAAGGAGCCGGGATTCCTATGCCCTCCTCCCTAGGCATTTTCTCAGTGTGTTAATTTGCAAGTCAGTAAAGCCACACAGAAGCCCTGTGCTATTTTTGGATTGCATTTTTGAAACAGCGCTCCCTGGGAAAAGGACTTTGAGGTATGAGTCATTCCTGGGCACCACCTTGCCTAAGAAATGGCAGCAAAGTTGACCAAGTGCAGCAAAAGCTACGAGCTAGTCATAAAGCGAGGCATACCTGAATGTTTTGCAGACCACAGAGAGATTTATTGGTCCTACAAAAGCCACAAGAATAATGAATATTCCTGGCTTCTACCTATTAGCACTTTATTAAGCAATTACAGACATACAGACCTTTCCCTTATATAAAGCACTCCTGCATCATTGGTAACAGCCTGCGAATATTCTAGAGGCATAAATAGAGTAATTAATCAGGGCGGGACACAAGGCTGTTACGGGAAGAAATTAACATAAGGAAAACACAGACCGAGTATCGGAGAAAGTTTCCCAGGAGCAAAACGTGTTAATCGGAGAACTGCCGCCCCGGGACGGGGGAAGCTCTGTGGCACACCGCAGCTCACAGACCCCGGCAAACATCCCGCAGGAACGCGCAACTGCTGGCTTCCAAGAGAGGGACCAAACGACCCAACGCAGACTTGCTCTTCCTAACATCAGCCACCGAGCGATTTCTAGTGACGGCTTGCTATGCGGCACAGGCGCAGGTGCAGGCGCGCTCGGGGCAGTTTGCACAAGGCAGCATTGCGCTCTGGGGTCCTGCCCCTGCCAGGGCATTTCCCACCCCGGCCCCCGCTGCCCACCTGCCCCGGGACGTGTTGTGCCGCGCGTGAATCCTCGTACCCCTGGCTGTGCCTGTGGCTGTGCCCGTGGCCGAGCGCGGGAGCCCCCGCGGTGGGTCCGTCTCTGCCGACGGCGTGTGCTGGGCCGGCGAGACCCTGGACGTGAGAGGAGCGCAGGGAGCTGCCCGCGACGGCAACGGAGGTGGCTGCAGCGGGTCCTGGGAACTGCCCGTCCCCCGGGAATAAAAACAGTTCAATAGTTTTGATTACTCTTTGCACATACAGTAATACTTGGGGGCAGAACAGGGGTAACCGCAACCCTACAGCGGATTAACTGCTAATAGCAGCTAACTGCTAATAGCAGCTCACAGCAAGCGCCCGCGGGAAGGACCGGCTCCAGGCGAGCATCAGTCTGCCTGACAGCTCCCGAGAGCGCCCTGCCGCTCCGCACCGGAGACCGCTCCTGCACATAGCTGCCAGCAGCAGCGCTGGGCTCCAGCCAGCCTTTGAAAGAGCAAAAACCACGAGGTGCAGGAATAAAATTACCCCAAGTCATAAATTCTGTTTTTTTCCAGCAGCTTTGTCAGAAAATTGGACACATGGTACTGAGCGCAATAGCATTACCAGACCTTCGCTGACCTCCTCTTAGGAGACACCTGCAGACACAGTGAACCCTCATTACGGATCTCGCAGTTCTTGGCTGAGGCTGAAATTCCCTGGTGACGGTGACCCCACCGTTTCCCTGGTTGTGTCACCCCAGCAGCTCTGACTGTGCTGTGCAAAGCCTGCTACACCACCACCACCACCTAACTCGTGCATTTCTCAAGGTGACAAAATATGTCCACCGTTACTGCCAGCCCTCCTTCAGTCACGGAAGTTCAGCTGCCCTGCGCTGTGGTGCCAGCGCTCCCTGCTTCCAGGTGCGCTCTGCAATCATGGAAACCAGCACAGCTCTGCAGAGCCACGCAAGGAAATCCGTCCAAAGGGTGGGACTCACTCCGCTGCTGCCTGCTGCTCCCTGCGTGCGCTCGGCGGGCTGTGCGCTGCCTGTCTGGATGCTGCAGGGCGAAAGCAGAGAGGAAACCATCTGATTTTACAGCAAATGCCGGGAACTCAGTGCAGCAACGAGTGCCACCAACACAGCCTCGGAGTGCACCGTGTGCAGCTGCAATACACGGCAAGGTTACCTTTACCTGCCGTTGCGGGGGAGGCTGCACTTGTAGGACGCGTCCCCTCAAACGCTGACAGATCATTTGCTCTGCGCGTCCTCTTGCAAACAGATGTCTCTGTGCAGCAGAGCAGCCACCCGAATGCTAAAGCAGTGCGCTCCCGGCGCTCCAGAGAGATCGTATATTTGCTCCCAGAAGTTAATCTTTAAAGATTTTTAGGGCAATCAATAACCGGTGGATGCACGCAGAGCAGACTGGAGCTGCGTCCGGCCCCCGATGCCGGCGGGGCTCGGTGCCCCGGCCCCCGGGCATGCCTGGGGCGCCCGGTCCCGCGGGGTGGCACCGAGGCGGGTGCCCAGGGTGCCCCGAGTGCCCCGGCGGGGAGCCCAGGCTTGGCGCATCCAGCGCCTGGCGGCAGCGCAGACGCACCAGGAACCGAGGGGATGTTTAGCTTCAATCTAGCAGAGATTAGTGCGGAGAGGAGGGTGCTCGGTGCCAAGGAATTGGAAAACCGCTTCATTTGCATTCGGTAAACAGCGTGGTGCTGGGATGTGCTGCCGGTGGGGACAGCGTGTGCTGGAGGAAACGTGTCTCTTCCCGTGGACCGTATGGCGCAGTATGGTCCCACGATGACTACTGGAAAACCAGCTGCCTTTCCACAGACACCGATCGTGACTCACTCCGCACTCGCAGAGCTCCTCCGGGCATCTCCCCAGAGCCCTGCTCACCTCCTCCCGGCGGGGAACGGCTCTGGCCGTCCCCTGCTCCCCGTCCGGGTGCCGGTCCCCGGAGCCGGCGAGGGCTGGGGGCTGCGTGCCGCGGGCGCCCCAGGGCTGTTTCAGACACGAGCCGCCCATCGGTTCTGTGCGTGTCCCTCGAGGGGTGCCAGGACACCAACGCTTCTGGAAAACACCCCAGGCCACAGCAACCCCCCTCCAACCCTCCGAGCAGCGTTTCCATATTCACGAGCCTTATCATTCCCCTCACAAACTGCTGCGTGAATGCAAGCAATTCAAAAGCAGAACCAAAGACAGATCCGGAAGCCATCAGGGAATCAGCAATATAGCTTCTCAAAGACTCACTTGCCCTGTGCCTGCCCTGCTTATTCAAGCCTGTGTCCCAGCACCGCAAGTCCCAGGGCGATGACTTAGTCCCAGCAAGGCTGGTGCAGCCTAATGTCCCTAACAGCAGCTCCGGCGTAGTGGCTGGGACCGGGATAAATCCCTGCAGCGTCTGCCAATGTGGCACTTGGACTTCCCATGTGCAAAGCAACCAGGAGGGCCGGCTCCCTGCTAAAGGAGGCTGGGAGAAGAGCGGTTCCCAGTGAGCAACGGTGGAGGCGGCGGGTGCCCGGGCGCACGCCGGGCGAGCCTGCGCTGGGGCAAACCTCCAAAGTCTGCATTTATCGCAGCATTTATCTAAACGCTGTGATCGGCCAGAAGCCGCTGCCAGCAGTGGGGCCCGTGATGGATCTGCCTGGGCCGCGTGCTCCGGCTGGGATGACCCAGGCAACCTTGGCTGCTTGCGACTTTCAGCCGTGTCGGAGCGCTGCATTTAGCATTTTATTAAGCAGACCCATTATCATTTGAAAAACATTCCAGACTTTGTCAGTGCTTATCCTTGTCTGACTCCACAAAGCTTGTTCATGCTTTTATCTCCTGCAGACTAGATTACAGTAATGCCTTGCCGCTTGCCAGAAGGACCGATCACTGGCCCTCGCCTTTGCAAGGCTGCGCGGCGGCGGTGTGGCACCCACCCGAGCACGACCACGTTGACCACGCGCACCTTTGCCTGCTGGCTTGTTTCCAAGGTCACGCTTGATCCCAGAAACTTCTCGAAGGAAGAGGGCTCCGGCTTGCCGGCTCCGACGAGCGCAGCGCACGGTTAGTGCTGCTCCTGCCCCGCGGCTGAGCGTCACCAGGGCTCTGCCCTCACGCGGGTTTCACCCGCCCGCGGTGACCCCGGGTTCCTCATCGGCTGCCTCCCCGCCGCGCCGAGGACAGCTGCTCCCAACGGCTCCCCGGCTTTCTCACCGTGCTCAGCCCTTGCCGCAGGTGATCCTCCGCCCCTGCGCTCCGGAGCACAGCTCTTCCAGCACGTGGGAAGAAACGCCTGCTCCCGTTCTGCGTGGCCTGGCACGGAGCTGCGAGGGACGCGGCTCCGTAAACCTCCTCCTCCCAGGGAAGGTCCGGCACGGCACAGCACGGCATGGCACGGCACGGCACTTACTCCTCCCGTAACTGTCGCAGCTGGGCCGGCTGCTTGGCCCCTTCCCTCCCGCGTCCCCAGAGGAGAGGGAAATGCGCTGGGCACCGTGCAGCCCCGTTGCATCTCGTCTCTGCTCCCCAACGGCATGTTCTCGTTCCCATGCTCCCAAAAGGCACATTCCCATTCCCATGCTCCTGAACAGCACGTTCCCATTCCCCTGCTCCCAAATGGCACGTTCCCATTCCCATGCTCCCCAATGGCACATTCCCATTCCCCTGCTCCCAAACGGCGTGTTCCCGTTCCCGGTGTGTCCAGGGCTTGCGGCTGGCACAGCTCTCGCTGAGCCGTTCTGTTAGGTGCTGAATTAATTCCGCCTAATAAACCCACGTTTAAACTACAAACCACGCGGGGGTCAGCGCTCCGGCAGCTCTGCTCTCCGCCAGCCTCACCGCGGCCAGCCATGGCCCGGACACGCCGGTCCCGCGGCCCCTTTCTCCAAGCACAGGGAGGACCACAGCGGTGCTCCGCCGCCTGGATCACCCCTCTGGTCCGGGACACCGGGAGCCGCCCGGGGGGTGGCGGAGACGACGGCCCCGCAGCGGTGAGACGGGGACAAGCCGTCGCCCCCGACCAGTGCCGGCGGCTCCTGTTTTCAGGGAAATGCAACCACGCCAGGCACCAAAAAAACGAAGTGGATTTACCGCCGGCACTGCTTAAGGAGCGGGTGTCGGGATGGGCCAGGGCCAGGGCACGGGGCGCACCGCGGAGCCGGAGGAGGAGGAGGAGGAGGAGGAGGCGGCACATGGGGAAGGATCACCCAGGGGTATCACGGCTTTACTGGCCCCTTCCCAGGGAAGCTCAGAAGCGTTTGCAGCCACCAGGCTCATTTCAGCACACTGCAGCCAGTTTATCTGAGCTTGTCTGGCTCCCCCAACTTATCTGAACCCTTCCCAGATGGCTTTTATCTTTAAACTACTGTACAGCTACACAAAAAGACAACAATAATTCCAGATCCTCTTTGACTGCAGGCTAATACCAATTCACTCTGCCAAAGGATGGTACTTTCCCCTCTTTACACAGCTTCTGTGATTTTTTTCAGCATATGCAGATAATCTCATGCTCCTCACAAATGCAGCCGTAAACTTTCCTCCCTCTGCCCCCTCGGGAGTGCATAAAACCCGCAGGATAATCAGCAAGGGTCCGAGGAGGCAGCAACTAAACCGGGGCAACCAGCAGCGCCAGGCTTTCGGTGTCTTGGCCCCCTCGGTCTTTGGAGCGGTCACGGGGAGCGGAGCAGGTGGTGGCTCTGCCCATGCTGCTCTGAACGGCTGTAAATCCCCCGGGCAGAGACGTGGGGTTCTTTCCTCAGCCGTCGCGCTCGTCGCGGAGAGCCCTCGGTCTGAACGTTCATGCTCTTCGGATGCTAGGTGCAGCTCCAGCCTGGCTGGCTGCAACTGCGCCTGCCATCTGGGAGGTCTCCACGGGCGCCGTTCCTGGCTGGGAATGTGCCGGGGAGCATGTGGCCTCCTGATACGTGGGACTATCTGGCTTGAAGTCAGTTCCTGCTCCTTCTATTTCAGAGCCTGCCCAGTCTGCACTGATGCTTCTCAGACGCTCTCTGGAAGGAAGTTCTGCTGAAAGACTGACAAGGAATGGTTTTCTTCCCCCAAAGAGATTTTGAAAATATCAAAAACTCCTCCCATACTGATGAAAGATCAAAATCTTGGAAACGTTATGAACTTGCAAAGAGTTCCTTGGAGTCTACAGAAACCCAGCTATTTCAGAAAAGCTCATTTCAGCCCTGTTGGTTTTGTCTTTTTTCACATTCCAGGTCTAAATTAATTAAGCCTTCAACTGTTGACTGTCATTTTCAAACCTCTTCACTAGAGCAGCTGAAAGTAAGTGTTCTGCCAACTATGAAACTTTTTCCCCAGGCTCATCAGAATCAACTTTAGTTTGCAGACTGTTTAGGTTTTGACTTAGCAGCTCTTCTGTGGCAAAAAGAATGGTTAAAAAAACATTCCCAGCCATCTCTGCTGACGATTTTGGGAGAGCAAAGGGGACTGGCACAGATCACTGATCCTGAGCCAATCTCTCAAGCACCAGGTTATAAGCATCCTTCTTCCTCTTGCTGGAGTGCAGACAAAAACAGCATGATCTTGTAAAAGCCTCCAGCCATTAAGAAGACAAAATGGTGCAGCGTGTAACAGCACAAGGTCCCTGCCGGTGGTTCCCTGTCCTTGGGGTTGCACCTCGGCAGCTTGAGCCATGCTAGCGTCCCGCTGCCCTCGGACATGGCTGGCGTGGAAGGAAGGACCTCTCCAGCGGAGCAGCAGGGAGATGCCGCCGCGGGAATCGGGGCGCCTCGTCCTCAGACACCGAGCAGGTCTTTCCACGGGAGCAACGTACCAAAAGCCTCTTCCTTAACAGCAGAAATCTCCCGTCTTTCTGCTGTTTTCTCAGTTTGTGAGTGAGAATGAAAATCACCACTTTGCCTTTTCCCTTGGCCAGGAATCCTGACATCACACACTGCTGGGAAAGGGCAGAGATCCCTGGGAGCGTAGGGCTCGCTGCAGGTCTGGGCTCCACGATGCCCGAGTCAGTTTGGACAGTGGGACTTCAGGTTCTTCAGATTCTCTTGAAAATGTCATGCTTAACCTCCCCTGTCCCAGGATTGCATAGGATCTCTGGTTTCAGCGCTGCATCCACAGCTCCTGCAGCAAATATTTCCTGGATTGCTCTAACAAAGCAGCAGCTTCCAGTTTTTCCAGGAGTCTTCTTGCTCATTACAGGTGCCTCCATCCTGCAGATGACAAATCACTGCCTGAGCGTACGGGCTGCACAGCATGTCTCTGGTTGAGCTGAGACTTCACCCAGAACCACATCCCCATGAGTTATTATCAGTTTCATTAGATTAATGATTGCAGAACCACTAACAGCATAGCAGATGAGGCATTTATTTTTGCATTCGCGTACAGTAACAACCAGTTGCATGGTTTTGCTTAAATCAGGACCAGAGACTGACTGGAGACTGACAGAGTGAGGCATGATTTCTTGCTGGCTTTAGCAGCAAGGAGGCAGATTTATGATGCTTAGAAAGATACAGACTGGACTGGGAAATGGACAGAAATCTTCTTGGTCTGTGTGTAATGACACACACAACTTTAACCCCTTGAGTACTGTAACCTTCTTTCTAGTCTGCACTCAGACTGACGGTAAACTCCCCTAAAACAACGGGCTGAGGAAATTAAATTAGAAAACATCGTCTCACTGCCTAGTCTGTCGTCTGTGCTGTTAACTGTCATGAGCAGACCACATGGTGGGCGTGCGGAGATGCAGGGAAGCTTGCTTGTACCATAGCACATCTAATGATAAATGATATGTAAAGTTTTACCGCCAGGTCTCAGGGAGGTGAACAGGAAACACCAGGGAAATGGTGGAAGCACAGATCCAGAGGCAGGGCAGGGCTGGGAGCAGCCCGAGCGCGGAGAGACACGGCACGGCAGCTATATCCCACTTCCTGCAGGTCCCGGTGGTGGCCCAAGGGCAGGCGCGAGGCGCCGAGACGCCGGACCTGGCGGGCGCCAGGCGAGGGAGGTCGGGGCGGTGGGTTACGCCAGCCCTGGGAGGGGAGGCTGAGGCGGCCAGGGCTAATCCTGAGAGCTAAGGAGGACCTTCGTGTGCTTTCTCGCTTCACCTTTTTAGGCATTTTCCTATGCCACAACCCAGTGTTACATGGAATAAACATTATTCTTCATCCTGAAACCTCCTCTGGCACGCAAGCTACCTCTCAGTGAGCCGATGAGCACGGACCCTCTTTTCCTCGGGAGTGGAGAATTACTAAAGTGGCTCTCACCAGCAGACCCTTGGAGGGCCTTTCGCAGCATCAGCCGCGGGGTCCCCTACCGTGGGGTTCGTCCTCACAGCCCCAGCGAGGGAGTGCGCAGGGGACAGGCGACAGCCCCGGCTGGTAACTCCTGTTCCAGCGCCCAGGATCCTGCAGCAGCAGGGAGCAAAGCCACACGATACGCAGAAGCACATCTGCCCATCGAAGCAGGGCGCCGGCACTGCATGCTGACTAGACTAAGGCACGGTGCACCGTGCAGAGCAAAGGTGGCACTGCCAGGGGTGCAATCGCGAGGCTCGTGCTGCACCGGCGCAGGGAGGCGGCACTGCCAGGGGTGCAATCGCGAGGCTCGTGCTGCACCGGCACAGGGAGGCGGCACTGCCGGGGGGGCAATCGCCAGGCTCATGCTGCACTGGAACTGGGGAGGTGGCACTGCCGGGGGTGCAATCGCAAGGCTCGTGCTGCACTGGCGCAGGGAGGTGGCACTGCTGGGGGTGCAATCACCAGGCTCGTGCTGCACTGGAGCTGGGGAGGTGGCACTGCCGGGGGTGCAATCGCAAGGCCCGTGCTGCACCAGCACAGGGAGGTGGCACTGCTGGGGGTGCAATCGCGAGGCCCGTGCTGCATCAGCACAGGGAGGTGGCACTGCCGGGGGTGCAATCGCGAGGCCCGTGCTGCATCAGCACAGGGAGGTGGCACTGCTGGGGGTGCAATCACGAGGCTCGTGCTGCACTGGAGTTGGGGAGGTGGCACTGCTGGGGGTGCAATCACCAGGCTTGTGCTGCACCAGCGCAGGGAGGTGGCACTGCCAGGGGTGCAATCGCGAGGCCCGTGCTGCACCGGCGCAGGGAGGTGGCACTGCCAGGGGTGCAATTGCGAGGCCCGTGCTGCACTGGAGCTGGGGAGGTGGCACTGCCAGAGATGCAATCGCACAGCGCCGGCTACTCTGGGAGGTGCAGCCTCGCAAACAGGCTGCACAACCCTTGGCGCAAGGGACAGGCTCGGGCAGAGCCGGGCTCTTGGCCCTGCTGTGCTGTGACTTGCAGAGCACTGTTCCTCAAAATCCACTGCATTTCTCTTTAACAAACATCGGTGAAACTCAAGGCCATTCCTGGTGCCTGTGAATGCTTCCCTGAAGCAGCAGCTATGCAGCGGCAGTAAAAGAGATGCTGACACAGTCTACATTTTCGGCGCTCGTTCAGCCTAAATCTTTTAGTGCTTTGTCCTTCGCCCGTGGCTGCCGAGAAGCAAACGGGAGGCAACGAGAGCAGGCAGCGTGCCTGGGTGCGCGGCGGTGCTGGCGGGCCGGTGCGGACGGGCGCGTGCATCCCTCCGGAGCCCAGGCTCAAGCCTGCGGTGCTGCGCCGGGAACAAACCTGAGGCTCCCGGGAAGCTGCCACCCACCTACATCTGCTTCCTTGTGAGCATCCGCCGGTGCCAGAGCCGCGGTGCCACCCGCGAGGCCCCCGACCGCCACGCTGCCACCCGCTCCTCAGCCACGGCTCCTCGAGGATTAATGTTCTGGCTATCGCACAAAAACCCAACGTAAGCACAAAAAGGATTCAGCAAATGATAAAATGGAGATGAATTTCAGGGACCAGAGAGATTGGATAAAGAAATGAGATGCCAAAATAAGCAATCTATGCACAGGAAAGATACATTTTGACAAGGGCTAATATTTTATGTGGAACAAATAACTCACTACTAACAGATATGCACATTTAAAATGTGGTATTAGGAAGAAAACATTGTTTTTCCTATTTCTTGTTAGAGCCCCTGACAAGCACAACATTCGCACCATGCACTCAGCATTGCATTATATTTAAACATACTCCTGTTTCTTGCCCTTCTCCTTCCTCCTTCCTGCTGAAGCCTGGAGTTTTGGGGCTGGATCATTGCTCCAGCTCCTAAAACACAGAGAAACTCTTATCTGCATAAATGACACAGACAGCCCAGTGCCTAGACTGTGAGTGCAAAGTGATGAGCATCATGCACTCATCTCCCCATCACACGCGCCGCTGGATGTGCCTGCTGATCCCTGCCACAGAGGGAACTTCCCTCTGTTAGGAGATGCTCTTCAGTTCAGCACTTTTAATTATTTATGCTTGTGAGGTTACCATGCATTTGAGACTATCTGAGTCCATCCCAGAGGAACACAGCACGCTGAAGGACTGCTGAAAACTGTCTGAACTATTATTGCAGGACCCAACCTGCAGTACGACTGGGAGCCTGGACTCCTGTTATGCTCATCTTCATGTTTTTAAAGGACTTTGCCACAGGGCAATCAGGATGCCTTTTAGAGAGCGTGCTTCAGCAGGCTCCCAGCGCACTTTCTGTGCCAGGCCATCTGTCTGCGCTCCCCGTCTCTCCTTGCCGCAGCCGGAGATTTGCACAGCCGAACACATTTAACTGTCACTGAAATCTTCCTACCTGGAATGACAGTTGTAAGCCTTATCTGCATTTAGGAATTGTGCTAAGCCAGCAGATCCCCTGCATATTCCCTGCTTGAAACCACACTCTGAAAAGCTCTGGCAGCAGGGCCACATACAGGGAAAGCCCTGCATCTCCAGCCTACAGATAAAGCTTTGCACCATATAAGACATTTCAGTATTTGATTCTGGAATTTGGCATCGAACCAGAAGAGCGCTGAGTTATCTTAAGCTTCATAAATGCAGAGATAAAGCATTAGCAGGGGAATTGTTCTTAAGTCAAGGGTTAGAGGCACATGGGAAAAAGAAGGTTCTTACGGGGTGCTCTCCCATTAACCTTGGTGGGATAAGTGCATGCTTATGCACCCCACCCTTGGGAAACTGGAACACACTGGTATTAAGCTGAAGGGCTTACTGAAAAACCACAGCAAACCAATTCATCCAAGCTCCTAAGTACATAAAAGCATCAAAAGGTAAAAATGTATTCTAAACTACGGTTATTAATTAGGATGATGGATAGGGACAAAAATCTATTTATACTGCTTCCTTTGCACAAATGCAAAAGCTGGACAGAATCTGAGACATTCAGCACTAACGGTTGCTCGGGGTGTTCACGGCTCGTGCAGCAAACGCCAACTGCTGCATGCGAGGCTGGTGTTACCCAAAACACGACAGAGGATGGTTTAGGTGGACCCATGTCCCTGGAACACAGGTAGGAAGGTGGCCAGTAAGTCAGTTCTGTGTCGGTGCCCCTGGGCTGCCCCTTTTGCAGGAGACGGTGAAGAGCCGAGGGCTGGTAGGAGCTGAACAGCTAAAGCAGACGGGCTTGAAATAATCTCCAAGAGAGAAGCGAGGCAGCTGCTCAAAGGCTTGTGCCAGCCTGGAGCTGAGCCTCGCTCAGGGAAAGGTGCCGTAGCAAAGGAGACCCCGTGTCTGATCAGGGAGCTCAGTCAAGAGCTGGAGTGTTTAAACAGCAATAGCAAAAGAACTGGGAAACAGAAAACAGGAAAGAGCAAAAGGCTTTTAAACAGTGAAAATGTTCTGCTATGGAGGAGGAGGAGGACTGAAGAGGGAGGATTAGCCATCTATAAATACAAGCAGCACTGAGTTAAAAGGCTAATTAGAATAGCAAAAAGAAATACAGCAACACATTTCAGAGACTATTTCAACTAACAAAGAGTTTTTCAAATCTGTTTGCAAGAGCGAATATGAAAGAGAAAATTGGATCCCTATGAAATGACTGCAAGGAGGAGGAGGAAAAAGGTAATGGCAGATCCCTTAAACAGCTAGTCAAACTCCCTGACATCTTCATCTGCTGCAAAGGGAGAGGGAAAGAGGCCGGGACGCGGTGCTCGTGCCTTGCGAGGGAGGAAGGGCCAGTCTGCAAAGAGACAGGCACGAAGGGAAGCCCGGTGCTCTTCCCGAGCAGGCCGGGAAGAAGCAAGCGATGCAACTATTCCGGGCTCAGCAGCCGCCTCCGGACGCCCCTGCACCCGCTCGGCTGGGACAGGGCGCGCGGCGGCTCGGCGCCAGCAGGCACGTGCACACACACACATATGCGCATGCATGTATATATGCGCACACGCCGACGGGAGCCCCGCCGACCTCGCGCTGCAGATGCGTGCGGCGGGGCCAGGCTGCAGCCGGTGGCGCCCCAGGCTGCCGTCCTCCTTCTCCAGCAAGGCCTGCCCGCTGCTCCGTCCCCGCGACGCTGTTTCACGTGTTCCTTAAGCCCAACGGCACTTCTGCCAAGGCGGGCGCGCAGCAGCTCTCGCGACCCACCGGTGGCAGCCTTGCGCCCGGCTCAGGCTGTCCAGCGGCAGCCAAGACCCGCGTGTGACACGTCCTGCAGCTTCCACCGGACTGTGTCAAGGTGACGGTGCGCCAAGCAGACACGTCTCCGCTTGCTGGCACAGGGCGCTCCGGTTTCCCCCGTCTTCGGGACGCAGGAGCACTTCAGCCCTGCAAAGGGCTCGGAGCCACCCGAGGAACAGCCTGCACGGGCCGGCCAGCGGCAGGGCGGCAAAACGGAGACCATGCCCCGGCCAGAGGCTAGATCGGTCCCGCACGCTTCGGCCGCGCTCCCGGGAGCTCCGGCTCTAGCACAGGGCGCCAGCAAGACCCCGCTGCACTCGGAGGAGGGACTGGTGTCCCCAGAGCTGGCGCTCGCGCAAACGGGATGACTTTTACTCTGCATCTGCCCATGATGTCACTGGCGGCGGCTGCGACCGGAGCCACAGGGCACGATGACGTCAGGCCGTTAGCGGGGCGAAAGGGCGACCGCTGGGGATGATTCAGGACCCGGGGGACAGGCAGGGAGGGGAGACGGTCACGAGAAGCAGAGGCAGACCGATGCCGGCTCCTTTCTGGCAGACGGTGCGAGTTGTCTCCCGCGAAGGAGCGTGCACAGAGCGGCACGCGGATGGGAACGGCGCGGGAGCTGGGAACTTCCCGAAATTAAACTAATTGCATTGCCTCGCAAATCATACCAGCAGCTACGATCCTTTGCTCTCCTCCGAGGATGCAGAGGGCTTTACGAGCCCTAATTAACTCAGACTCGCACGACACGCCTGTGCGGCAGCTACCATCAGGTCCATGGAGCGGGGAAGCCGGTAGCCGTGGCTCCGGGACGCACCAGCGCAGCAGCACACCAAACCTGCAGCATTTCGCGGCGCCCACGAGCCCGCTGCCTCCCCGGGGGCGATTACTGCCATCCCCAGGCTCCGCTAATTACCCGTCCCAGCTCCCTGCACATTCGCATCCATATCCATCACGGCTTTCTGGAACAAACATTAAGGCAAAACCGTCAGGGATAGTTTTGCTAACCGATAGGCGCCAGCTGCAGCCCCGTGTCGTGCCCAGGGCAGGGCAGCGCCTCGGCACCGTGCCCCCGGCGCCTGCTCGCCCCCGCGCGTTGTGCCCGTCCCGAGCAGCCGGCGGGGCCACGCGCGGCCGTTGCACTGCGCTCACCGCAGGCGGCACCCTTGCCGAGGCGGGAGACGGCGTTTGGGTGCCGGGCGCCCCAACCCGCTTGGCTCTGAGCCCCCGTGCGCTCCGCGCTAGGAGTCGTGGATCTCCACCCAACAGGGAGCCTGTTTTCCAGGCAGTGTTTTCTGCAGTGTGGAGCACGGTGGAGATAAACAGAAAAATTCAGACATGCACCTAAATAAAACGTTTTTCAAGCGAGTTTCCCATGAGGTGTCAGCAGCTCTCCGATACCCTGCTGCCTTTGCTGGCTGATCGTGTCACCACTGCGGCTGGTGGGGAGAGCGGCTGCCAGCTGCCCCAGGAAAAGGGATGCCACCAACCCGCTCCTCTCTCCCGAGTTGCTGTGCTGGTCGGGCCTCGGCCCGCTCGGCTCTGCAGACCGGCGTCTTGCAAGGGGCAGCAGCGCAGCAGCAAGAGGGTCACAGCCACCGTGCCCAGCCCCAGCTCGCTGCCTCCCGCCAGCGGGGAACAGAGCCACACGGCGGAAAGGATTTTGCTCAAAAATGGAGAGTTTTGTTGGCTGCAAAGGGGTGGAAGCGGATGCAGCCGACTGCATCGCTGATGCCCCCAGCGCTGCCCAGCCGGCAGGCTGGGATGGCCGCCCATCCCTCGGGATCTGTCCTGCCTCCAGCAGGGAAGCGGAGGAGAGCAGCAGCACAGAGCTGGCACAACGTCCCCAGCCGGCCCATCCTCGTCCTGGAGCTGGGGATGTTTGGAGATCGTTAGGAGAAACGCCGCGCGTGCTTGCCCTGCCCCGTCCTGCTCTGCCGCAGGCCCCCACCCACGGTCGCCGTCAGAGAGCAGGACGCCTGCCCCGAGACCCAGCCCCGCAAGGACCGCTCGCGAGACGCGATGCTCCGCGCCCGGCTCCGCTTGCTGCGCCGCTCCAGCGGGCGGGAGGAGTTTGCGCAGACCCGGGATGACCGCGAACGTCGGCTCCAACAACAGGCTTCCCCTCAGCTGGGAAAAGTCCTGTGTCCTGGGGCAAAGCCGCCGCAGCCAGGTTGCATACGCTCACCGGGTCCAAATTCAGCCATTTGCAATTTGCACTTCCTTGTGTGGGCGGGGGGGGAGAAATTGTCATTTCCTCTAATTACATGTTAAATGACAAATAAATGCCCTATCCTGTATGGTAATTGCAGTGTCAGTGAGTGATTAATGCCCGCTCTGCGCGCTGAGAACGTGCACAACATCTGCAAGCGGCAATAACCCGGCTCCCAAGCCATGACGCTCCGCGCAGCCTTTTGGTGCCGGCCGGCCGCGGGCTCCGCTGAGCCAACGTGCAGGGCGCTCGGTGGGTTTGCCAGCAAAACGCTGGGGGCGGGATGCACGGGATGACGGAGGACGTCTGCTCCATGCCGGGGCACCGGGCTCTGGCGGTGCAGCACGTGCGGTGTGCCATGCGCCGCCGCGGACAGGGGGAACCCCGCAGTCCCAGCCCTGGACTTATCCGCTCAAACCTGGACCTGGACCCAGACCCGTCCCTGGCGGACGCTGCCTGCAGCCGCCGGTGCCACAGCGCTCAGCAAGGCACGGCAGAGCGGGCACAGTGCAGGCCACTTCGGCAGACTGTCCACGGTTATTGGCAAATGCTGAAGCTGCGCTCCGGACACGGCGGGTCCGGCCACGGAGTGTCCGAACTGCCTCCCGGGGCCGCAGCCGCGCGGAGCCGCCGGCTCGACCTCCCTCCCTTCTTCCCTCGCCGGATCCGCCCAACGGCGGAATGGCTTTCAGCTGAGCTTTACGTGTACACGAGGGTCGCAAACGCTGACACTTGCTAATTGCATTTCAGAAAATAGCAAAAAGAAATTGTAGGAAAAGCTCAGCATTGAGCCTCCTCCTCACATCAGCACTGGGGTTTTTTTCCTTTTAAAAAACTCCCCAGTGCTGCTGGCACAAATGCAGAGTAACCTTGAATTATACGTAGCAGGGTTGGCTTTCATTATTTATTAGCAGATCAATTAGAATATTCTGTTTGCAGAAGAATATAATCCAATATGTACTTCAAGCACTAACAACTAAATATATGCTTATTTAAAAATCAATCTAAAAGTTAAGGTTTCCTTTGTAAATCCTTACTACAGATTAAAAAAAAAAGCTTTGAGTGTTACCACCTGCTGAACACCATAGTCTCAAGGAGACAGTTATACATTTTAAAACATCTCAAATGGGAATTGATTGTGAAAGGCACACAATTGCTGAAAAATACTGTCGTGGAAGGGCTCCGCTGCTGCGACGGCCGCGCGGCTCCCGCGGTCAGGCTCGCCGGAGGGGTGGGCGAGGGCGCTGGCAGTGCACCGGGCTCGCTCCGCGCCTCTCCTCCGAGGCGGGATCCCAGCACGGCTCCTTTCGCAGCGACCTGCCCGGGCTGGCCGAGCGCCAAAGCGCCAGCCCTGGAGATCTGGGCCCAGGAGCTCCGCAGTGTCCTCTTCTCGCTCCCCAAGCAGCAGGTTTCCAAGATTAATTGTCATGTATTATTTATTGACCCCAGGGGTGACCTTGCTCCTCTGCCGCTTTGCTAGACAGCGTCTCCACACCTAAGCAATGCTGAAATGCAGCTGGCCTGGGCAGGGCCGGGCACCGGCCGTGCGGGGACCGCGCTGCCGCCGCGTGCCCTGTTGCCCCATTCCCGTGCCGCTCGGGCTGTGCCGTGCACCCCGTCAGTCCTGGGGCTGCAGGACACCCCATCACCCCGTTCCTGTGCTGCTGGGGCTGTGCCGTGCACCCCATCATCCTTGGTCCTGCAGGATGCCCTGTCGCCCTGTTCCCACGCTGCTGGGGCTGTGCCATGCACCCCGCCATGCTTGGTCCTGCAGGATGCCCTGTCGCCCTGTTCCCGTGCTGCTGGGGCTGCACCATGCACCCTGCCATGCTTGGTCCTGCAGGATGCCTCATTGCTCTGTTCCCATGCTGCTGGGGCTGCGCCGTGCACCCCATCATCCTTGGTCCTGCAGGATGCCCTGTCGCCCTGTTCCCGTGCTGCTTGGGCTGTGCCGTGCACCCTGCCATGCTTGGTCCTGCAGGATGCCTCATTGCTCTGTTCCCACGCTGCTGGGGCTGTGCCGTGCACCCAGTCATCCTTGGTCCTGTGGGATGCCCTGTCACCCCATTCCCGCGCTGCTGGGGCTGCGCCGTGCACCCAGTCATCCTTGGTCCTGTGGGACGCCTGTCACCGCGTTCCTGCAGCAGTGGGGCTGCGCCGTTCACCCCATGGCCCTCAGTCCCGCGGGATGCCCCGTTGCCCTGTTCCCGCGCCGCTCGGGCTCCCCCACTCCACAGCGCGATTCCCCGTTGTTCGAGCTTGCTTTGATCCCCTCCGCGTTAAGCCAGGAGCGGCTACACTGTGCCAGCCAGTGAGCTGCCAGGTTCTCCTTCTTTCTTAAGCTCTTTTTTTTTTTCCTCTTTCATTTTTAAATCTTATCTCCAGGTAAAGAGGGTATTTGCTGGGATCAAAAGGTGACCTTTAGCAAGGTTAGTAGAGCCTCAAATAACACCCCTGAAAGTTCACGCACACTCGAGCATTAAACGGAGCGATTCTCTGATCTCTTGCCCCTCAGTGGAAAAGTTGTTTCACAAAGATCTGTACCGAAAGTCCATGCAGTGGGCTGAGAAAACTTTCTTTAAAAAAAAGAAACTAGAGCTAGGCACAGGCTGTCCTCTAGCTTCTAAGAAAATAATCATTAAAACTTTGGAGGTATTTCTTTCTCTGTTAACAGTTCCCAGTTTCTTGCCAATTTCCTGGGACTAAAAGATCCCTGAATATCCCCCATCTTTCACTTATCTAAATAAAATCACTCAAATACATCTTAGGAGAAGCATTACTGCCGTGGAGAGAGGACAGAGGCAATCAAAGCGATTAGAGACCGATTTGTGGTCTGGAAGCACATCCACAGAGACAGCGCCACGGACAACGCTGCCGCCGTTGCTCCCCCGAGAGAGGAGATGGGATGGAGAGATGCCGAGGCAGAGCCGCGCCTGGGAGCGTAGCATCACCCCGGGAATTGCACCGCTCCGGTGTCACACCAGGAATTGCACCTCCATAGTGTCATGCTGGGAATTGCACTGCTCTGGCATCACGCTGGGAATCGCATCTCCGTGGCGTCGCCCCAGGAATTGCACAGCTGGCCTCCCCTAGAGCGTCACATCCCACGCAGACCACGGTGTCTAGGGCCCCTTGGCTGCACTGGGAGAGGCACAGAGGACTGGCGGCACGAGTTGATGGGCGGTGCGCCCATCTTCCGACGAGACCGGGCTGTTTTACCCAGAAGCAGGGATTGCCCCGTCTGCGCTGCTCCTAGACCTGCCTGCGCCGTGGCCGTGGCTGCTCCTCGCAGGTGCTGAGCTGACTGAAAAGCACCTGCGCCGCGGGTGCAGCGAGGGACGGCGGCTGCTTCGCGAGCGCCCGGGCGCCAGAGGAAACCTCCCGATGCGGCACCGCACAGCTGCCCGGGCTGCGGGACCAGCCCCAGCCGGACACCAGTGACCCTGCTCCGGAGCGGGACTGGTGCCGCGCTGTCACGGCCCCGGCGAGCCGCCCGGCTCTGCCCGTCGCCTGCTGCCAGGCGGCGTCGGGCCCCGGGGCGCCGGCGTGCCGGGATCCCTGCGCACTCCTCCGTCCGCGCCGGTGCCGCGCGGGCTCCCGCGGCTGCGAGCAGACACGCGTGGGCAGGCGGACGGGGATGACTACCGGTGTTAATCATTTCTGTGCCGCCGCATGTGAACGCAGCAGCGCGCAGCCTGCTCTGCTCCGCTGCCAAGTGTTTTGCACAGGCTTCGCGGCGGGCAGGGATACCGGAGCATCCCGGCACCGGAGTATCCTGCCCGGAGGCGGCTGAGCGCAGACCCCGCCGCCCTCAGGACGTTCCCGTGCCGCGCTCCCGGGGCCACGTCCACCGCGCACACGAACCCCTGCGGCACCCTCGGCACGGCAGCGCCCAAACCACCCCACGCGCAAGGTCCGGAGCAGAGGGGTTAAAAGGCCTTAATGTTCCTTTTGCACCCGGCTCCATTTATTTGTAGACCGAATTTCCCAGAAGCCAAGGCTTTTTACTAGCGGATATGCTGTAGAGCCATGTTATTATAGATTGCAAGTTCCTTAAAGGTCAGATAACACAATACAATTGAATCATATTAGTGAGAATAGTGACTTGGTATTTTACTAAGAAAACCCATAAAGCAGACTGTTTGTTGCAGAGAAACATACATTGTATAATAAAGCCAGTGTAATTGTCTCCAGAAACAAACAACCAGTTCGCGAGAAAAACCTCCCTGTAATTGTGGGTCCTCCGCGCGGCTGCTTTCGGAGCAAGGCTTCGGGAGGATATCGAGTGCGGATATTGCAAGTATGTATTTTACAATTTAGGTACAGTACCAAAACGCATCGCAGAAGACCTAGTAGGGAAATAAACAACTTCCAAGTGTATTGTTGAGAGACAAATATTCAATACTTCATTTAATGTATGGTTTGCAGTTAGCGGTTAATCTAAGACGATGCGGAGGGAGCCATGTTTCACACTGCTATTAAGGAAATGCAGAATTGATTGTGAGAATGATTGAAGATTTCTAAAGAGCACAATTCCCAAGTCAGTGATGACCCTTCCTTCTTTTTTTCTAATTTGTCTGTAATCTACTCAGACAAATCCTTTTATCACGTTTATTTCCTTTCCAAGTTACAGCCAGTGTGATTAATTACTTAACTTTGCAGCCCTGCTTATCCTGCTGTACACTCCAATTTTTCTTCCTTTTAAAATGGTTTTCCATCCCGAATAGCCATATTTTCTTTTTAAGCTTCTTTACTTTGTTAGTCAGAACTTGCTGTTAAAAACCCATCGTATCAGCTGAAACCCGCAGCAGAGGTTTCACCGCGACCTGCCGAAGCACCGCCAGCCCCGGCCTCCGATTTCATCGTTACCTCTGAAGAGAGCGGGCATAATTAGTCACTCTGCTTTCCATTACAGAACAGCTCAGACGTTTTCCGTGGTGAGGCATAAGTCTTGGGGAGAGGGAAAGCGCAAACCTCTTTCTCTGAAAATTTCAGCACTAGTTACATTCACTTAGGTCGCAGCAGCTATTCCCAGCACTCCGGCGGGCCTGGAAATTCTCATTTGGTTCTAGATTTAATCTCGTAATGAAAAAGGAATTGGAGCCAGTGCCTCTGTTTTAAACTACCCTCGTTGCAGAAAGCAGAAGAAAAGTCATTTTTAAAAAAAATTGAATACACAAAGCCACGTCTCCTTTCATCCATCCTTAATGCCGGCGCGCGCCGCTCGCGGTCGGGACGGAGCAGGCGAGGGAGGTTCGGAGCCGCGCGGCTCCCCCGGCGCAGGGTCTAATCTCCGTCTCTGCTGAATGCCGTTGTGTCCCAGCCAAACGGCAGTGAAACGCACACGAAAAAGCAATTAGATTTAAATCTAGTTTCCTCTTTCTACCTCGCCTTTCTCCTTTCTCTACTTAGACACTCTTCAGGGTGGTAACTAACACGATTTGTGTTTAGAACAGTGCGAAACAGGAATGATTTATGGGTCTGTTAGCGCTACGCAGCTGCCCGAGGCAGCTCGGCCCCTGGACGGGCGCTCCGGGCGCAGACCGCTCCGAGAGCCCCGGCAGCCGGCAAAATCACTGCCCACACCGCAGCGTCTGGCTCGCCCCCCCAGCCGCGTGCGCGCCGCGCGCGGGAGCAAGGACGATCGGGACCCTCGACGGCCCCAGCGCCCGCCCGCTGCCCAACGCCGTTTCGGTGGGCTACGGGTTGCACTCAAACCGGTGCTCCGGCCCAGAGGGAGCTGTGCCTTGGCTGGCGCTGGTCCGGGCTCAGGCTCCGCGCTGCGCTACCGGCGGGGGATGCAAAGGGTCCGCGGGCTCAGGAACCGAGCAGGATCGGCTCCTCCAACGTTTCGGAAAGACCAGTGTTTCCGAGCCTCTTTAAGCGACCTTTGCACCAAAGTCACATTGAAAGTCTCCAGGATTGGGCTGATTTTACCCGTAGCTTCTAAACGGGGATCCTGCGCCTCCGCGCGAGCAGACGCCCTTCATTAATTCTTAATGCTGCCCCAAGTACATGCAGTGTCCTCTCCTGCCCGGCAGCCCTCGCCCGGCAAGGTGGGGCAGACAGCAAGCAACCCCCCCTCTGGAGTTTTTAAAGTATAACAAGAAGCCAAATGAAAGAAACTCATTTTAATGCCACACAGGGAATTGTTTTATTGCTAAAGCAGCAAATAGAACTAATTGAATCTGGTGGGAAAAAAAGGGGGAGAAGGAAAGGATAGGTGGAGTGCAGACAGAAAGGGCGAGTGGGAACCTGAATATTCATGGGCCTGCAAACTGCAAATCCTTGAATGCAAAATATCTTCATAACTGATAGCGCTGCCACAGGCCAAGATGCATCCACAGCGCTCCAAGACAGAAAGTGTGGAACACTTGCATTTACAATATATATTTTTAAGTAATATTATGGAACAAATTCTCTGCTTTGCACTGCCCCAGTAAGGCGGCTCAGCTCAAGAGCCAGCGCTGCAGGCTGGGGGCCGGTTTTACCTGCAGCCGAGCGCGCAGTGAGGCCGGGCCAGGGTCGGACTCCGGCACGGGCTGCATCCGCCCCGCGGTCAAGTCGGTGCCTGGATGAGCGCCGGGAAGCGCCGCACGCTCGGCTGCAGGTGCCCCAGGGGCTGCGGTGCCGCGACCCGGCTGCCGGGGCTGCCGAGCAAGGGGCAGTTAATCCCAAATCACCTTCCGTTCCAGGCACAGCCAGTTAAACCTGCCACAAGCTTTTACACTTGCTGCCATCACTGACCCTTCATTTTCAGTGGCGACGTATACATTAATGCAGGGGTTTTGCATTTTAATTAAGGCGGCATGCGTGCTCTTTATTATAACACTAAGTCATTCAGCAAGAAACACCAGGGATATAAATCCTGTTAATGAAGAAGGAACTACATATCCTGCACTGTACGTTTAAGCACAGAGGCACGGACGTATAAAACGACGGGTACCAAAGCGCGAGTGGGCGTTGCAGAACAACTGCATCGGAAATGCAACATATATTGCGGAGGGCCGGGCAGCACTCCCCTGGCACCACTGCACCGCAGGCACCGGGTCTGCATCCCAAGCGCACAGCCAACAGGCTTTTGTACTTCGATTTACTTTAAAAACAAACAAACAAAAAAAAACCCAAACCCCACTCTCCCCCGCCAATCTGTTTACGGCTTGAGCATGCCAAATCCTCGGCCTCTGGGCACAGCAAGGGATTTCGTGCTCCCACCAGGCTGCGACGCACTCTGCCCTCGCAGGGGTCTTGCAGAGCCACGTCGGGAAGCACCACGCCGGCTGCCCGGGAGGACGAGGATGAGGACGAGGACCCGGCCCCGGCAGACATCCGCCACCATTTGTCATTCGTCAGCGAGATCCTTAAACACTCTCGCCAGGGGAAAGCAATCTTTTCACCATTGCCTACCTTGAAAAAACGGCTGAAGAATTTCTTTTCAGATTCTCCAAATTAACCAGTCTTTGGCACGGACATGGATGGTCTCCCATAGAGACAACCACATCCCAAGATGAGAGCGTTTCAGAATATTACGCGGGAACAGGGTAATTATAAAACACCTTGAGTAGCTTTACCAGCAGTGGCTCTAGCAGAAAAGATGTAATGATCTAATAACGCATTTCCCCTGCTGCCATTCCAGCCTCAAGAAATCCAGAGTAGTCTGAGCCTTCAATCCGTCCCAGCCCTTCTTTTGTCATTAATTATTAGGCTATTTGTAATACACATTTTACATACCAAACAGATTCCAATTTCATGGTGGACTAGATCGCAGAAATGCCTCTTCTAATCTTTTTAATTCTATAGTAGTATAAAACTTTAATATTTTCTAATTTACCCGTATCTAACAATATCACTACAATTTAGGAGCAATAAAAGTCAAGCTACCGTCAATGCGATAAGCTTGCAGCTTGAGTTCCCAAGTTCAATCAGTTAACCTAGGAGAGCAATAGCTTCCCCACAATGAGTAACGATGCAGAATAATATTTAGATAGAGATAAACCCTTTTTGCATAGGAAATTGCATTATGATTTGCTGGGTCTTAGAAATTCTCAGCTTGACACGTTAGTTTACCAATGAAGTTATTGCCTCAGGCATTTTTCCACAGTGCTTTGATTTCTTCCAGGTTTCTAGAGGATTTTGAGCCGAGTAAGGAACCTTTATCGTTCTTGATCTAGGCATGTGCAGCACACCCAGCAGCACAGACACGAAGCCGGCAGCTGGGAAAAGCAGCCCCAACAGCAGCTGCGGGAAGGAGCAAGTCCCAGATCTTCCTTCGGGAAGGGGCAACGCCGGGCGCTCTGCCCCGGCTAAGGAGTGGCAGGTCTGTGCCGCCCAGCGCCGGCACTTGCCGCACTGGGCACAACCTGCCCCCGTGGCAGGGAGGTCCGTGGGGCTCCGGCAAGAACAGGGACGTGCAAGTCCCCATGCAGTCAGGACGGCACACACGGCAGAGTTTGCACCCGAAAACGCCACGTCCCCAAGGGTGCCCGCATCCCTCCTCCTCCCCGCGCCCTTGAAAGGCTCTGGGAGCAAGGTCGGGTTCAGGGCTGTGACGGAGCGGGCGAGGAGCAGAGCTCGGGAAAGGCGCTCCGCAGCACTGCAAGCGGCGCATCCCGGAGCCGGGATGCAGCAGGAAACGACCGTCGCTAACGGCACGGCTGGAGCCTGCGTCCCCCGGCTCCCACCTCCGGCGGGGCGGGAATACGTGGCCCAGTGCAGCCGCAGCGGAGCCCAGGCACCTTGGGCTGCTCTGGGTTTGCTTTGGTACCCGTTAGCAGAGCCCGGCAAGCAGGAGCGCTGCCAAGCACCTCCTCTCCGTCGCTGGCCCGGGCCGGTCCCCAGCGCCGGCACCACGGTCCCTTCTCCTCCTCGCCTCAGCTTCCGCCAGCAGCCGGCTCGCCCCGACGGACCGTCCCCAGCACGCTGCCCCGGAAACGCTCAGACTCGCGCCTGCCGGGAACTTCAGCAGTTTTCCTTCCTTTGCGTGTTTCTAATGGCTCAGCTAAGAGAGGCAGCGTCCTTCCCCAGGGTGCCCCGTCCCCACGGCACAGCCCACGGCTCCGCAGGGCCCCGCGTCCCGGCTGCGGAGAGCTGTGGTGCCGGCTGACGGACGGCGTGAACTGAGCTCGCGCGCACGGCCGAGAAACGAGCCCGAGGGCAGAGCGTCGACGGCGCCGCCGAGCGGCAGCGCAACCGATGCCCACGTGCACGGGGCAGGACTGAGGGGGATGAAGCAGCAGCCAACGGAAAACCTCCAAGAGCAACCGCTTCGGATCCACGGTCTGCAAAGGGCTTTCGTCAGCCAGCACTTCGGATGCAAAAGGGCTGGTTTGTTTTCAAACGAGCGGGACTGGAGCTGGGAAATTCATAATTAATAACTTGGCCAAATAATGAAGTCCCTGTTACCCACATGCCATCCAGGTGATGACTCCTCCTGGCGCGTCCACTTGCTCGGCAGCAGGTCCCAAGCGTGGAGCGCTCCAGTGGTGCCGAAGGCGCCTGGGTCGCTCTGGAGCTGCTGCTGCCCCACGCTGGCGTTGCACAAATCGTATAGTTTTGTCTTTTCCTAGACTGGGCGACCGCCGCTTGCGCCGCCAGCTACCGTGTCCAAGCGCAACAGCCGCTTCTGCCTCTGACATCGGCTTCCCACGAGCATCCTCACCGGCTCACCTTAATTATATGAATGTCCATCAAGAACAAATACAGAAAGGGCAGCGCTGAGGATGAAATAAAGTTATTTGCAGATGTGGACGAACACTAATAGAAAGCGCATCATATTACGGTACCCATCTCAGTGCAAAATGAAAGGACACACGGTCTAAAACAAAGCAGAGCTATGAATTCAGGAACCAGAGCAACGTTGCCCCTACTCAGACCCAAAACCATTATCCGCTAATAAAGGAAGGGGCCAAGGCCACTCCAGACCGGCTCCGGTGGGAGCGGAAATCAGATTTTAGCTTGAAATGTGTTACAGCAATCTCTGTAACACAAAATAAAGTCTGTCAGCTGGAGTTATTTTTATCCAAAGTCAAGTCCTGTTTAGTAGGTTCATGGCTTTCACTGATGTCCCTTTACTATTTCTGCTTCCCTCCGAGTCTCCCTTCCTCAGTTTCTCCATGGTGCTGATGAGATCGGACCAGACAACCGCCAGCATATTTTGGGAGGATTCTACATCACTTAGCTGTAAAATCAATTGTGAATTTTTCATCCACCCTCAGCGTTTGGCCTGTTTATATTGCCAAATAAATTCTTTAAAGAAGTACTGTACTTCACAGGAGAGCTTGTCAAGGTAAATACCTTCATTTACATAAAATGTGACTAGCAATTGAAATGTTAAAGCCATAAAGAGCAAGTTTATGATCCATCCTTGATGCTTGGATGTATAATATGACAAGGGGGAAAATAGTGTGCCTTGCAACATTTACTAAATTGGTGTGTTGACTCTGGGGATGAAAATGGGAGATTTGAAAGAACAGGTATTTTTTTTTCATGAATATGAGTCCCTTCCACAGCCTTCAAATGGTTTGCTTTTTAAATATTCTCCTTCAGCTCAGAAACAGCAGCTACCTAAATAAATAAACGAGTCTCAGAACACAGACCTGCACGGGAATAAAATACGGGGCGAGCGGCCCGGCTCAGGAGCGAGACCGCGGCACCAGGAGGAGCCGGGCGGGCGGCCCCGGCCACGCTCTCCCATCGCGCCCAGCGTTCCCCACGGAATCGCTCCGGAGAGCCGCCAGGCCGGCTTGGAGACGCCACTCAAATATCGCAATTTATTGCTGGAGGTGCCGAATTTTCAGAAACACACAGAGGAAACCCGCACCGCGAGGGTCCTGCAGACTAAGGCGCCAAATCTGCACAGACTGGCGCTGCGTTTTCTGCACGCAAGCAGCCCCCGAGTTCAGCGGGAGCGCGGCACGTGTGGGAAACCGGCCTTGGCCACCCCCCGCAGCCGCGGCTCCGGTCCTGCCGCAGCTCCCGCCTCCCGTGGCCCACCCCGCCACTTTGGCCCAAACGGTGATTTCTCACTGTGGTTGAAAACGCTCTTATAATTTAGGGTTTTATGTTAAACTTTTTAGAAGGACTGGAAACCAATTTGAACCACTTCAGATCCTAAATAATACTTTCAAAAAAGTGAATAAAAGGATAAAATGGACTGCTGCCTATTTACATACCATGGTGAAATTATAATATCCACACTTAATGCTCTGGAAAGTTTGATAGTGTATGTTCCTTACCTGAACTCCGTACTAAAATTTCAGCCATTCATTCATACTCTTATCCTTCTCAATTCATTGAAACCACTTCAAGCAAAAATCATTTGAAAGAAATTACCTCTGTGTATTACATCACGAGCAGTGAGAAATGTCCCACGTGAGCCTCTCCAGCCCCCAAAGCAATAAAATTTCTGCTGAAGTGCATGATATAATAACTCAGGGAAAAGAAGTCCCCATGACAACTAGAGGTAGAAGAAACCCATGAAAAGCAAAAGATTCAAACCTCTCTCAATACAAGGTGCCACCAATTTGTACTGGAATTTTCACTTTGAAAATCAAAGGCTTTTGTCCATAACTTTCTTTGAAAACCTGTTGTTGCTTCTGAGCTGGTCTGTGCTCCTAACAAAGTGGAACAAGCCTCACTAAACCAAAAAGCGAACAGAGGTCAGAGGCATCATTTAAACCATGAACGCAACCAGCTGACTCCCTGCCTTCCCCTTCTCCAAGGGGGCTGCTTTTCCCCAGGCCTATGTTTGGATTCTCTATGGTGTCTGCATGCTTGACGTGACACCGCGTTCACACAAAAAGCTAAGCTCACAAACTTTGACACTACAAATAACACTTAAACCATTAGAAGCAAAGCACTCTAGCATTTACTTAAATGGATTATTGAGCAAAATCCAAGAGAAAGCGTGTTCTCGAAAATACAGTGCGATAGTTAGATGGCTTCAGGCCTGGCAATGTATTACTGCTCCCTGAGCGCTCCGAGGGATGCTCAGAGGGCATTAGAGGAAGCGCATCCGCCTCGCTTAGCCGTTTCTCCCAGCCGCGGGGTCGTAATTCTCATAGGCGACTTTGCTAGGAACTGCCGGGCTGCTCCTGCTCGCGGGTGCCGAGGCCAGCGCGCGCCGCATGGGGAGCGGAGCGAGCCACGATGCCGGGACGCGGCCCTGGCAGCACCGCCAGGATGCAGCCCCGGCACTGCACTGCTTCACTCCCCTTGCGAGGGAGGACGAGCCCGGCGCGGAGAGGCTCCGGGTGCCCAACGCGCTGCATCTCTCATCACTGCCATTGCACAGCCTGTGGTTGGCCATCACCCAGCGATAAAACACCGCAGAGAGGCCTGATTCACTCCTGCATCCCATCCCTTCGTCTGAAATGGAGCAAACAGGCCGGCGGACAAGGGCGGGGAGGGGGGGGACATCCCTGGCCTCGCAGGCAGCGAGCAGGGGAGAGCAGGGAGGCCCCCGAGCCCGGACACGTGCTGGATTTGTGCTGGCGGCTCTGGGTCCGGGAGAGCATCCGGCCCCGATGCCGGAGCCGTCTGCAGGAGGCTTCATCTCTGCAGCCCCCGGAGGAGCGAAACACAGGGAGCGACCAACGGAGCCCGGTCCCTGCTCAGAGCCCGCAGCCCAGGCCCACGACGGACCTCGCGGCGATTTTATTGAGCTGCACCTGGCATTAGCAGACGGTCTGTGCTGCACACGCGTCTTTGCTTTGCATGGATGCGCTGAATATTTGGGCTAGAAAACAGCGCCAGCGTAAGACCCAACCCAGACCTCCGGGTTTGGGGAAGGGGACGCAGTACTGACAGAGCTATTGTTGCAAGGAAATACTTGCACAACCCGCAGCCCAGATTAATCCCAATATATCGGATCCACAGAAGCGGGAGGGCAGCTGAGTCACTGCCTTCCAGCAAAAGCCGACTCACAGCAGGTCCCAGAAAAATCAATACACCTTCCCAACCCACCGGAAGCGCGGAGGACGCGGCGTGCCGGGAAGGCTTTCTGCAGAGCAGCACCGCGGTCGCCTCGCGCCCGCGCGGCCCCCTCTGCCCTCCCGCTCCGGGCAGCACCGCCGCATCCTGCAGGAGCGGCGTCTGCTCCGGCGACAACCGCCGCTGCCAATCACGGGCGGCTTCGGCGTCCGCCGGGATGGGGCCGAGCGCTCTGGCTCCTCCGCCGCGGCCACCGCTGCCGGGAAGCACCGTCCCGAGCGCACGTGCACGGCCGGAGAAGGGCTCCCTGCCGCGGTACCAGCCATCGTCTGTGCGATGGCAGCAGCTCACAGGGTAACGTGCAGGCCTGACGGCTATGGAGCACGCTCCAAAAAACCAGACAGGCGGTGAGAACAGCATCGGACGTGCAAACCTTCCCAGCGCGTGCCGTGGCGACTGCTCCTTCAGCGGGGCTGCTCCACGCGGGACGCCGAGCCCTGGAATAGGGAGTAACGCGTGGAGGCCTGGGACGGGGTCTAACTGCAGAGGCATTGCAACGGCTTCTTGGCGAAGGCTGCACTGAGACGGGAGCAAAGCTCTTTGTCTTTGCTAGAAAACAATGTGAATATACGCATATACCTTAACTCCCAAAGTGAGGTTTTGGAATAATCTTCAAATCAGTGAATTTTAAACCCTTAAATTTAGGTTCACCACTATCAGATACTCTCTTTGCATTATGGATATCATGTGATTCTCATTAAAACTACACATTTGTTTTCAAAATAATGCTGTGAATCCTCAGTTTTCTGCTACATATGGGACGTCAGGATAGCCCAGGCAACGCGAATGGTCAAAACCGAACCGTCTCTCCCCTCTCCCTGAGCCCGCAGGCAGCCTGGCACACGGCCTCGGAGCAGCGACTGCTCCGCTCATCTCCATGAGCTGCGGAGACACCTGGAGCGCCAGGGTTTACTATTTCGGTCGTTCACGCAAGCAGAACGACCCAATTAAAGCACCATCCGTTCAGGTTTCCCCTCCCCGCCCAGGTGCCGAGAGCCTCCGCTCTCCGCACACAACCGCCCCAAAGCGCTTCTCCTTTGGCACGGCCGCGGTCGCCCCGAGCTGCTGGGAGCACCGCAGCGCCCCGGCTCTGCTGCAGCCTCCGGGTCCCTCTGCTCCCCGTCCTCGCTCCCGGCTGTGCCGGCGGACACCAAGCCCCCGGCCCCGGCCCTGCGAGGGGACAGACGTGCTGAGGGTCAGACGGTGCCGGCGCTCTGCAGACCCCTCTGTCCACCAAACCCGCTCATGCTTGCGCAAAGTTGTCTCACGCCCACGCAAAGACCTGGGGCGTATCCTGGGTGCCGCTTCCGTCCACGCTGCTAACGAGCGTTTGCAGACGTAAGCTAAACTGCTTCAGTGCACGGCGACCTCCGAAGTCTTCCCGCGATTCCTCCGTCCCCGTTGCGTGCTCAGGAAGGCTCGCGCACTGCACGTCCAGCCGCCGGCTCCCGCTGCCCAGGGCCCGGCTCACAGCGCGGGACGTGCCCATCGCGCACCGCTGCTGGGAAGTCGGCGGTGATTCCCACGGGGCGAGGGGAAGCGCTGTGATTTAGAAGGAGCGAGCGGGCAATGAGGAGTCACCAGTAACTCGCAAAGGAGACGCAGGCACCTGCTCCTGCCAGAACCCGACGCTCCCGCAGCGGGACAACGTATTATGGCATATTATAAGGGATGGAGTCAGCAAAGTTCATCATGGAAGATAATATTTACTGCCAGGTATCAGTGTCCCTGATTTAAGAAAGGGAGAGAACTGAAGATATGCAAGTAATACGTCCGCCTGCCAAACTCCTAATAAAAAAAAAGGTTACAAATCACTTCCTGCTTACCCTTTAACACTACATTCTGCATTAAGACAAAAAGAAACCTAGGGAATGTATCAAAAGTTAATATACATTGGGGTATTAAGTGCAATTCAAGGAAAGCTGCGTCATTGAACTTGTCCTTCAGACAACCCAACATTAAAATGTATGGAATTACAAATTACAATTGCACAAACAATTCTGGCAGCATAACATTAAACAACTAAAACAAGCCTTAAACCCAGTTCGCATCAGTATGTGTGTAGGAAGACTTCAGTTCTGTAATTTCCACACAAACTTTGACTGCAGAGTTAAAGCAATCACAAACAGCACAGCTTTTCCTAAAGGTTACCAAGAAAACAGAACAGACTGCAGAAAATTGGTGTAACAGGCTTTCCACATACAGCATCATCCAATATGCAGAAAGCTATATTTTGCACTAACTTCAGCTTCTGAATACTATCCTGATATAGATCCCGGACACTGTGTTTATAGCTGACTAACCTCAAGGCAGCAAAGACATGAATAATGCAGCATGGTACACACACAAAAGAAATGGTAGCACTTAGGTGTTGTCTCTGTTTTACAGATGGGGAAAACTGCTCTGAGACCAGCTCTCAGCTGCGTTAACGGAGTTTGGAGTCGAACACAGGCTCCCCTTCCTGCAGCTCTGCGAGAAGGTATCCTCAGTAACGAATGACAAAGCGAGGGACACTCAGGCTATGCTGTTTCCTCGTTCCACTACGTAAGAAAAAATTAACTTGGCCGTACTAAAAGGAAGCATATTGTATGCAAAATACAAACAAGTGAGAGAAGTCACTGTAAGGAGATGCTGATACAAACACTTCAGTAGCTGCTTCTTTGTTAAGAAGAGATAGACATTTCTGTGGCTAGGAAAAATCTCCAGTCACTCTGCCCGGGACACAGCTGCGAGCAGTCAACCTTCTTAGTGCACTGCGCCAGTTAATCTCAGATAGGGTCAGGAGGAAATTCCTGCTAATGCGGATGGCAATCCTTTTATTTATTTTTTTTTTAAGCCCTTTTCTTGCTTTGCATTTGTACAGCACAAAGCACACCAGCCTCCTAGTCCACGACAACAGCGTAGTACCAGTACAGCACAAGCAGAAACTTGTGGCTCCTGCTGAGGCACCGGACAGTTACTGCTGCGTGACCTGTTATTCTGCTCCAGCAAGGCCGAAAAACTTCTGCAAGGAGGAAGGGGAAGAATGCTGTTTGGGTCAGGCAGCTGCAAAGACGGTTGTAGGTTAAACAACCAGGGCAAATGCATCGGGCCACAGCAACAATTAGTCAGCGATGTAGTTTATTCACCTCATGACTGGAGAATGCATCCCTCTCTCTGCTCAGGGACTTCACAAATCAGCTTTTATCTGATCTTCTCAGTTCCTACCTCTCTAGCAGTGCAGCATATGCTAGAAATCTGCTAAACAAATCACAGAGCTACTGCAAGGATGAAAAGATTCAAAATGCATTCTGCAAATAAAAACCCTATGCACGCCTTTTACTCCAGGAGTGGGTGTAACTCCTCTCGCTAGCCCTTTCCTTGTAGCCTGACTTTAAAGATGAAAAGGCAGCTGCTTGCCATATTCAGTGCTTGATCTTCTGCCTATGTTGAATAAAACCAAACCTTTCATATGCCACTCTCTAGCCTCTTCCAACAAATTTCTAAACTTATTTTTCAAGGCAAGCTTTCCTGCAGGAAAATTCAGTAAAATAAGCTACTGGGTCTGAAATTATATATTATAAATAAATAAATAAAGTAAAATAACCACAGTCAATCCTTCATTCCTTCTGCAGGTTGGTACAACACACTCAAAACACTCTCAGAGACAAATGTACTTTCACGGTGCTGATCTCCACTTTATTCAAGTCCCTCAGAAAATCCCTCATCATTTTAACAAAGCCAAGCAGATGCTACACCAAATAAATGTTAAGACGATTTTGCTTCCACAATTTCTACTGAACACTGCCTAGAGTGAGTGTTGCTCATATTTAAATATCGTTACAGAAAGTGCATACTGTTTTTACAAAACTGAGCAGACAATCCAGGCAGTAACTAACTTGCTGCACCTGACATAAATATTTTCCCTATTTTTCAGAATGGCTAAGCAACTACTGTATGAAGCAAAACAAAAAGCCAGAAATTTATGGGCTTAACCACAAATTATTTTCTTTTTGGAAAGCAACTAGCATTGGTTTGTTTTAACCATAAACTGAAGAACTACAGAATTTGCAAGTTACACTAATGCACTGCATTCTTTTTAGTCCCAAGACAAAAAAATTGAAACCCTGAGCCATCACAATTCATTGATTTACTAAACTGCCAAGGCACTTAATTAATTGCTGTAGTTCAGTATTTCTTCAAGAAATAGAACTTTTAGCATAAGATTGTCTTAAAATGTTATGCTATGCCATGCAACAAGATGCAGAGACTGCTTCATAAATAGAATTACATCTAGTCAATGCAAAAACTTTCCAAGGATGGAACTTGTTGAAAAAAGTGTAAATCTTATTTGTGATATGAACTCTGCAGCTTGTATGAAATAAGGAATCCTTTTTCACTTCAAAACCTGCAGCACCACCTGGAACTTGCAAGCTTGTTTACTTCAGTAATTATTAATTACTGACCTATTTACATGTGTGTCACGCCAAGTGCAACCGAACTGCTATGGTCTGCTCAAGCACTCTGCGCACGGGAGTTGTAAAAAAGAGATGTTTTTACACATTCCCTGCTCCCCATCAGAACACTGCAGTTTAAATCGCTACAGCTGCCAGGCGAGTCACCCACATGCTCACCCCGCCTGTCCGGGCAGCGCGGTCCGTCGCCGGGGCTCCGCGCCCGCCGCGGCCCCGCGCAGCGCCCGCAGCCCGCGGTCCCCGGGGACCCCGACGCCGCCGCCCTCCGGGGGCCCCCGGACCCCCGGCGCCGCCGCCCTGCCCTCCCGTCCCGTCCCCTCCCCGTCCCCTCCGCGCCCTCACCTGTACCACTCCAGCCCCTTCTCGTAGTTCCTGTCGAAGAAGTGGGGCTCGGTGCCCACGGCGCGCACGTCGGGGTGCGCCCGGATGGCCTCCAGCAGCGCCCGCGTCCCCCCCTTCTTTACCCCGATGATGAGGGCTTGCGGCAGCCGCTTCTCCCCGTAGTCCGGCGTGGTGCTGCCGCCGCCGCCGCGGCCGCCCGGGCTGCCGGCGCGGCTCAGCTCCTCGTCCGTGGTGCTCGACTCCTGCGGGTCCCGCTCGAAGGCTCCGCTCTGCGCCGTGATCACCTCGCCGGGGGCCAGCGGCGTCCGCAGCCAGGCGCCCGCCGCCTCCTCCCGGCTGCTGTTGGAGGCCCGCGACGGGGCCGGAGCCGCGGCCGCCGGGCCGCTCGGCGGGCTGGGCGCGGAGCGCGGCGCGCCGGGGGCCGCGGTGCCCGGGGCGCCGGGGGCCGCCGAGCCCGGGGGCGCCGCCGGGGAGCGCGGCGCGCCTGGGGCCGCCGTGCCCGGGGCTCCGGGGGGCGGCGAGCGCGGCGCGCCGGGGGCCGCCGTGCCCGGGGCTCCGGGGGGCGGCGAGCGCGGCGCGCCGGGGGCCGCCGTGCCCGGGAGCGCCGCCGGGGAGCGCAGGGCGCCCGGGCCGGTGCCCCCCATGAGGCTGTAGCACAGGTAGGTGAGGCAGAGGGAGAGGCTGCACATGCAGAGGAGCTTCCGAGCCGGCGGCCCCTTAGAGCCGCGCCCGCCCGGCACCCCCGGCGGGGCGGGGGGGGACATGGCTGCTCCCCGCTCCTCGCCCCGGGCACCGGGCGCACATGGTGTCAGCCGCCGCCCGGCCGCCCCAGCGGCATGGGGCGCCGCTGCCCGCCCGCCCCGCCGCCGCCGCCGGTGCGGGGGCGCCCCGCATGGCACGGGCCCCGCCGCCGGGCACCGGGGCGCGGGGGCTGGGCTGGGCTCCGCTGCCGCCCCGGCGCCGCTCCGCTCCGCGCCGCACTGTTGCCGCCCGAGTTCCTGCTGCTAAACTTTGTGCCGGGTGGGAGGCGGAGAGCGCGCTCCCGGCGCGGAGAGGGCCCGCCCCCGCTCCCGCTCCGCCGCGGGGAGCGCGCCGGGGCCGCGGAGCGCCGAGCAGAGCAGCGCAGCGCCGCGGGGCAGCGCGGGGGCGCCGCGGGGACAGCGCCGGGCGCGGCGCCGGGGACATTGCCGGGGCGGTTGCCGGGCCCCGCTCGCCGGGGCGCGGACCGGGCTGGCTGCAGCGCTGCTGGCTCTGGGGCGGGCTGGGGACGGCACCCAGCGGCCCCCCCTCCCGCGGCCCCCCGTCTGCTCCCCGGCTCCCCAGCGCTGCACCCACCCCGTGCCGGCGCTCCCCGGCGCGGGCCCCTCGGGGGCAGGAGGCAGGGCTAGCCGGAGGTGCAGCCTGCTTCTCCACATGCCTTTTCCCCGCAGAAATCAGGGTGCCAGGGCTCCCTGACCCCTTGCCCCAGGCTACTCCCCTCCAGCCCCCCAAAGTGCTTTCTATCTTGCTCCCCTTTCCTCCAGCCCAAGGCTCCTGCCCACATCCTCCAGCTCCCTAAGGCTGCTCCCAAACACGTCCTCTGTGGAAGGGCCTCTCCTGCTCCAGACCAGCAGTGTCAGGCTGCAGGAGAGCTGGGGATCCCCTGGCTCTGGTGCTCTGAAGAGTGGGGGCATGCAGCGAGGTTTCCTAGGACAGCCTGCTTTCTCCTCCGAGCTTGAGGAGAGATGGCAGCCAGCGGGCAGGGGCAGGCAGCAGCTTCTCTGCTGGTGCAGAGGAGCTGATGGGCATTTGGAGAAGGGAGGGCTCATAGTTCGGGTGCCAGGAGCTGCGCTAGCAGGTGAGGCCCAAGGCCAGGGGCACAGGTTCACCAGCAGGGGGGACATGTGCATTGCACAGACACCCTCATGCACTGCTCTCCCAGGATCGATGTCCCCAGCCTTGGTGGAGCAGGCTGGGGCTGAGATCCTCCCTCCTCACAGCCTTTCTGGAGCAGCCACCACTCTTTCCCGGAGCAGTCGCCACCGCTTCCCAGCTCCACATTTTGGCACTTCCCACCTCTAGTTCTCAGCTTTGGTTTTAGCAAGGGTTTTGTGAGGGGATGAAACGGCTTTTGTGTCTTTCTCAGCCTCCTCCCACCCTTCATCCTGTGGTTTCCCGGGAGTCTCTCCCCATGAGTACTGCACTGTGGCAATGGGGCACCTCCCAGCTCTTGGTGTGCTTACTGCTGTGGTCCCCTTTGGTGGGGAAGTGCTGGGATCACCTTGGTACAGTGGGGAACTGAGCAACATGGTCATTTGCTAAAGCCCTCACAGGTGAATGAGCAGGAATCTGACCTTTAGCATCTGAACTGCTACCCCAAAACCACCAGCACCCTCTGAATCCTGCAGATTACTTGGAAAGCTCCAGTGTCAAAGGTGTCCCCTCATGCCGACACCTGGCAAAACTTCAGAGAAGCTGCATGTTAACACATACACAAGAGCTGCAGCCGGGCATCTGAGTGAGCATTGGAGAAGTGCAGCTCCAGCGGAGTGCCTTCTCGGAGCTATGTGGCTGTGAATGCCAGGTACCTCATCCCGCCAGAGAGCAGGAGATGGTGCCTTTGAAGGGAGCATCCATTCCTCCTCTAGTCTCCACTTTGGGAAGCTGTGGAGCTGTACGTCCCACCACGCAGAGGTGCCCTGGGCTTGGGCTGGCTGGGAGAGAGCTGGCTGAGCTCCCTCATGCTTCCCCAGCTGACAAGCTGTGGCCTAGATTTTACAGGGAAAGTCCAGGGATTGCTCCAAACCTTGCTGTTAATGTGTGAAGCTCAGCAGGGAACACCTCAGAAGAACATGCCATTGGAGTCCCAGCTGTGCTTGATCTCATGGCAAAAGCAACATTTAAAAAAATATTGAGTACAAATATTAACTAGATACCCAGTGCTGAGAAAAAAAAAAATTCATCAAATAAGATGAAGAGCACAGACTTTTCCCATAATGAACAAAAGCTCAATGCTGCTCTCAGCTGGGCATGTGTTCTCTCTGTGCAGCTCCAGTTCTGACAGAGATTATTCCGTTATAATATATTTTTTATGATACACATGAGACCTCTGAAATGCAGCGTCTTGTGTCCTGTAAATCATTTCCTGTAACTAGTGGATTCCTTTTCAACTGCATTACAGTAATGGGAATGTTAAGGGGCTAACTTGAACTGACAGAGGAAAAGTCTTGCATCCTTCACTCGCAGTCTCATGCCTCGGTGCTGAAAGGAGGCTGTGCTCGCTACAGCAGTGTCCAGGTGGCCGTGCCGGTGTGGGGGTGTCACCCCGAGCTCCGGGGGGCCAATGTGGGAGGAACACTCTGCCCCTGCCTGGCAGCCCCAGAGAAAGGTTGTAGGCGGGATGACCAGCAAATTTAGCAATCAGATTGGGACCCGAAATGAAAATCCAGAGTAGGTGCAGTTTGGGTCATTGTGGAGAGGAGCATATGCTACAGCACTGGGGGGAGATTCATGCTCTCCAGAAGCCTTGGCCAGTGTGGGTTCCCTCTACTGCTCTGTTTAGCTTGCATACATGTCCTTAGCCCATATTTCACAAAACTGTTATAATATGTATAGATGTATCTTGAGTGCATAATTACAGAGATGAACCTCTTATATGGAAATACATTTATTTCAACTTGGAGAACCCAATGAGCATCTGCTGGAGTCAGTAAGACTGCTGTCTGCTGAGTTTGCCAATACCACACCAATGTCATTAGCCCTGCAGACTCAGGACCATTTTCTTGTGCCAGGTTTGTGTGAAAGCTCCCAAGGCAATGTTGGCTAGAAGTAGTCATCAGTCATCAGTGGATGAGCCATTTTCATATGTGATATAGTGACCCTCTCCCCCCCCCAAACCCCCCCCCCCCAAAAATTGTTTTGAAGTTCCAAAAATGTGAGAGAAGCCTCAGAAAAGACACCATTTAATGAAGAGTCACAATGCTTTGGCTTTTTTTAAATTGAGCACACATCTAAGCCACAGTGCTTACCAAAATGCCCTAATATGACATTCTAGTGTCTCTTCTCCTGTGATGTGCTGCGTAGAAGACTAATAGGATTTGCAGGCAAACCATACGTAACAGAGAGAACATTTCTTCCTGGGCACCAGCTTCCAGCCCAGAGGAAATTTTACAGCTAGATTGTAAAGCTTTTAAAACAAGCGGTTTAGCCTTAAATGACTGCTGCCTGAGCTCTGACTCTTTTTATTCATCCTAGACTGTGTGTTTTTCCTGTATGGATGTCAAATGCATCCATGAGCAGATATGAGTGTTATCCAAGCGTCTGGTGGTGTTCAGTGACTAGATGGAATAGGAGTTGATGGAGTGTAACACTTTATTTGACAGTTCTGCTTTTAAGGGCTTAGGTATTTACACTGCATACCTGCACCTTTCTATCCATATTAATTAGCAATACGAGTGTTTCCCAAACATTCAGTGAGTGTCCAGTCCAGAGAGGCCAGCTGGTGCTGTCAGCCCAACCTGGGAATTGCCAGGATGGATTAGACCAGTGGTCCATCTAGTTCACTCTCCAAATTTTGGCAGGTATCAAGACCAGCTGCTTTGGAGGACAGTGGAGGAACTCTGTAGTGAGCAGCCATGGAGCAGCCTCCCCTCAAATGCAGTTTCTTCTTAGCCCCCGTCATTCAGTGAGACCAGTGCCTGTCCCAGCCTGGGGGATGTGCCTGTGAGGCTCTCATCTCCAAAGGGACAGCAGCACTGAGATCCGTGCTAAGCTCTTGGCTGAGGCGGCGTGTGACAGTAAGTCACGGCAGGCAGCTGGGAACCCTTACCTGCACTAGCCAGCAGGGCCTGACTCAGCATGCACTAAAGGCAAGACTCTAATTAGAGCATTTTTTCCCCCATACTAGACTAGAAAACCCTTTTTGAGATGTTGGTGCACCCTCCAAGCAGCACAAGGGTGTTGCCCCCCTTGCTAGTCCCATGCAAGGCTGGCAGCCTGGCTCAGGAAGGGAAGCAGAGCTCTGCTCCAGGTGGAGAAGGGTCAGAGCTGGCTCGTTCGCTGTTCAGGCACGGGAATGCAGGCACCTTTCTCATCACCCTGCTCCAGGAAGGTAAATTTGGAGTGGAGCAGGGGCAGAGCAGGGCTCCAGGGATGACCTCTGGACTGAAGAGCCCATCTGAGGACACCGGAGCATATTTAGCCAAGTCGGAAGAAGGCTGGGGAGCATATGGCCGCTCTCAAAATACATCAGCAGATGAGCACCAAGGAAGGAGGAAAATGGCCTGAGATAACAGACGGTGCTGGCACAAAAACAAATGGGTATAAATTGGCACGAATATGTTTAGGCTGGAAATTAGATGGTTTCTAACCATGGGAGAAATGCTGTTCTGGAACAGCTTCCTGAGAGGACTATTGGGGGCAAGGCATGCAATTAGTTTTAAGATTGAGTTTGAAATGGACTTCATAACATGGTTGCCAGCAATTGCAAGGAAATAGGATTTGATGGCCCAAGCTGTGCCTTCCAGTTCTGTGCTCCTGTGGTGACTCACAAGCACCGATTTGAGAAGAAGACCTCTGACAGGAAAGGGCTCTTTAATCTAGCAGACCAAGGCTTAACCAGGCCCACTCATGGGAAGACAGAATTAGACACATTTGGGTGAAATCGAAAGTGTATATTTTTGAGAGGGACAGTAATTTATTTTTGTAATAATTTGTGAAGGGATATGGCAGATTGCCTGTCTTGCAAGGCTGTACACTGAAACTGGAAGCATTTTGAAAGAAATGATCTTACTGGAGTGAGCAGTAAGCCGGGGACGCGGTCCCTGGAGGAGCATCTCTGGCCTGCGTGCTGGGGCTGCTCCAACTGGATGGTCACGACGGAGCCTTGTGGTTTTGGCCTGTGAATTGCTACATGCCACTTTCCCAATTATTTCTTCTGCTGATAAGTAAGCTTCCAGGTATTATCATCTTTATTTCCTGACTTTTACAAACCATTTTTTAATATAATCATTCCTAGAAAAATATTTTTCAGAAGGCTTTGTAGGTTAACCTCTTATAATTCTTCTTCATTATCTACTTGTCATAAGAAGCAGTGAAACACCTTGAAGAGAGGTAGATTAATTCACATTGTGCCCTACCTCCTTCAAGGAGTGAATGGAGATTGTAAATGTATACTGATAGAAAGTAAACAGTAAAAATGCAATGTCATTTAAACTAATCCAAGGCTCTGCACTCAAGTTATTTTGCAGTGGCGTTCCACAATGTCAAAGCATTTTCCTGTTCATGGAAACAGCTTCAGCTTTAGAATAAGTGTTGTTCTGACGGCTTTTAGCAGTGACTTCTGTGATCTAAACTGCAGATCTTAGGAAACTACATCCGTCTTTGTTGCCTAAAATTAATAAAGGTGGAGAAAGAACATCTCTGGGCAAGGTGCTCAGAAAGCAAATCCCCTGTTTTATCAGTGCATCATTCACACTTTCTGCAAAAAAATGGGAACATGCTAGGGCTCTTACACTTGGAAGAGTGTATGTGTAATGAGTATGTTGTGATATATGATTTATACAGCAAATAGTCCTGGAAACATCGTAGTCAGAGGTAAAGCTATTCAAACTGAGAGCCATATGCTGGCAGAGTGCAATAGAAGAGGTTAGACAAGGCGCAGTCCCAGGTGACACAGGCATGGGGAGGCGTTAGATGTCCTCCCCAGGTCCCACCAGCCCTCCAAGTCTGCATTTCCATACATGCCGCGTGGCCAAGGACTGTAAAGGCTCCAGCTCCACCTGCATGTGCCACAGATGGTGGCAAATGCTAGAGAAAACAGGGGCTCCTGGGCTGTCTTAGTTCCTCCTGTGACCGTTTTGATAAGCCAGCCCTTAGGAAAGAGCTGCGAGGAGACTGAAGCCGGGAGTTTTCTTTCCAGTGCTAAATACTTCAACTACTTATCAGCTCCTTCCAACCCTCCCTGTGCATGCGGCGGTGGGGCTCTCCCCTCCTCTCCCTCGCTCTTCCTACAAGTCTGTCCTTGCCCGAGCTGCCAGCTTTCTACCTGGGTCTGCGCAGCGGCATGGGGAGAGCCGGCCTCCCTTCTCGGGAGTGGGAGCAGGAGATAGGGATGGAGAAACGCAAAAGATGCAGCCGCCACGCTCACAGCGAGCCCAGCCCCGCGGCTGCTGGCACGGCATCACCACTGCCGCGGTTCCTGATGGAGGAGCAGTGCGTGCCGGGGCCGGCAGAGCCCTCCTGGAGAGGCAACTCCATGCAACGAGGCTACAAGGGGCTCAGCCTCTCGAACGTCCCTCTGCGGGGGCCACGCACCTAGGCCGTGCTCTGCTGTGGCCAGAGACTCAGACCTCCCGCTGCTCCTGAGCATCCTGCTCCCATTCTGCATGTCCCAGTTATTGCTCAGGATTACCGAACCCACCGGTTCCACCTCACATCTGCCACTGGTCTCGCTGGCAAGCATGGGAGCAGGCTCTTTAGGAAGGGTATTGGGGGCTTTGGTCCCAATCCTGGAAGGAACATCCATGCGCATCCAAGTCCTCGGCCTGTCGGTGCGGTGCAGGACAGTGTGCTCCCGTCTCGGAGGCTCCCTGGGCGGCTCATGCAAGCCACACAGCTCTGGCCCTGACTGCCAGACCCTCCGCTGTGAGGACAGGGTCTCCTCCAGGGTAGCTGTGCTGCGCAGCATGCAGAAGGCAGGCATGTCCGGGGACCCATGGGGGCTGCAGCACTGCTGGTCGCGGTGACCTCACTCCGAGCCGTCATGACGTCGTGCAGCCAGCTGGCCAAGGACGAGAGGTTACCGGCGCAGCCAGACCACCCGGCCTCTCCACCTCGAGTGACTGCTGGTGCCTGGTCACTCAATGCTTGAAGAGGTCCCTGGCCACCACATCACTGGGGCAAACCCTGAGCGGGGAGGGAGCAGGAGGTACCTGCCAAGGAGTGCAGAGCCCAGGGCCTTGGATACAGCTCCTCTGCAATGCTGCCTGCTGCCAGATTTGCATCAGAAGGCTGGACTGGAAGTGCTTTGCCAACACACACTGTGATTTTTAAAATCACCAGATGTATGGCCTGCTCCAGGAGAAAAATACACTGGCGAGGGGGTTTGGTCACCCAAGGTGCGTGCTGGGCTGCTGGGCTGCAGCTTCCCATAACATGGGATCCCTTGGATCCAGGGTGCTGCTTGTACTTGCGCATAGGCCAGGGATGGTTGCTTATGGCAGGATGCCATTGAATCAGCACAATCATACCAGCTTCCCAAATCTGCCTCAGGTAGCTTGGCACGCGCCGCTCCGAGGTGCTTGGGACCATGTTACCATAGCAATCGGATATGCTGCCTGCAGAGGCAGTGGCCAGCCTAGCCTCTGCGGGCGCGTGTCCAAGGGGATGCAGCTCTCCCATAGTCCCAGCCCCGGGAGCTTTGCCAGCCGAGACGCTCTCCCTCTCCATTGCATACTGATGCTTGGGCCATGGAGAAAAGACACTGCCTCCTCATTCACTTTGTCCCTTCTTTGCAGAAGACCTTCTGGAGGCCAGCAACATCGCCAACATTTAAGCTGTTCAATTTGAGCTGACAAACCTGTACTAGTATCAGAATCTGGTTCTGCATCAGAACTTGCAGTTCTCCCCCTGCTCCATGGCAGGTTTGGCAGGAGCTCACCCCAGTGGGCTTGACTTTGCCTGGCAGAGCCCACCTCCGCGTTCGTAACAGAGGGAACAGGAGGGATGGACACAAAGGCGGTGGGCTTTCAGGCAACAAGCAACAGTCTCAGAGACCTTTGCTTAGCCACTCTGGGCTGCCTGGCCAAGAGGCAAGGAGAAATAGGAGCAGCTGGGCAGGCTGCAGGTTGCCGACATGGGAATGGGGCATTGCAGAGGGATTTGCCTTGTTTGTCCACCGGCAACTGGGAAGAAGACAGATTCCTAGCTGCTCAGATGGAGGTCTCAACTGCGAGCCAAGGAGCTCTACCTTGCATCCAGTTCTTTAAAAATTATGATTTATTCATCTCTAATTAGCTGCAGACCAGCACAGAACAGCAGAGGGCATTCAGTGCCAGAGCAGGAGCCTGTTTGTAGGTTCGCTTTTCCCTACACCGTGAGCAGACCTTCTTTACAGGACACCAGCACGTGGCACCCCCAGTCAAAGCCGGGCATCCTCGGCACTCGCTCGGGGTTGCACAGGCAGCGGGGAACGGCGCAGACCCTGCCCACGTTCGCAGCTGGGCTCGGTCTGCCCGTGGCTGGAGAGTGGGTGGGAAGGGAGAGGCGGTGGGGCGGGCGGGCTGGAGTACCGCGGGGGTGCAAGCGTGTGCCTGCTCAGTGCACCCTGCAGAGCCCTTGAATACCTTGAACGCGGTCACAGCTGCTGCGCCGGGTCAGCCGCCCTGCTCCTGCCCAGGCTGTTTGAAAGACATCTCCTTAAAAGCCGGTCTGCCTCCTGCCAGAGCGCGTGAGCCTGCCCTTCTGCAGCCTTCCCGGCCCCGGCGCTGCCCTGGACAAGGCTCAGCAGGAGATGCCTCTGGCCTCGTACGGCGGGATGGAGACCTCCTGGCGGCACCCGCTGCTCGGGCTCTGCTCGCGCTGCGTGCCGCAGCCCTGGCGGCTGCCGGGCGCTCGCGCCAGCGGGGCTCTCACGCCACTGCGACGGCACGGGGCTGTCCCCGCTGAATGGGAATCGGGGTCTGCAACACCCAGCAGCGAGGCTCCCCGCGACCTGCCCACGATCTACCGCGCTTCGCTGGCGGCGGTAACGCTCGGGGGGGAATCTTTGTAATCGTCCCTGTTCCCACTCAAACTTCCCTTTCCCCTGCACCATTCCTCCTCCTTTCCTTACTTGCCACTCAGCAAAGGTCTGATAATGTCAGTAATTTAGTCTCTGCTCATTACATGGATCCTCCACCTCCCTCATCATTTCTGTAGCTCTTCCCTGAGCTGTCTAATTTATCACTCTCTGCCTGGTAACGAGGCACCCAGCGTGCTCCCGCTAAGATTTATTCTTTAGAAACACCCATGCCACCTACTGCGCAGGCCTCTCTGCTCTCTTGACTGCTTAGGGACTCTTTTCTTGTGGGATTTTGTATGATCTTGGAATTGAAATGGGTTTAATAAGTGATTATGACTATTCATTTACTGGATTTTGATACCACCTTTGCCTTTCTTGGTTCTTCTATCTTCTGTAGTCTAGAAAAAGAAACCTCTGCTGGTGTATCCCTTACCCACTGTAATGCAAATAATACCTGAATTTGAAGAGGGAAAATGAACGATGTTCCAAGCCTTATAGGACCAGCTAGACACAGGGCTCTGAACAAGACAGCAGTTAATGTAGCCTGGGATGACATTTAGTGAAGTCTGAAGTAATTTCTTCTCTATCGGAAACGAGACGTTCTTGTTCTCCTACATTAGAAATACTGTTGAGATATTAAATTTTACAAACCTGGCTGCTGTTTTACCATTACCTGGCTACCAGCTGGCTGCTGCCATGGGATCAGAGCCTCCTCTGGCCAGCAACACTGCAGGCACAGTCGGAGACACCCCGGAGAGCTGCCGATAGAGAGAGGCAGTTGCTACCGCCTCCTTCCCGGGGACCCAGCGAGGACCGTGTCCTGCCCAGGGCTTCACGGATGGCCATCCAACACTGCCGCGCTTGCCGACGGCAGGCAGCGGGATGCGATCCCAAGCCCCTTCTCCCCTGACGGACACCCCACAGGGACAGGAAGGAGGAGCAATTGCTAAACTTCCCAGCGGGTGTCTCTGAGAACATTTAAGCCTTGGTTAAGGCAAGAAATAAGGGAGAAAGCAGGAAGGGAAGAAAGGCTCTGCAGGCAGTTTAGTCCAGAGGAGCCTCTCTGAGCCCACAGGTGCTCAGGGCTCCTGTCTCCGGAAGCCTTCCCAGGCATGGCAGGGCCGTCCGGGACTGACATCCCGTCACTGCAAACGTGGAGCCGTCCTGCTCTGAGCGCCAGAATAGCGGGGATTTAGGAAAGGGCCAGGAAGCAGCTCAGTGCTGCAGGGCGACGTCTTGGAAAGAGGATATAGGAGCGGTGAGACGGAGCTCAAGTCCCCAGCAGGCTGCACAAGACGGGGGTCGTCTCCCGCTCACCCGCCGGCGTATGACGGACTCTGCAGTCTGAGCTTGTCTCCGCTGCGCCAGGTTAGAGCAGAGGGACTCGGCGTGCGAGGTAGTCCGGCTGCAGGTGCGATTTCCAGGCACAGCGGGCTCGTGTCAGACACCTGGCTTTATCCGGGAGCAGCGAAGGCTGCTGGCGTGCAACTGGCAGACGTCTGTGAGCCTGTGACTCCGAGCATCAGGACAGGGCGTTCTCTGCAGCGAAAGCACGCGATCCACCTTCCCTCCTCGAGCAGTGCCGGAGAGCGAAAATAGCCCGTGCGTCCCCAAATCGCCTCCCTCGAGGCTGGCAGGAACCACAGCGGGGCGGCAGCCCTCCCTCCGGCTCGCTGCACTTGGACCGCGCTCTTTCCTGTCCCTCCTCCCCGTGGCTTTCCCGGGCTCCGGTAGGAACCTGGGGCTCGGCCTCGGCGGAGCCGTCTGCTCCGGGCAGAAGCAGGAGGCACCGGCTGGGAGCACACGCAGCCGGTGCTGATGCTGCGCCTGCCTCCGGCGGCCTTCGGCATCTCTCCGTGCTTTCGGCCTCTCCCTCGGACAAGCGCTAACGAGATTGCCGACACGGTCCAGTCCTGCTGCTGCTGCCACTGGTGCCGGCTCAGCTCCCGGCTCCTCTCGCACCTGCACACTTCATTTCGGGGCGCTCCAGGCTGGAACCAGCGGTCCGGGAGGAAAGGCGGCTTCCCTGCTGCGGAGAGCGGCTCGGAGCGGGGTGGGGAACGGCCAAGGGATGAGCAGAAAGTTTTCACGCGGCGTTAATCAAAACTCGTCTGCAGTGAAGTTTCCCAGCTCTCCTCATCCCCATCACACTGATTGCAGCAAATGTGCTGGGAACCAGGCTCTGGCGCTTGCTTTCACATGACTCGCTTCATTCTCCATTTTCGCATTTCTAGCTCTTCAGCTTTCTGTCACAGCTGAGCAATATAACCAGTCCTCGCCGGGTGCTGTTTTTCTTCCATGATGTGATAAGTGACAGCTCATAAACTTGAAAGAGTATCTAAAATATTTGGGGAAATAAAAAGCAAAAAAACCCACTCACAATGCAAATGAAAGGGGATTGGAATATCTGGCATTTTGTGATGCAGAAATCCACCATGCCGCAAACTGAAAGCAAAGTGACCGCCTAACTAGCTACTTAAGCAAACTTCAGATTAATCTGAGCAGAGTTTCTAAAGACTCAGATAAAAAGGTCAAATAGTCCTTGTCAGCCCATAAGCCTCTTCTACAAAGAAGAATCAACTATAGCCCTCGTTACAGAAAACAGTCAAAATAATGCAGTGATGCTACCTCCAAGAAAAAATAGATAGTGCAAGTTATTCCATCTTCCCTTTCAGAGATATCAGTTTAGAAAAAGCTAGGCTATTTACAGAGAGCATTTTGCTTCCAGTACTTTTGAAGTAAGTGAATTTTGAATTAGTTTAAATGCAGGATAAATCAGTGAAATAGGAAGATCTTTACACTCCAATAAGATGCTATTACTCATAAGTATATTGCATTGTAGCTTGTGGACTAAAACTATCAGTGCATGACAGGACACCAAGGGCATGAAACACAGGGGATCCGTGAAAATTAGCAAAGCACCTTCCCTATGAAGAGGTAATTTGGGATATTGATTTGTGATGATCGTAGTGCAATGCTGAGATAACTGCCCAGATCCTGTGATCCTCGGTGCTCCAGGCAGCTGTGAAAACTCCAAAACCATTTCCAGGAACAATCTGTATTTCTTCTGATTTCACATTAGAGGCTGAAGCAGGAACAGAGAATTAAATGTTGTGTTGTTGTTAAGAACACTGTGTCCACCGTTACTCTTGTTTATCGCATCCATCATACTGACAAGGAAGAACCACGGCCAGGAGCTGGGTCCCTTGCCGGGCACGCTGAAAACACTTTGGTGACAGGGTCTTTTTAATGAGTTTATAATTTAGGTTAGAACGAGATGCACAGGTTGGCAGAATACACAAAAAGGGTAGGGAGGAAGGGTGGAGCGGAGGCTGCTGCAGAGAAAGACTGCTTGAGCATCACCCACAGGATGTTTGAGGAAATAATAATTTTTCTTTTTTACATCTGTGACCTCACTGATGCTTCAGAACAAAGCCCCTGGATTTTGCAGTGACTGACACAGTAGAAATCTTATGGAGAAAAGGTCTATCCGCAGAGGGCAGGGAAAGCTGGAACAAGAAGGGTGCGAGCATCTGCAGCTGGGCAGAGCGGAGCTGCACGGGCAAGCCCCGCGCCCTGCTCCCCGTTACGCAGGTCTTCCTCTATGTGAGGCGCCATCGGGGCATGCCCTGCTCTCGGCAGCAGGGCACGGAGCTCCCTGTGTCTCCAGTGACAGTTTTTATGATGCGAATACGATCAGCGGTCAGGAGGACGCACCTGGGAGGGCTCTGAAGGTGGCCAGACATGACGTAAGGTGCTACACGCAGGCTTCCCTCCGGAGCACCACTGAGCAAGGTGCACAGCAGAAGCTGTCATTTCTGGACATTATCCTTGGACATCTCTCCAGAGAAAGAGCCTCCTTGGGTTGCAAGCGCAGGTAAAAGCTGGTTAGGGAAGAATGGTGCTTTCTCTCATCCTAAGTCTCCATCAGCCACAGTCCTCACCGGTTTTGAGCATGGAAAGAAGAGGACGACCTTCTCTTGGACTTGTGTCTGGCTGTTGTATTTCCAGGTCTGCAACAGACGTGTCTGAGACCTTTCTGAGAAAGGAAACAGCATAAACGAAACTGGGTGCAGAGAGGCATGGAGATTATCTCCCTGCTCCCTTGACCTCTTTCACCCTGCTCCTCACGAGCTGCTTGGATTTTGTGTCAGGAGGGTGATTCTGCAAATTAAATCAGTTCCTGTCTCCTCCTTGTCGGCATGGCAACCCAGAAGGATAGACGACACAGCCTCGTTACCTCCCTCACGGCTCTTGTCCCATCTGCATGCAGCGTAGCCTGGGAGGAGGCTCATCCCAGCTCCTGCATGCAGGTGCTCCTGCTGACCCAGGCAGATGGTGCAGAAATCCAGGACGGTGCGGCTCCCTGGGCCCCGCTCCTGGCACAGCCGCCCAGCATCCAGGCTCATGTTCAGCCTGGTTAAAGGGCCAAGCTCAGCCCGGGCTGAGGCAGGTGCAAACCATCACGCGGAGAGCTCGCACCTGGGCCGGCAGAGGCCCCGAGCCTCCGAGAACAGCCACAGCAAACGCTGCGCATCAGCAGTCGCCTCCCCACTCTCGGACCTCCCAGGCTTTGGCAGGGATCCGCTTTTCCCTGCTGTCTCAATAAATGAATTTAAGCATTTTCCAGCTCAGCAACTAGAGCCTTTGCTAGTCTTGCATTTGTGTTTGATTAATGAGATAGCCAGTAATTTAAACATCTCTTGAGGTCTCTGTCTTTCCTGAGTAATTCTGAAGTTATTGCTGTTTACATAGAAGAAAATCATATTGCCTTTCAGAGAGCATTACTGTGGTGATAAGAGTGGAAACTGATCCTCAGGAGCAGAGGTGGTGGCGCTTCCAAGGGTTTCAGTGAACGCTCGTCATTTCCAGCAGAGAAAAATACCCTGGACTTGTGTGGGCTGAGAGCTGCCCTCCCAGAATTGGTGTTTTGTTTTTTCCAGGCTTGGACCCATTCCTGTCCCACGAAACTGGAGCGCGGGAGGTAGCTGGTCTCTGCTCCCTGCCTGTGAGCTGCACTAACAAGCCGAGGGGGCCGGGACTCATCATTTCTATGGCGAAAACCCCTTACTTTGGACCTGAGAATTATAGGTTGGGAGGATGAATTTCTGCTTGCAGACTCTGATTGTCAGATCCATTTGAGATAAATCCATTTGCAAAATTATCATGTTGAAAGGTTCTAATTATGAGGGACATGTTGGGAAGACAGCTGGGATTCGCCTTCTGTGGTTCCCACTAGGCCTGTTTGGCCCTGGTTTTTCTCACATACCAGCATAAATATGGAATAACGTTACCAGGTCAGAGGAATCAGGCTGTTGTCAAGGCAAAACCTGATCTGGGAGGAGAATGCAGACAATGATAATTTGGGGAATACTTATGCAAAACCAGGGCATGTTCCTAAGATGCATGATTAGTCCTGAGGCTAAACCATACAGATTTCTGTAGGTGTAACCTTGCAGCTGGTTTGCCTGCAAGGACAGAGCGCTGTAGCAGTGCTGCATGCAACACCCCACGCTGGCTGGTTTTCCATGAAGAGCTTGGAGCCGGTTCAGACCCCGAGGTCTGGCTAGCAAGCGCAGTCGTGGTGCAGGCTACCTGGCTTCGGCGAGCGTCGGCCACGGTCTTCTCGGAGCCGCTCTGCACAACTCCTGCACGGAGAGCGAGCCCAGCTCCATCCACAGCTCAGCACGGGGGTTCAGCTGTGGGGCGGGCGGGCGCTGCAGCAGGGCTGGGCCAGCAGCAGCCACCATGCACCGCGGTCACCGGACCCCCAGCCCGGCAGGTCTCCTGACCACTCTCCCACGTGCCCGGGAAGCTCCAGCATTTGGCTGTTGCTCCTTTTATTTAGCTGCTTTGGGAAAAAACCTACAAAAAATGCTAAATCCAATGAGCCCTTGGGGTTGGGATTTAAACAAGGAGCAAGAATAGGGTGTATATTAAGGCCCATATAGGGTCCATTTGTTCCCTACATCTTTCGGTCATCTAGTTAAATCTATTAGCTTCTTTCCCAAGTGCACCGGTCCGCCCAGCAAGCCCCAATGGTTTTATTGAACACTGGGCGTGCATGCATGCACGGAGAGCTGGTAACGTGTGTGCACGAATTGCTGCAAGACTGCAGGGAGCTCCCTGCTCCACGCGCTGCCGTTTCTCCCCTCCAGGCTACCTCCGGACAGAGGGCTGAGCAAGGGCACAAGACCCGATCTCAAACCCATGTCTCTTCCCTGGGTGGATTTGAGGTCAAACTTTGCCAGCAACGCAGGGTTTCAATATCTCCATCTAAAAGAGCTTTTCTCAAGCGCTCTCTTGTGGCTCTGCATGAAATAATTTCAATTTAATGAGCTCAGTTAGTTGCAGATTAATCGAAAACAATTTAGCACAGGTTCCTTCTTCACTGTAAAAACATCCTGGTCTGTCTTCTCATTTCTCAAGCTGTATCTCCGTGGTCGTCCTCCTCCCTCCCTTCTCCCATCATGCTGCTTACACAAATTACCCATTCCCTACATGCGCTGGCCTGGAGAATAACAACCTCAGGAACTCCTTAACTCCTGCCTCTTCCCCTTGAGGAGATGCACCCCGCGCTGTTCCCTGCGCACGTGGCCTGGCCTCAGCACAGACACTTGAAATTCCTGCAGCATTTGCTGGAAAATGGCAACTCCCCGAGTGCCAAAGTGCCTGCTGACGGGGCACAGCTGGAGCGGGCAGGCCGGTGAGTGCAGCTGCCGGCTCCCCGACCCGCTGCCAGGCCCTCTCGGCGCCGTGGCTGTGCACGAGCTTCCCATCACCTGGGCGTCTGGGCGGGCGAGCCGCCCGCGAGCCCTTTCATTGCTGTGTCCTGTATCCAGCCTGCTCTGAGCTTTATCTTTCTCGCAGTGTTCACACTGCTGGTTTTTGTTCTCATAAAGCCCAGCTGCAGAGCTTTGAAGTCTCTTGGTGCTTTTGATGTGCTCTCTGTAAGGAAAATACCTACACAATCCTACCTCAAAGCTCCGGCCAGGCTGAGGGTCCCTCACTCACAGGTTTTTTTGTTTTTTTTTAATCAAAAGTCCTCAAATTGAAGTTGCTTTCTGCTGTCAGCTGCACTGCTTGTCCCAAGGACCCTGCAACGCACACCAAGCTACGAATCCACAGTCCAGGGTTTTCCAGCGCCTGTACCAGAGAGGCTGCGCAGCACGAACTGCAATTAGCTTTTATCACTAAGCAATTCCCATCCCTCAGCCAAGCCCATCAGTTCCTCTCCGCAGAGTTAGGAGGGGCTTGCCCAAAGTGATTTCCTTTCCCCTACAGCAGACGAGCTCTCCTCTGTACTAGCACATCCAGATAAACCGCTGCCAGTCGTTGCACCCACCTTCATTCACGCGCTGGGGGCTCTGGATCCCTGCGGACCCCGGTGTCCCAGGGCTCTGCTCCCACCCTGTGCCGCTTGTTACCTGCGTGTCATTTCGCCAGTTCCTAGCTTTCCCATTTTATCCTCTATGCTGCCCCAGCAGAGACAGGAGAAGGAAGCTGGGGACACGAGTGAGACGGGATGCAGCATCTTCTCTGGGGAGAGCTCAGACTCTGCCTCGGAGTTTGCGTGTCTGCTGGATGCAATGGTTTTAACGCTGGTTAGCACATCCCTCTTTGGTGAACGGGGCTGGGAATGTCATTTTGTAATGCCAAGTTTCTGCTCTAGAAAGGTCCAATCCCAGAGGTGTGCTCACTCACCATGGGAGCGCCAGCATGGCTGAGCTGATGGAAAGTTTGTGTGCAATTTTGGATAATCCGGTGGACCTGGATGAGCCATATCTGGTGACTGAGCTCTGCAGGAGTTCCGTATGTTCTCCAGGTGACTGCTGCTATTCCTTGGAGAAAATGCTCCAGATTTTACCCTTCAGTTCTGTAGGAATTGTTATGACAGAATAGCTACATCTCAGGCACAAACTGATTATCCCTTATCATCGTTACCTCCCACACACATTAGCCAGTGGCTAATGCAAACAGCTCCGAGCCCTCCGCTGCCGACAGCGGCTGCAGAGCCGTGCAAACACAGCGCGGGTTCAGCTTGCTCTGCAGTGGGAGAGGGGAGCTGGCCGGCCCGGGTGCTCCAGGGGATGCGGCAGGCGGCTCCAGGCACAGCAACGTCCCCGGACCAACACTATCCAGGAGAGGAGGCCGGGCAGTCCCCACGGCCAGGGCACAAGCCAGCTCAGCATCCAGGGGGCTCAGCCCCCACGGGCACCAGAGGCTTGTTAGCAATGGGAGGAACCGTTATTTTAGATGAACGAGCATCACCTGAGCCAATCACTCCCCGAGTGATTCTCCAAACCAGGCAAACTCCAGCTGAAATGCAATTCATCTCTTACCCTTATCGCCTTGTGCTGTTTGAACCTGATTTACTGTTATTGGCAGTCAGCAACCTTTGCCATTTATATTCAATGCCAAGCTTCAATTTACAGTATACTTTCTGCTTCAACTCACCCTGGCCTCTATCTCCACCTTACACATTAATGCAGTATATGCTTGGAATTCATCTTGGAATTTATTTAAAAAATGTCAGCCACGCTGGCTTTAATACATTCCTTCATCAAAGCAGCACAAAGCTCAATTTAAATGAAAACTAGCAAATTACAGTCTGTTATCTAAGCTGGCACCCAGTTCAGTTCTTTCGAACCAGAGATCTCACAAGCTGGCACAGAGGGAGATCAGCATCACTTTACCAGTGGATGGGTCCCAGGATGGTCCCAGTCGCATTTTTGGGGAATTCGTGTGAAAGGAACAAGGAGATTAATTGTAAGCTTGCAGCCAAATGTAATTCTGCTGGTTGCAGAGGAGAGAGGGTGACGATGCATAAGAGAGGCCTGTTTGCATGTCCCTCGCCGAGCAGGACTGTGCTTTTGCTCCAGGTATTGCTGGAGCCCGACGGCTCCAAACCCGTCTTCCGCAGGGAGACACTGCACGTGCCGTTGTTCACCCCTGCCCGGGACAAAGACAACACCGTCCCTGCCTCGGCTGGGCCAGCTACGAGACGCCCTGCTCCCAGCCGGGGACATAAAACTGCAGCACAGCACAGATTACTTGGCAGCTAGCACTGCATCTTTGCAACACGTACAGGATAACGGATGACGGATGGGAACGGAGCCGCGGGGCACAGTGGAGATTCAGGCAAAGGCAAGGAGGATAACAGCCTTCCCGACTCCCTGGCTGCCTAGCGATGGTGCCTGCACGCTGCCGGTTGTCGGTTCTGCAGAGAGCTAAGAGAAAGACAAAGTGTTTTTAATAGCTATTAAAATATTAAACTTGGAGGAAGCAGTCTCTCCCAGGGAAAGCAGTTGTCAGAACAGTGCACGCTGCACGAGCGACTAGAGATCATGCTCTGTAATAGCATTTAGCTTAGACTAAGGGCAAACATTAGCACCTGGGCACACAGGAGAAAACAATGACCATTAATTAGTATAAAAGCAGGAGAGCTCTGCAGCTCTCCTTTGTTTGCCTGCTTTTGGGGATGGGGAGGGTGAAGGCAGAGGGGTCTTGCCGTGCCAGGATCCTCCATAGAGCCTCTGGTGTGGTCTGGAGAGGTGGTTTTGCTGCCTTGCGCTCCGGATAGCGGGCGCGTGCTGGGGACGTGGGGTGGGCTGGGGGTGGCTGTTTTAGCAGGGCTCGAGGAAGAGCGTTAGCAAGGCACACTGGCACATGCTCTGGGGTGCTCAGCACTTCCCCACGTGCACTGCGGAGGGGAACCTGCCCCGGCTTCAGCCTCAACGCACAAGCAGGCGCCGGGGGGCAGTGGGTCTGGCTGCGCTGGGGCCCCGGAGGGCTGGAGCGAGAGGTGGGCAGGCTGCATGCTGCCGGCTCTCCCAGGGCAGCGTGCTGGCATGGGGCACTGGAACGTCCTGGCGGGCTGCATGCCGCCGGCTCTCCCAGGGCAGCGTGCCGGCATGGGGCACTGGAACGTCCCAGCGGTCTGCCCTCACCCTGGAGCGCGCGGGCCCGTTGGTCCCCCCGGTGAAGTGCACGTTCTCAGAGGCCTGTGGTCCGTCCCGGCTGGAGATGGCGGATCCCTGCCAGGCTGCCGCGGGGGCTGCGGCATCCCGGCAGCAGTGGCTCCGCCGGGAGCCCGGGTGCAGAGGACCCTCCGGGGCGGTGGGCGAGCACGGAGCTCCTGCCTCTGGGGCGCTCGGCCGAGGCCTCTTGCTGGGAACTCAACTTGTTGTGGGGAGTTCCAAGGTTTCCAAGCGCTTCTCCAGCTGTTTCACACCTGCCGAGGAAGAGACAGGGGACACGCGTGCTTGGTGCTGCAGCGAGAGGCTTTCCTGCAGAAAGTGAGAAGCGAACAAGTATCATTGCAGGAATGTGCTGCTTCCCACATCTTGCAGCGATTAATATTCTTTTGGAGAGCCAGCCATTGCTCCTTTGAGAAGGGGACAAAAGAAATATCATTGACAAGTTTTTCAGCCTCATTACAGTATTCTGTACATCAAATGTGCGCAGTGTACCAGAAAATACAGATGTTGCTGCTGTCATTGGGGATAACCTGATTATCCTTTTATTTCTAGCTTTGTTCAAAATAAATTAGCTGTGGTGGTCTGTTCAGAGAGATAATTGCAATCAGGCTAAGCACTGGAATGAGAAACCTTCGCGAGGTCACGGGCTGGGCCGAGGTCAAACCAAGCTGAAGATCCAGCCCTGTGTGCGAGTCTGCGCATCCTGCTCAGGATCATTCCCTTTCCCCTTCCCTCGCCTCCCGCCTGAGCTCTCCTACGTGGAGAAGCGCCAATCACTGTGTCCTCCGGCCGGGTCCGCATGCCGGGGCTCGTTTGCATCGCGCAGCTCCAGCGCACGAGACGAGGGCGGTTTTGCAGCCCGGCGGTGGCCCCAGTCCCCGAGGGCATCGCGCCGGCGGCGAGTTCTGCGGAGTCGCGGAGGTCCCTCGAGGGAGTTATTTTCCCTGCACTGGCACTAGCTGGGAGAAAGCTCCAACATGCCTCGGCTTCCAGCGAGCCAGCTCCAGCCAGGGCTTCTTGCAGATACCCAAGCCGGTGCCTCCATGCTGGCTGCGTATGTAGGTTAAGAACTGGACTGTTTCCAAGGCCTGATTAGCAGGCTAATTAACACATAGATTCGGTACACTCTGTGCACCCGTTAAATGCTTTCATTCCGGTTACTAACTCTACTCATTTTCTTTAAGAATAACAAAATAGTGAAGATGTTTTCTTTTTAAGGCTGATGTTATTTTAACAGCTGTTGAACATGCCAGTCTTACTAGAAGCTGTTTAATTCTTCTAAATTAGGTCGTAGTCAAATATCTGTTTTCTAACTCTAGATATTTAAAGCCCAAATGATTAGATAATCTGGAATACAAATGAATAAAGCCTGAGGAAAAGGAAAAACAAGACCCTTCAGTGAAGTCCCATCCCATATGTTCTGACAAAAATAATGCAAATAAATGCAGATGTGGATGTGTGGCAAAAGCCTAGTGCGTAACCTTATGGCAGTTGTTTCAAAACGCTGTTTTGCCTGTGCTCGGTACTTTGCTGTTTTAAAGCGCTCCGCTCGCCCCCTTTAAAAGCGATTCCTTTCAGCGGTGCAGACGCTGCCTACCTGGGGCTGACGAGAACACGAGCTGCAATGTGGCAAATTCAGTGCAATTGCATGAGGCCAGATGCCGTTAATTAGCTCTCCCCTCTGCATTAGGGCCCCCCGCTGCCCGTCATTAGCGCGACCCGTGGCTGCAGGCCTTTCCTGTGCTCCCTGCTCTCCGCCGGCGCAGCCGTGCCGATGGAAGATCAATCCCGGCTCCACGCCGCGTGTTGCAGCCGGATCGTGGGGAGCCGTGAAGGCCTTGCGCTCAATGAAATTACAGTTCGTGGAATTTGCTGTCTTACAAATCAATACTAAATGCATGTTGCCCTTTGCAAAGAGCAGGGCTGATGCGTTTGCTGAGGACGGACCAAGCTGGGCCTGGGGCGCGGGAGCGCGGTGGGCTCTCCGGGCTGCGCTGAGCCGACACGAGTTGCGCTCAGCCTCAGCCACCCCGCAGCTGCCCCGCGTGCCCGCAGCCGCTCTTCGCACGGGGATGCTCTCCGGGGATGTGCTCCCTGCCGCAAGGGACGGGAGGAGGCAGGCCGGGCATGGCGACACCGTTGCTCCCTGCCAGCACGGCCTGAGCCAGTGAGCGGAGAGCCCGAGGCTCCAGGACTTCATCGGCACATTTGGAATCGGAGGGGGTGGGAGCAGATCCGTCTCCCCGTGCCGGCCCTGGCCCATGCGGGCGCCGGGGGGATAAGCTGTGCTGCAGCGGCACCGGCGAGCGCCCGGGACGGCGCTGGGGAGGACGGGCTTCGGGGCACCCTCGGCAGAGGCACACGGCATCCGAGAGGGAAAATCCCGCCTTGCTCCCAGCTGTGCCCGCTGCCGGCGGCGCGGCAAAGCCCTGCCTGCCCGGACGCTGCTGCGGCCAAAATTACCCTTCGCAGAGCGTTTCATGCCCACGCACAGAGAAACGTTATAAACGACGTATCGAGGTGAGCGGGGAGGCTGCGCGGGTGCTGGCCTCAAATAAACACCTGCCAGCCCCAAAGCGGCAGGGGCGCCGCGGTGTCCTGGCGCCGGGGTCCGCTTGTCCCCCTCCCCGTGCCGGCGCCCGGTCAGGAGCAGACTGTGCGCTGTGGCGGCACTCAGCAGAAAACCTACGCGTTTTAGGGCAAATCAGCTGGGACTGTGGTCCCAGGCTGTCGTGGGCATTGCAGAGCCCGCAGGCGCTGGCGGGGGCTCGGCTGAGTTTTGCATGGCTGCTTGTGCCGGGGTTGCGATTTTCCACGCCTGAGGCAGGAGGCCCCGAGATTTATTTCTCCCAGAAGCTCACGACTCAGCTGCTGGAGCACCAGCCTTCGCACTGTGCGCAGCAGTAAATAGGAAATACTGTGGATTTGCAAGGAGGCCTCCGGTTACATGTTTAAAATAGTCTTGCTCTGCAAAAGGAAAGAAGGGAAACCGCCAGGGACGAGAGGCTGGGAAGCAGCGCAGCGGGAGGACGCACGCGACGGGGAAGGGAGCGCAGCCCCGGAACCCCTGGGACCCGGCCGGCCGCGCCGCGGCGGACGCTCCCGCGGAGCCGGGTGCCTGGCGGTGCCCAGGGCTGCGGCGCCGATCACTGGAGCAGAGCTGCGAGTCTGCGTGTTCATCAATATTCTCTTTGCAGACACGAGGAGAAGGCGAGGCTGGCTGGGTTTTGATCGTGGCTTTGCTGGAGAGCCGGCTAGGATCTTTATCATTCAGTGTCTGTGTAAAACACTTCCCAGAGTTGAAATTCCGCTATAGAAAAACTATTTATCAAAACATCCCCTCCCCGTTCTGCTGATACGCTAAACAGGAGTCGCCAGCACAGTCCGACAGCAGGCTGAAGGCAATATGATAGATATGTGGCTAATAATCAATCAATACTTTTGTTTAGGCCTCTGTCTATCAGTCTGCCATTGTGTGAACTAATTAGATGATAAAATGTGATGAATGTGTATTAAACTCAGCTTCTTCCTGTTAGCACTCCAGGGACCCTTTCCATTTTCTAGCTGACCTTTTAGAGCTCAGCTTTATTGTACGTGAATGCAATTAAATCAATTTGTCAGATATTTGCATTGCTCCTGCTAGTTCAGAATTCAATTAGTCAGTGTCACTTTACCGTCCTTGCGAGCCTCTGCATCAGCTCGTTTAAAAAAAAAAAGGTGTGTTAAAACCAAAACAAATTCTGCCAAGATTCAGCTCCTCTCTGTATTCAAACCTTGCAGGGGATTCAGGCCCACGCGTTGCGATCGCAGTGCGCCAGGGCTTTGCCTCATTTCTCCCGCGGCTCGCATCCAGCGCTGGCGCTGCACGGCTGCTCGGCGCCTTCCCCCGGCGCGGGAGATCGCATCCCCGCCGCCCGCCCGCGGGAATCAGGCACAGGGATCTTCCCACCCTGCTTGGGGGCGGCCGGGACCCGGCCCGAGGGGGAATCGGTTCGGTCCGAGGAGGGCGATCAGCCAGCGCCCCGACTGCTGCTGGTCCGGCTGTGTGGAGCGGGAATCCTGGGCAACAAACTTGCTCGTGCCCGGCAAACGAGACCGCGGCTGTCATCTCCATGCTACAGGGAGCTAGAACAGTATTCAAATGAGAGCCAGCCTCGGCAATTATTTTTCTTCCTGCTGTTATAAAGCGATGGCTCCTTTATCCATATTTTATCAGCCAGCGAGGAGCTCTGATAGTTAAGATTCTGTTGCTTGCCTAGATGCAGGAAAGCACATCCCGAAAGTCTGTTTGAAATTAGTGTACAGGAATCCGCCCGGCGAGCCAGGACGCGCTCCCTCGGCCTCTGCACCTGAGCTGCCAGCTATTTCTTAACAGCAAAGCAGCGCACACAGCTCCGACACGGGGCACAAGCGGGTGGGTGCTGCGCGCGGTCCAGCCCTCCTGGGCCAGCGCCGGCCCTTTGCCCGGGCTGCTGTTAGCAGCGCGTGTGCAAAGTGGGGGCCAGTCCGACGGGATGTAAAAACCACTGCAATCTGCAGCGCAAAAGCCCTCCAGCTTCAGGAAGCAGAATAAAGTTAACACCGAGGTCATTAAACGTGCTCTAGAGCGGGTTTGATTGCAGGAGTGGGAGGGGAGGAGGCTGGGTGCTCCTGCACCGCTGGAGAGCGGTGAAGTGCCCCCAGGGCACCCGGCCGCCCGCTGCCCCCTTCGCCCGTCCCGGCCGCAGCGCTGCACAGGCTCCCCCTCCGGCCGTGCAGTTTGGGGCCTCCTGGGGCCTCCCGGAGGAGCTTGGAGCGGGGACACCTCGCGCTTTCCGGAGCAGTGGGGACGGGGAGCGAGCGCCCTCACGGGCCCCGCTGCCCCCGGCTCCCCAGCCCGCAGAGTGGCTGCGCTGCTCGGTGTGCCGTCGGTGCCATCGGCGCGGGGCCGCGTCTCCGGGGAGGCTGTGGCGTGCCAGGTCCGTGAGCGCAGCAGGACTGTTGTACAAGTCATGCTTTCTGCGATGCGGGATGTGCAAAATAATGCGGTGCTGAGATTGAGCTTTCTCATTCCCCCAGAGATGGATGGGCGGTTGTGCTCCAGCTCAGCAGATTTCCCGAGCCAGCAGAGCCGGGGACGGAGTCAGCATCCCGGATGGTGCTGAGTGTCGCTGCCCCTTTACCCTGGTGCTTGCGTCGTTTGCACCTGCTACATCGGCTGGTGCTCGGGTGCAGGCGCGGGTGAGGCGGATGCGTCGGCTGCTCTTTGGGAGCAGCGGGGAGACGGGGAGCTGCTGCTCTCTTGCACTTCACAAGCACAGCATGCCTTTTAGCTGCGGCTGAGAGAGGAGAGACAGAAGCTTCCTAGATCTAAATATTTAGATGATGAGAGCTTTGCTTGCACAAGCTCACCTTCCTCCTATGAGTTCTGGCTGTGATATGAATATCTGAACCATGGCAGGTATAATTAACAGATGGAACTAGCTAATTATGTCCTTTGCATGTGAGCAGAAGACGCAACAGTTAATTGCTATTTGCACATTTATTATTCCAAGCACTGGGACTGCTGGCATTTACTGTGACATGTGCCCTGTTTAGAAACAAACAAACTGAGCTCCTGTCTGCACCGTGGTACAATTTAAGGCCTAATTAATATAAGCTGCTATGCTGCCCTATTGCTTTGGGAGCATGCGTGTGCTGGTGGCAGTGGCAACCCCCGACCCCCGCAGCCGACGGCGCTCCGAGCCTGGAGCGTAGCTGCGTGGCACGTGGGCAACTGCAGCCGCGCAAGGGTGAACGTGCAGGGCTGTGTGCAAGCAAACAGCCGTTGCCCCATTAGCAGCAGTGGCAATGCTGCACGTGCCCCCGATGAGCCACACCGACCTCCGAAAACACCTCTTCACTTAGCTAGTCTGGAGACTGCTCGGGAGCCAGCTTGCAAACCCCGGACATCTGCAGGAGTACCTTCATTTGCCACTGCGTGTCTGCCAGCAGCTCTGAGATCTGAGGTCCGACCGTGGTTCAGAGATCTCTTCCAAAATCCCCTTTCCCTCTTGAGTGTCTGAGCGTCCTTCACACTGAAGCCTCTCCAGTTTAGAGCCAGTCCCAGTCCATGCCTCATCCCCAGCTCTGCTCTGAAATCAGCAGCAGGAGCAAAACTTCTCATCGGGAAGGTTCTCCCTTGGAGCATCCCCGAGGCGCTGGCAAGGACCGAGCCAGGCGCTGAGCGGTGGCGGTGTCTGCACACCGGGGCCTGAGCGAGATGCTGCAAGGACCACGAGAGATTCAGCCTCAGCTTGGCGCTCCTCCTTTCACCCAGCCACACCGACTCTGCGCCCTGCAGCCGGCGGCTGCTCCGCGACGTCCCCGGCTCGGTGCCCGGGGTGCTGGGGCCTCTGCAGCCCCTCACGCCAGCGCTGCCCCTGCAAGCAGCAATCGCACCTCTGGCTCGGGGCTGTCGGGGAGCGACGCAGGGGGAGGCGGCGGTCAGGGACCACGGACGCGTCCCGCCGCCTCGCCGGGCTCCCCGTGTCGTGGGGCACCGGCAGCAACGCCACCTCCGTTCAGAAACGGCAGCTTTAAAGCCTCTGCTTCTCCCTCTCTCTCTCTAAAATATAATCAGAAAAATAACAACTATATTTTCAAAAGTAATGATTAAATCTCTAGTCTTGAATAAGTATTTGTTTGAGATCAGTGCTCAGAGTATGCCTTAGCACTGCGGTTAGTTATATAAATGTCAGAGATGAATAGCAGAGGAATTTCTACCCTTTCTATTAAAGAGCTGAAATGGATTTCAACGACCACACTTACATCAGGGGGTCTGAGCTAATATTCTCCAGGTGAAGGCTTTTCTTTGTGATTGGAAAAATCAGCTTCTGAACTGCTGTTGTTCCTTCGTGAAGCAGGATGTATTGCACCAAGCTCGGCTCGGCTATTAGCGGAAGGTTAGAATGCATCCCACCTGCTGCACTGTTCGCATGCACAGGAGGGGTTGTACAGCCGTCTCTGAAGAACCGCCAGAGCCACGACGGCGCCAGGGCTCTGCGCCCCACGGGCGCGGGGATCCTCGCAGGGCCGGGCTCGCCCTCCGAGGGGAGCCGGGCTTCAGCTCCTGCCTGCACCACGCTCCGGAGCATGGCCGCTCCAGGACGGCTGCGGTCCGCGGGGGCCTGCCCGATGTGGGGCCGGAGCCCCTGCCCAGCCCCGCTCCAGGAAGGGAAGGGAGCGACTGGGGCTCTTCCTTTCACCAGCCTCAGGCTTTTCCAGGGCGTTGGGCTCTGGTCGGCATTTCCAGTGTGATATTCCAGGTGCCCGGGTCCCCCCCTGCTCGCAGCCTCTGCCGCCAGCTCCCGGTTCCCCTCCCTCTGAGGGCACCTGCGATTGCAGAGAGAAAGCAAACGGCTCCATCAAAACGTGACCTTCGGAGGAAAGCATCCAGTGACCCAGGGACCTTCCTGGCGGCATCGGAGAAAGCTCTTTGCAGGTGAACACATTTCTGGGCTCATTAGCAGGAGAAATAAACTGGGCTGAATAAACCTCTGGATAACAGACCGCAAGGAAGTGCAGGGTGCTGCCAAAAGGGAGCAGGCCAGCTCGCCGCCCCCACAGCGTCTCGCTGGCACAGTCTAGCACAATAAAGCCAAATGTGCTTCCTGCCATGGAAACGAAATGGCCCGAGGTGGTCGAACCTGCAGGCATTCCCGTGGAGAAGCAGGAAACAAGGGAGTGTCTAAATGCATTTTCTGAAAGGCAGTGTTGATACCTTAAAAATGCCTCGAAGTGGGGGAGTGCTCGGAGGGCAGAGGAAAGAGCCTCAAGAAAACAGATCTGGAAGAAGCAGAAGAAAGCAGGTAAAAGCTGCAAGAGGACTTGTGTTACTGGGGCCATGCAACCTCAGAAATACCCGTAAAAAGCATCCCTGATCTTCCCTTCGTTGCAGCGTTATGTGTCTTGCCCCCCTCGTACCAGGCTCTGTCCTGGTTGCCCTGTCGGCACAAGAGTTTTCCAGGAAGCAGCAGGGCTCCTTGCTGGGTGTCCCCGTGCCATCGCTGCCCCCCCGGCCGGCGCAGGGATGCTGCAGGGGTTTCAGGGCAAGCTGATGGTCAAAGACTCCAGGTGCTGCTCTCAAAACAGCAACTGCGAGTTATTGCCCCCTGGGTCCCCTTCCTTCCACCCAGTGAGCTGCGGTGCGAATATTCGGGAAGGTCGCGGGATGATGGGAGCATGGCAGCCTCTGGGATCCCCCCTCGCTGGCGCCCTTGCTCTCCCCCAGGAGATCCTCTCCCGGGACCCATCCAGCCCCGGGACCCGGTCGGGGACGGGGCACCGTCTGCGCGCACGGAGGGCACCCAGGCCACCCCCGGTCTGTCGGGACGACCCTCCCCGTGCAAGGTCGGCTCTACGGGGGAGATATTCCAGGAGTGACTTCTGATTAGCGAAGCAACTCCTAGATACAAATCCCACAGACTGTATATATATGTACATCCAGTGCTTCAGGTTAACAGAGCTGCAGAGCAAAGCCCAAAGCCCCAAGCGAGGTGCAGGGCGCGTGGTGGAAGCAGCTGCTGGGGTTCGGCTCGCCGCAGGGACGCTCTGCCGGCGTTGCCTCCGGCCGCCCCGGCGTGGGAGGATGTGCCGGAGGAAGGCTGGCGCAGCAGCTCTCCCTCCTCCGGCGGCAGCCCCGTGCACGTGAGCGCGCAGCCGGCGGGGAATTATGGGCGGCTGCTCTGCGCGGATGGCAGGCAGCGTGTTCCCCAGCGGGACGGGGGGAGCGATGCCGTGGCACGTTCCTCGTCACGGCCTAAGAAACCTGCAGAATATTAATGACCGGGGGAGCAGCTGCGCGTACGCGCTGTCCTCGCCGGCCCGGCGTCCGGAAACCCTGCGGGGTGACGGCAGCCTGGCTGCCGGAACGGAGAGGAGGAGACGTGGGATCAATGTCTTTCTGCTGGCTACGGGCAGGGCTGCGCAGCCCCAGGTGTCTCCAAGCAAATTAGCCATATGCAATCTGATAACCAGCCCGGTGCTGGGGAAGGACCTCTTGCTCCGGCTGGCAGGGGCGCGGACGGAGAGCGCCCGCCGCACGGCAGGACGGGGCGCGCGGGGCCCGAGCGCTCTGCCGCCGGGCAGGCGCTGTCCCGGCGGTGCTTTCCGCAGCCCCTGTCGGAGCGTCGCGGTCCCTGCGGTCCCTGTCCGGGTTCGGTCCTTATCACGCCGCCGTGGCGCATCCCCACGGGATCCTGGCTCCGGGCTCGCGGCCCCGCTGCGGAGCGAGTCCCCTGAGCGTGCCTCCTCGAGGCGAGCGCTGGAGAGGGAGCGTGTGTGTGGCCGGTAGTCGACACACAGCTCCCGGCACGCGAAGCGCCGCGCTGCCTTTGCAAGGTACCTGCTTGTCCGTGGTGTTCGCAGCGGAGCGCTTTCTCCGCCGCTCCCAGAGAAACATCTCTTCCGAGGCGGTTGGAGGTCCCGTGCCTCCGCCGGCGCCGGCTCGACGCGCCGCAGCCCCGCGGGCGGCAGCCAAGGCTGCGACCTACAAAGCGCTCGAGCGATAACCCTGCCCGGGCCCGGCTCTCCGTGACCACCAACAGCACAAAGGCGCCTATGGAGAGGGCGCACGGCACACCGAGGCAGGTCACCCGGCGGCAGAGCAGTTGATTTGCTGAAAGAATAAAGTTGGAGGAAGGTGCAGAAACGATGCCTCTCATGAGCGGTGCTCGGGTAGCGTTCGGGACCAGGTTCTCCCCCCAGGGTCTCCGGGGAGGATTTCTCTTCTCTGTCCTGCCCGTCCGCTGCCGTGAGCAAAACAGCAGCACTGAGACCTCCAAGCAGACCCAAGAGCAACCTTTTGCATTTAATCAGATTTCTGCTGTGAGTAAATACTGTAATTTATATTAATTGTTTTCTGTTCCCTAGAAAGGACTTGGGCTTTTTTGAAATTGCAGTTAACTTTTGTGGATATTTAATAAATATATTCTATATAAAATACCAGTGTGTGTTGTTAAAAAGATGTTTAGGAGCACTGGGTGTTGATGTGGTATCCATCTTATGAAGTATATCAAAAGTATCTGTATGAGTCATGGGGGACCAAAGGCACCAAACCCAATCTCTTCAACCTTAGCTCAGCAGTGGAATTATGCATTGAAAATCTTAAAAAGCTAGCAAATGCAAAAGCTAGGTTTTTAATACTGATATTAACTCAGACACAGTTGGACTTAACTTGTCCGTTTTACATAATATATCTTGATATGCACTTTGTCATGAAACTCAAAATAGGAAATATTTAATGTATGCAATATGATGAATTTTGTGTTCCTGTTACATATTTTGCATATTTTTGACTGACTTTTAGAGTATAGTTTAGGTGTTGCAACACTATATTCTTGGAGCACAAAAAGGGAGTGGTAACATGGAAAAGAAGGGAAAAAAGACAAATGACCTTAGCATTAAAACTGCCTTTAAAGTTCATATTTCAATTCCTTTTGGTCAAGGGTTTTCTGCAGACGTGGGTTAACCAGGTGGCAATAGCAGCTGCAAACTGGGAGGGCCGGCAGTGTCCGGGGCTGGCCAAGGCTGATAGGACACAGCTGGGAGCTTTGCACAGGGGGATTTAGGGAGGCTCCTTTTTCAGACGAGCTTGACCCCACAGGTGAGCGTCTCCAGAAAGTGCGAGGTTGCAGGGCTGGGTGTTGGAGAGCAGCAGGTGTCCGGGCTTCGACCCGGGGTGTTGTTCAGGTGTGAAAAGTCTAAGCTCTTCTCAAGCAATCTGCATTGAAATATCCACTGTCCCAAAGAACTCAGGTTAGCAAATGCCATAGTGGCAGCTTTTAAAGGCTCTAAAGCTGCTTCTGGGAACTTCCAGATCAATCAGACCTCAGTACCTGGTGGTTTGGGTAAAGCAGTCACGGAGCAAGGTGGAACTGGGAGGTTTTGCTCTCGCCGAGGCCCTGGCGAGCGCAGGGAGGTGCAGGGAGGTCCTGCCTTGCGGCCAGGGAGGCGGCGGCGGGAGGGGACCAGGCGAAGCCCCTCGGGTGCTGGATTGCCCTGCCGGGGAGGTGGGGATGCCCAGCCAGGACAGGGGGTGTTGCTGCCGGGCTGGGAGCAGGCGGGGTTGGGGGTCGGGGTTGGGGTCCGTCAGGCAGGGTCTGGGCTGGGGAGCCCCGGGCTGGCGATGTTTGTGGGCAACGTGAACCAGCGTTGGGATGGGCAGGGAGACCCACAGGGAGCATCCCTTCAGGCCAGGGAATGGCTGGTGCCAAAGCAGCTCGGTGCAGAGAGACGCAAAGTGTTAGCAAGGAGGCTCGGTGCTGTGGCCGGGTCCTCTCCGACGGGAGAGCTGCTCCGGGGTGACGCGGGGCGGCAAGGAATGTCTCGGGGGCTTCGTGCAGTCGGCGGCCCCCGCACCTCTGCTGGTGAGGGGCAGGGTGGGCTGGGGGTGCGGAGGGTCTCCCGGGAAAGCGGCAGGGCGGTGGGCAAGAGGGGCCGGGCCAGGTGCGAGCTCCTGATGGGAGATAAGTCCCTGTACTAGCTGTGACTGAGCTCTAGAGAGAGCGGGCATGGGAGGGATTCGAGACCGAGACCGCAGAGAGGGTACGGACACGTGTCCAAAGGAGGGACGCTGCTGTGGGAACCAGTAATGCAATGATATTTAAGGCTAGCACGTTCAGGAAGAAATACTACTCGCCAGGTGCCCGGCTCAAGTCAGCCTTGCATTGGTGCGGACATCTCCCGTCTCCTGCCGCTCCCCAACGGTGCGGGGCCGTTCGGGGGCTGGCGCAGCCATCCCGGCGAGGCAGCAGCTGCTGCTGTGCCGCCAGCTCATGTTGGACCCCGCTCCGCGCGGGAGCAGTGCCGGGGCTCCGCGGCGCCTCTGCGCTCGGAGAGCGAGGTCCGGCAGGACGCGGCGCTGGCCTGAGAGCAGCATGGGCCAGGAGCAGCGGTGCCGGGGAGCTGGGGGGCCGCGGCATCGCCGGAGCCCGTGCAGTGCCGGAGCGCGCCGCTGAGCACCCTGGTGCTCGCTCTGCCGGCGGAGGTGGATGCGCTGCACAGCAGCTGGGGCTGGGCAATGCGGCCGCCGAGGAGCCGTCCTGCCAACCCCTGGCACAGCACGAGCTCGGTCCTGGGGCAAGGTGAGGCATCCAGCACAACCACAGATAGCGCGGTGACGCCTGCCCTCCCTGCCTGCCTCCCTCCCAGCAGCCCGGCTTTGCCGTTCATCCCTAGAGTGGGGGTCGGAGCTGCTGGGGGTGGGATCGGTGGGGGGTCTGGCAGCACGTCCCGGCACCGCGCAGGATTGCCCGGGTGGGTTCATCTAATGCCTGTTCCTGCACAGAGCCTGTGCACCTGCCTTCAGAAAGTTATTCTTTATTCTAGCTGGTCCTGCTGTGATAAACAAATGTTTTCCTGAGGTGAGGTCTAAATTTCCCTTTGCAGAGTTTGCTCCTATTTATCCCTCCCTGCATCACTCCAAGCAGCTCTTTACAGCGCTGTGAAGAATTACAATTCTGCACCACAAAAGCAGGAAACAGAGCTATTAATTTCCTTGCAGGTCTGCAGGGCACTTGCAGAATGGATGCTGCCTTAAGTAGAGTTTACCCATTTCAGGGCAGAAGGCAGGATGCGTGGCGCGGGCCGGAGCCTCCCGGTGCCGGCCGGCCCTCCCAGGGAGCCTCGCCGGGGCCCAAGCAAAGCGATCCCGGGAAAGTCACAGCAGCAGCCGGGTGAGCTCAGGCACCTGGAGGAAATCTGCCTCTCAACCCAGGGCCTAAGCGTGCGTGAATTGCTCGTCTGACAACCTGAAAACCAGACGTAGGGAAAGGGTGGAAAGCAGGAGAGGTGGAATTGTCTAAACACCCCGATTCTAATAATTGAAGCAATTGTGCATCGTTTGAAATGCCAAGATCTTGACAGGATAACAAGTTAAATCCAAGTGTGTGCGTTCAGGGATGTTTCTGGGCGTCGCTCGGAGACGGTGCGGTGCGTGAAGCACAGCACGCAGCTGCCGGCCGTGCTGGAGCTGGCGGAGCCCCGGAGCCAGCAGGACTGGGGTGGAAGGGGACACATGGGATGAGCATGCGCGTCGCTGGCAGTCCAGCCTGGCCGGACGGGAAGGGCCAGTCCTGCACGGGGCTGAGAAGTGTCCCGAGGAGAGCGGCGTAACGAGGAGGAACGCAGCCGGCTCTGAGCCCCGCAGCCGGCTCTGAGCCCCGCTTCATTCGCAAGCGGTTTGCCGGGGTCCTGCACGTCCATGCTGGTGGCATGGGACCAGGCAGCTGCCCCAGCGCCGGGCCGTATGAATTTGTGTGCACGCGGATGTCCCTGCGGAGGGGTGTCCCTCCTGCTGCCCGTCCCTCCTGCTGCCCTTCCAGGACCCGCAGCGGCGGTGGGATTTGCACCCGGCTGGGTTACGGGGGCTGTTCGGCAGCAGCGAGCGCCCCGGGCGTTAGCCGTTCAGTGAGCCTCGCCGGCAGAGGATACGTTCCCGACTTTCCCTCTCTTCTGGCACGGCGCCGTCCGGCCCGCGTGCCGGCGGCAGGTCCGTGATGGCCCGGCTGGAGCAACGGCACGCGTCCATTCGAGCGGGGATGGATGGTCTGTCAGGGTGCGCGGGAGGGACGCCTAATGAGCCGAGCCCGGCCATTAATCTCCGCAGAAGCCTTGGCTGGAGAGAGCCGCGGGGACGGCACGAGCCGCGGCTCGAGCGTCACTGGCCTCGGGGAGCAGCTCGCGCGACAGCCGCCGTGGAGCGGGAGCAGAGGGGAGGATGGAGCCGCGGACGCTGGGGCATGGAGGGGCCAGGAGGGCCCATTTTGGTGGTGTTTTCCGCACAAATATTCCCTGAGCATTTTTAAGGAAGTCTGATGCGGCCTCTTGCCGGTTGCGCCGCAGGGTGGTGGAGCTGTCGCTGCTCCCCAGCAGCCGCCCGGCGCCGGGGGGTCTCTCTGGGCAGAGGTGCAGTGCCCGAGCCCCCCGGCCGCAGCTGGCACACGCACCGGCCCTCCCCGGATCCCTGCCTCGCTCCGGCACCGCTCAGCACCGCATCCAGTGGGGTCAGGACTGGTCTGAATAGGCGACTTGCTGCCCCTTGCCTTCCAGCTGGTTGGATTTGCATCAGTTTTCCAGACGAAAACCTTCACCCTTGCTTCCCAGTGCCTGCAGGGTCCAACAGGCTCTGGATACTTGAAGAAACGGCAAGTTTTAAAATAGAGAGATGGCTATTTTAAAGAGAGATGGCTTTCCAAGATGATGGATATCGGTGTCTGTCTGCTTGAGCCTATTGAGGAGGGTGAATTTTTATGGACATCTTCTTCCTCTCCCCATCTCTCTTCATTTGACTGTCACCAAAGCGTACGCAGTTGGAGAAGCTGGGAAACGGGACGTCAAACCGTGGCAGGTCCAAGGGATGAAGCGCGGGAGGGTCAATGTGCACAAATGCCCACGGAGCCGCGGTGCAGGCAGGGACGGATGGGGCCGATCCCGCGCCCGAGACCTGGAGCAGTGAGCGAGGCTGCTCGGACCTGGCCTTGGACCAGCTGCCCCGCGGCCCGCGCTGCGTTTGCTGCGAGGTGAGAGCATGCGGAAAGGCTGCGATCCGTGGGGACAGCGTGCCCCCCGGTGCACGGTGCCCCCGCAGCTGCCGGCGCTGCATCGCTGCGGTCTGCTGGTGCCTGGGAGAGCCAGCGGGAGAAGCGGCAGCTCTGGGCAGGGCCCTGCCTCCGTCTGAGTCACGCAGACGGAGAAAGCAGCTCCTAATGATGTGGCCTTTCCCGAACCTCCTGTTCCAGCAGCTCCTCAGCCAAGAGCATTTTACACCGGAGAAGAGTGTGAATAGGATTTGTCACGTCGTTAAGGGCTGCTCTAGGACGCTGCTGATTGCTGTCACCCGGGGCAGGGCTGCGAGCACGTGGGAACAGGCACGTGCCTGCTCTCCCCGGCTCCTGTGCCGGGCACGGAGACTGCGGGAGCCAGCGAGCTGGTCCCGGGCCCCAGTGCTGTGGTGCTGCGGGATGGGGACAGGGCTGGCAGCAACCGCAGCCGCCGGGGCGCCCTGCACGCGGGCGAGCAACCGCGGCCCCCAGCGCGGTGGCAGAAGCCAGTCCCTGCCGCGGCGCAGAGCGCCGGCGATCGGACCTCAAGCGCATTCGGTGGGAAGCGCTGGAACGGGGCTTGGCGTGTCGTCCCCGAGGATCGATAGCGTCTCTGGGAAGGAACAGGATCACGCATCAGAGCCAGCGCAGGAAACGCTCCGTGGACGAGGTGCAAGGGCAGGAAGGAGGCGACCAAGGTGCTCCTCAGCAGCCCGGCTTCCCTGCCGGCAGTGGGGAGGCTGCGGGGAGGCAGCGGAGAGCCAGCCCCGCGCCTTCCCCCGGCGGATAATCATGCGAGGCGGTGCGCCAGACAAGTCGATATGAATCAGTCAGCGCTCGTGCCCCCTCGATAACTCTATTACATCCTCAAGGACAGAGCTGAGCCGCCCAGGCTCGCGGCGGGTCTGCAGCGGCTGCCTCGCCGCCGGCGCGGAAGGCTCTCGGGAGACCGTAGATCTCGCAGCATCAATCCCGTCGCTGACAACGAAAGCCGGGGCACCTCTGCGCCCGCCCGGCCCTGCCCGGCGGCCTTCGGACTGCGCTTAATAAGCGCCCCGAGCCCCGTGTGTGCAGCGGAGAGCCGGCGAGAAAGATGGAGCAGGCGGGGGCCTTTCGCGGGGCGGCACGGCGCGGCGCGCGAGCCCAAATCCCCGGGGTTGTCTAAGCGAGAGCTCCCTGCCGTTATTCTGAAGAGCAGCGAGGCGACAAGGCCTGACCGAACGGCTCCCGAGCCCTGAGCGCGGCAGGAGCGTGCCGAGGCGGGGAGGGAGGGCGACGCGGGGGCAGGACGTCTCCGGAGAGACAGAGCACCCGGGAGGGCGGCGGAGGCTGCGCCCTGCCCGCCGGAGCGCCCCGGCAGCGCGGCGTGCTCCGAGTGCTCCTCGCAGCTGGCGCGAACGGAGCCTCCCGCAGCCCCCGCCAGCCCCTTGCTGCATCGGGATGAGGCCGCGCTTTTGCATTCTGCCGGTGTGCGAGGAGCTGTTGGAACAACAGCTCCAGAGCAAGCCCAGCAGGGACCGAAAGGTCAGAAGACATTCTGTCTCTTGTAAATAAATAATAATAAATTACCATGTTTGAGCACGCTCGGGAATGCCTCCGTGTGCAGAAACATCAGGCTCGATTAGCGCCCGGCACCGAGGCGGAATGGGATGGGACGGGAAGGAGCGCGGCTGCCTGCCTTCGCCTCGCCGAGGCGAAGGGCACGTCCTGGCGGCTGCAGCGGATCTGCCGCGGCGACGGCTGGCGTCCTGCTCCTCCCGAAAGCGCGCGGGTGCAAACTGGGGCTGGTGTCCCCGCGCCGGCTGCTGGCGAGCTCTGGCTGCAGGGCTGCGCCAAACCCCGCATCCCCCCGCCGCGCTGGTTCGGCCCCCGAGCTGTGCGCCGCTGCCCCGTCCCAGCGGCCGTGCAGACCTGGCGCCACGGCGTCTGCGTGCAGATGGTGCCGGCCGCGTCGTGCACGGCCCGAGGCAGCTTCGCGCGAGACCGCTGTGCGTTTTGCTTCCCCTCCGGCTGCATCGTGGCGACGCTGGCGGGTGCCTGCAGCGAGGGGCTGCTCAACCCGCTCCGCCGCGAAAGGGGCCCGGTGCCAAGAGCGAGCCCTCGCTTTCTACAGCTTCTAAAGCAAACTAAAACACAGCTTATTTTTGCCTCAGCCCATGGACCGCCTCAGCCCTGGGAAGCTGTTGCGTCGTATCTGTCTGTTTGGGGTCTATATGAGCATTCATATGGAAAAGATCTGTTCCTCTGAGTCATTTTTCATTAGTTGCAATACTACTGAGCAAAGCAGAGCTGGTTTTGTAAATTAAAATGGGTTGCAGTTCAATACAGAATACTTCATTTGCAGCCGAGTTAAATAAGAGAATTGACATAAATATAATGCAATTACTTTTGCTACTTTCATAATGCCTTTATGAGGAAGATAGCCTTCCACATGAATACGTTATCCCACCGTATCTCCGTATCATTTCTGGACTTAACTCTTTTGAGTAGTATCAGAAGAATGGATACATTTAATTAAGTATCTTATTTTAGAAGTCAATTTTATGATGATTGGGAAGCAGTATCTTTAATTTTCAATCACAGAAGGGCCTTTTTTTTGTCTGTGGACAAATTGTAAATTTGGGGATGTGATCTTTAACAGAGCCACAAAACACATGTTTTGCAGTAGAATTTGTAATGTCTCAGTGTCCTTCCACAGCCCCAGACGGAAAGAGCAACCCCCAGGGTCCCCGTCGCTGCAGTCGCCTCCTGCTTCCCGGCCTGGGGGCCCAGAGCCACCCGCCTGCTCCTGGGGCGAGTTATCCTCGCTGCTGGCCAGCGATGAGACTTCAGCAAGCGGTCTGCAGGGAATGATGGAAGTACTGACTTTTGTGGTCTTCCCTGCCTTTTCCGAGCTGTCTGCAGAGACGCTGGGACACACCGACGCCCTCTCCGCTCCTTCGTGCTGCGGCGCGGGGTTGTTGGTTCGTGGTGGTGCCAGTGCCGGTAATTCTCAGATGCTCCAGCGCAGTTATTACCTGCTGAGCCCCAGCCCATCTCCACCAGCTCTGTTCATTAGCAGTGACTTCTAATCAGCGCAGAATTAATTGCAGCTTTGCTGGGAGAAAGGTGAGTTTGATAAAGCACATGTCTAAGGGGACCATTCCGGTTACGTTGCTCTCAGCCAACGTTTGATGCGGGGATCAGGAAAAACAGCGAAGGGATGGGAAGGTGCAAAGGCAACGTGGGGAGACAAGGAACAGGGGGGAGAAAGGCAGAGCGAAGGGATTTCTCAAAGCTCTTCTGTGTGCACGGTGCAGGCGGGGAAGGGAGCAGCCCGGCCGCCAGCCGCTCTGCTCTTCCTCCCCGGTGCTCGCCCGGGCTCCTCCTCGCCCGGGTTCCCGCGGGGCCCCCATGGAGAGATGCTGTAGCTGGGACTCGTTCTTGGGAACACAACGCCCTGGAAAGGGAAACAAGGGCGTTCCTCTGGCTGGGAATAGCTTTCCATCGCTGGGGAGTTCTGTGTTCTCACTGGGAAAAAGAAGTTTTATCTCAAAAAAAAAAATCCTTGAAAAGCATAAATCTTAGATAAATTACAAACATGCAGGTCTTACTTAAAAGGAGTGTTACCAACCTCTGAAACTTCTGTTGAAAGCAAATTAACTCTTTTTGCTAAAAACAAACATTTTTATGAAACTCCATTTTCAATGAAATGAGCATTTCACTGGAAAACGTCTAACTGCTCCCAGCCGCCACGCGGTGCTGCCCGATCCCCGGCGCGGCGCTGCCGCCGTCGGCGCTGCCGTCCCTGCGGGCCTCCCCGGGCAGCGGCGTCTGCGCGTCCGCACCCTGTGCAGCGCCAGGGCAGCGCAGGAGCTGCAGCAGCACGATAACAACAATTCGCAACCTTTTGTTTTACGAACGACCCGGTTCCCGCCCGGCTCGCGCCTCCCACGCTGCTGTCCCGGCCGCAGCAAGGCAGAGCCCACGGAGGGACCCGGCTGCCGGCTGCGGCAGAGGGACCGGCGACCTCGGCGTGTCGGAGCCGCCCTCCGCCCGTCGAGCCTTCGCTTTTGATGCGAACTCCATAGCAACGGCCCCTTCCTGGTGCGAGGACTGAGCGGCTCAGCTGCAAGGATGCGCCGCGCCGGGCGGGAAGGCGCTGCTCCCCGCTGCGCAGCGGGAGCCGTGCCGAGAACGGGCCCTGCCGGCTCCAGGGGACGCAGGGCTCGGCTGCCCCCACGCCGCCCCGCTGCACGGCGCCGGCCGGGACGGTCACGCTCCCCGTGCGCTGCGCGCCGGCTCCAGCCAGCGCAGACGGGTCCTGCTGGCGAGGAGGCTGCCGCCCTGCGTTGGCGCCCTCGCCCTGCCGTGGCTCCTCTGCGGCGGCAGGGAGCTCGGAAGAGCTCGATGCCCTGCGACGCTGCCGGACAAGGCTTCTTTCCCGGGGAAGGAGGAACAGCAGGAGGAAATGGCATTTCCCCATGTGCGCCCCCGTTCTCCTCCATCCTAGCCCTGACAATCTCCCTCTTCAGCTAACAGCCACCCGAGGGTGGAAAGCCCCCTTGGAAGTGCGGCTTACCTCTGGGACAGTGGATGCCCCAGCTGAGCCTGCCACGCTCTCCGGCACCGGCCCAGCCGCGTGGATCTCAGCTTGCAAGAGCACGCTTGCCGTGGCCGGCATAAGCCCCCGTTTGCATCACCCTCTCTTTCTTCACTCTTAAAATACACACTGCAAAGGGACAGAATAAAATCCTTGAAACTGGACTAAGAACCTGTTGAAATGTGTCTGGTGCCACAGCAGATGCAATCTGTGCTGCCATCGGGAGGGTGCCTCTGCAGGCACTTCTCCTCCTCTATTTGCTTTTACATCAGTAGCTATTTTCGACTTGCAATGCCATTTCTCTGTGAGGGGCCAATAAAAATAACTTTCTGAAACTATGTGATCCTTACCTTGGTATTTAGAGCAAAGCCGCTTGCGTTGAGTGTAAAGTGCCTCCAGCCCCCGGGGGCGAGCAGCGTTTGCTGGGCGTGCAGGACAAGCACCCGGTGTTTGAGATGTCTGGGGCACCTCCAGAAAGGCTGGCAAAGGTGGGAGCTGTCAACAGCTTCCACAAGTGCTAAAACTTAATGGGCAGAGCGAGGACTTTGCTCCGGTGACCCAGTGCGCAGTGCGGGGTTGGGGTGTTCCTTGGCTGCCTGCGCCCCCCTGTGATGCTCTGCAAGCTGGCGCATGGGGAGAGGACGCCTGCGTTTCCGCCAGCGGAGCAGAAACGGCGGCAGAGCACACACTCATCACCTCCTCCGCACGCGGTGCCCGTTCCCCTCTGCATCTCCCGTGGGCCCGGCGGCTTGCAGTGCCCCCCCGTGGGCCGCCCCTCCGGTCCCTCGGCACCTGCGGAGCTGCCTTCCTCGCAGCTTTGCGCGCTAACGGGGCAGGAGGCAAAGCCTCCCTAAGGACCGTGGGGACTGGGCTTGTCCCACGCTGCCCGCAGGCGTGAGCTGGGCTGCTCTGCCTCTCTGTGCACCGCGGGAAGGCCAGTCCTGGCCCAGGCGCTGCTGTGGGAGCGCCGGGGGGCAAGGACCTCTGCAAAGGGGCGCCCGGGGGACGGAGACGTGAAGTGGCCCGGGGGCAGAGCGGAGCGCTCGGGGCTGGCTCGAGCACGGCATCGCAGAGGCACAGCGCGCCCGTCTCCTGGCGCCTGCATCGACTTGCGTTCGCTGGCTGGAGGTGTCCTCCACGGCGTTTTAATGCTACAGCCTTTCATCTCCAAGCTGAGCAGCTGCGCTTTTAAATATCGAATATTAGGGGGTTTATGACAAAATCAAACAACACTTGCTGGAGAATTGATTCTGCCCCTTGTTTCCCTGCTAGCAGGCGCCATGGCATTACCCCTGAGCGAGCGATATATCAGCCCCGCAACAGTGTAGGGTTTGGTTTTCAGGACGCTCTTATGGCTGGCTTTTCAGTGTGAGGAATAGCAGCCCAGCTGCAGATGGGAGGATAAAAAGTCCCACTAAAATTCCTCCAGCAGATCCATACTCCATTTCTCGTGGTGAGAAAACAGCTGCGCAATTGATTGGCTCTTAAGTCCAAATTTGTGAGTTGCAGAAAGTTGCTGGCTCCAAAGTCACTTAAATTCCCCCGCATGTCCCAGGGGTGCTGTTAGTCCTCAGGACATTAAAATCCACACAGCCCGAGCCCCCTCTCCTGCATACCCACATGCCTGTAAATCGTCTGAGCCTCCGTGCGCTCACGTAATCCAATTGCTGGAGAACGGATCCCTGCCCTGCAACAGGGCAGCTCTGCTGCATTTGGTTATGTAAGAGCAGACGAAGAATCCCAATATTCTCTTTAGTTATTCTTTCCCTACTTTCTCCCTGATTGCTCACTACAAAAGCTTCAAGCCATCTTTAAACCAAATTGCTTTACAAATGACAAATAACATGAAAATAGGCTTCATAACCAGGAATAATGAAAGAAATCATTCACTCTGATACAGGAGATGGTCTGTGTTAAAGGAGCCCTTCAGCCTGAATAGCAGAAAAGCACATTGCAATTTTCATGTACTTACTTGTATAAAACATGTGACTCCACGGATGCTGCAGCTGTCATTTTGTGCTGATCTTTGCACTTTGATTGTGAATTGTATAGGTTATCTTGACACTTGCTGATAAATTGTAAATCATCTCCTTAACTGTATGCGAGAAGGAGCAGGGAGAGCCCATCTGAATACAAACTTCAATGGTATTTTGAAGTCCTCGCCAGAAAGTCGGATTAGCTCTGGCGACGGCGCTCGGTGAGTGCCGCACCTCTGCGAGCTGCCCGCCACGGTGGACGTCCCGTGCCCGGGGCCTGCACGAGAGCGCGGCCGCTTGCAGCTTGGCAGCTATAAAGGTAATGGCTAAAAACAGGTTTGCCCGAACCGAGCGGCAATTAGAAGATCATCGTTTTGATTCCATTGTGTTTTAGCGCACGGAGGGCTCTGCTGGGAGTGAGATTAGCTTGATGTGGCAAATTTACTCATCAAAATCTGTGCAATAAATGGGGCAAATCAGAAAACCACTGGAAAAAAGCCCCCTGCAAAGCCCCCCCCTTCGAGCATACCAGACTCGACTCCTCGGCGATGCCGGGCGGGCGGCAGGGTCCGGACGGCGGCACCGACTTCCCCGGCTGGCCGTGGCCCGGCACCCAAGCGGGATCCCCAGGACCGCACCGGGCAGAGGGGCAGCGCCGGGGCTTTTCCGCCTCAGTGACACCTTTGCTCCTTCTCCATCCTCGCTTCCAGTTTAGTGAGACCAGCTCAGGGTTTGGAGAGGAGTTTGCCCTGAAGAAGTTCAAATCTCCAGTGCAAGTAGATTAATTAATCTAACCAGACGCATCTCTCCAGAGGAATTGGATTTGTGCTTTCTGGATAAGGATTGTATTAAGCTGATAAGATAAGTTACAAATGCAATGAGATGCTGATTTATTGCAAAGAGAGAACCTGACAATTCCCACGGTGGGCTCGCAGCCTCATCCTCTGGGGCCTGCAGGATGCTGCCGAGCAAATAAAACAAGAACGTGCTCTAAGGTTTCCTTTGACATTGCAGAAACTGCCAGAGCCACGACACGGCCGAGGAGCCATCTCTGCCTTTGCGGCTGCAGGCACGTGGGGGGCCGCAGCCGGAGCTGCAGTCACCAGCCCGGGTCCCTCCGTACTCGGCCCTGCCGGGAAGGCTGGACCGCTGGGATCTTCACGCACCGCTCTGCCCAACTCGGGGGTAAACGCTGGCTTGTGTCAGTACGTGCTGCTGTTAGTCAGGGCAGTGTTAGGTCTGGGAGCTCTACAACAGTTGTGATGCCCTTGGAAAGGCCACAGCGGTGTTGGGAGGGGGCTGCGAAGTATTTAATTACCCCGGGAAGCTGATTGCTGTTTCTTGATAGTTGCGCAGCGCGGAGGCGCCGTGGCACACGGAGCCGGGCTCGCAGCGTGCCCTGGGCAAGGCTCGGTCCTGGCCGCTGTGAGCAGCGAGGTCCGTGCGCACAGGGGACCAAGTCGCATTTCAGCAGCTGCTGGTTTGTGCATGGAAGGGGCGGCTAGGCGGGTCGCGCTGGCGGGCTGCCGGGCTCCGCGATGGCACAGAGCAGGCAGGAGCGCCTCAGCAGGGCTGGTGCCCAGGCACGGCGTCACGGATCATCAGACGCTCATAAGCCAGGCCACGGCAGCTTTGCTGGTAGAGGTTCCCCTGCTCTGGGTTTCCCTACAAAGCTGTTGCTATTCTTGCTGCAGTTCCCTCAGCATTACTCCAGGAGCCCGAGTTAATGTCTCTACACAACTACGCTTGTCCTTTGCTCAGCTCTGTGGGGTGCCAGCCCAGCAAAAATACGACTGAAACGCACGTAGAAGCAGCAGCCCAGGGAAGTGCAATCGGTCATAGTTACAGGGTGCTTAACAAAGTGTAATGAAACGACAGGAGCAGGCTCTGTGCTTCCTGCGCTCCCATCTATTAGCGGGGATGGGACATGAATGCTAATCCATTGCACCTTCAGCCGCGCTCCACCCAGCTGTGCTCCGAGCTGCGGGTGCTTCCTGGCTACCCAGCTTGGTGGGCTGGCACACCAGGCCTGGCACCTGCTGAGATGGGGGCGGCATGCATGGATGCATGGTGGTGTGCTCCAACATGGGGCAGCACGCTCCAATGCAAGGCGGCACGCTCCAATGCATGGCGGCACGCTCCAACATGGGGCGGTATGCTCTGATGCAAAGCAGCACACTCTGATCCAGGGCAGCACACTCCAGTGCAGGGCAGCACGCTCCAACGTGGGGCAGGTGCGCTCCAATGCAAGGCGGCATGCTCTGACACAGGGCAGCACGTGCCAGTGCAAGGTGGCACGCTCCGACATGGGGCAGCAAGCTCCGACATGGGGCAGGCTGCTGCAGACGCCCTCACAGCCTTGTGCTGCGCACGGCCTGCCCGCTTGCACAGGCTTCCCCACACGTTCGTCTTCCTTTCCACGCAGGAGCTACCCCAGCCAGCTCCGACAGGGGATGCGGCCACCCCTCCTGTCCTCTGAGCCCCGATGCCCACCATGGCCGGCCCCTGGGAAAGGCTCGCGGCCCCAGCACCGCGAGGAGCAGAGGGGACGCCCGCAGTCGCCGCTCTGCAGGGCTGCGAGTGGCGGGACACGGCCCGGCCGTGCGGCTCCTGAGTCTGCACGGTTAATGCAGCTGAGAAAGCCTCTTTACTAGCAGAAAGTAAACACACCGCTCACTGCCATTTGCCTCACCAGCCACAGCCTTTTCTTCCCCAGGAGAAGAGGATGAAAAGTTCATGGAGTGAATTTCTCAGCTGGAAGAGCAGCAGAAACAAACACAACTTGAACTATCGCAGCAGGTGCGCCGCTGCCTGCAGCTCGGGAATCAAACAGGCAAGGCGGCGAGCAGCTGCTCTGAAACGCCGGCAGCCCCCCGCAGCAGCCAGCCGCAGCGCCGGGAGAGCAGCGCTGCCCCGGCCAACGAGCAGCCGCTGGTTTCCCACCCGGGGCACCAAGCGGTGCGGGAGCCTCCCACGGCCCCGCAGGCAGAGAGCTCGGCCGGCCCCCGCGGGAGCAGTGCTCGCGGAGCAGACCCGAAGCGTCTGCCCCGGGCACCGCAAAGCCCTTCCTGAGCGTGCAGCCATCCATCCAGCTGCAGCTGCCTTCCAGCGCCCGGGAACGGTGGTGGTGGGGACAGGGCACAGGAACGGGAATGGTGGGGACAGAGCATGGGAATGGGAATGGTGGGGACAGGGCATGGGAATGGGAATGGTGGGGACAAGGCACGGGAATAGGAATGGCAGGAACAGGGCACGGGAACGGGAATGGTGGGACAGGGCATGGGAATGGGAATGGTGGGGACAGGGCATGGGAATGGGAATGGTGGGGACAAGGCACGGGAATAGGAATGGCAGGAACAGGGCACGGGAACGGGAATGGTGGGACAGGGCATGGGAATGGGAATGGTGGGGACAAGGCACGGGAATAGGAATGGCGGGAACAGGCACGGGAATGGGAATGGCGGGGACAGGGCACTCCCTGAGGCTGGGGCATCCCGCTGGGGCTGGGGAACAGGCTCCCTGAAGGGGGGTGACAGGGCCGCACCGGTGCTTTGCAGAGGGGCAGGGGCTCCCTCCCCACATCTGCAGGTGCTGCCACCCTTTCGTCTCGGGTGAGGGAACTGACCCTGATCACTGGGGTTTGAGAGCTTCCATCCATCTCTCAAGGGATTTTAAAGAGCATCTTTCACCATGGTAATAAAGTGCCGCACAAAATTAAAGAGCACCAAAGCCCAGAACAGAAAGTTGCTTTTCTTTCTGTTCCTTCAGGCAGAGGAGATAAAAGGAGATGTAATTGCTACCCAGCTCTGCTCCGTGTGAGTATATTGCACCCATATACCCAGGCAGTGTGACAGGAGCTTAGACTCCAGCACACTCGATCACTCAGCGCAGTGCCGGCAGCAGCCACGCAGGGAACGGTTCCAGCTCCAGACCTGGGAAGCACGTCGGGGGCGTTTCTGCCTACGGAGGACCACCTGCAGCACGCGGCTCTTCTCTGGGGCACCAACAGTTCGTGGGTGCCGGGAAGAGGGCCGTGCGGTGCCGGTGCCGTGGCTGGACCAAGCGCCTCCTGCTGCTCCCGGCACCGCAGTGCTCTGCTGCCACTCACCCTTCAGGCTTTGCAGCTTTCCACTGGCCGGGAAGGTTTATTCGGAGGGAGCCGTGGGTACAGACACTTTCCACATGCAGTGTGCTCAGCACATCCCTTATAGCCCGCTCTCTGCAGGCCCCAGCAGCTCCCTGCAGCCCGAGCCTGCAGCCAGCCCCGGCCCTGTGCTGGCATCCTGCACACTGCCAGCCTGCACCTCGCGCGCTTCTGCACTGAGCTGGGTGCTGCCTGCGCCAGGCCCCGGGCTGTGCCTCCTCCCGTGGTGCCAGCTGGGATCTCGGCTTTGTGCCGGGAGCAAGGCTGCTCTCCTGCCGTGCTGGGGGCCATCGCGCAGGCACAGCAAGGAGGGGTTTGCACAGAGCTGGCCGGGCACAGCCCCACACCAGCGGGCAGCAGCGCTCAGGACACACGGGCCTCTCTAATGCCCAGGGCGGCCTCGAGGTTTCTAGAGCTGGAGCCGAGGCGGGCGCACGAGCTGCAGCCTTGGGCAGTGCATGCTCACGCACCACCTCCGCCGCTCCTTGCAGGCAGCTTTCTGGGGACCCTTACAACCTGCATCTTTAATTCCCATGCATCTTCCAGACAGGTGAGCTTGCTTACTACAAAATAGCCATGTGTTTCTCTGTATAAGACAGAAACCCATCAAACTAACAGAACCAGTGATCTTGGCGCTTCAGAGCAACCTGCAATTGCCCTAGGGTTTAGCAGAAGACATTTCTTTTACACTCTTTTACATTCATTTCTGCAATACCACAGAAGGCTGTATTTCTTTTCCCTCTCTCAAAGACACCACTAGCCGGAGTGGATGGCAGCGCAGCTAAAGCCCAGCTTAATGCTGCTTCGCTCATTACTGCAGAGGGTGCAAGAAGAGGTCTGATGCTTTGAAACCTCTTCAGAGACTCTCTGGGGGGCTGATGAGCAGAAGCACAAGGTGCACAGTACTAGCTTGGAGAAAGGGTCTGATGATTAGTGAAACCTGCTGTTATCTCCACATTAGCTCACATACCAGGACTTTCCCAGGTGAGCCACATGAAGAGCTTGGGCAGGAGGCTATAAAAGGGAACTAGAGTAAAGGCTCTTGTTTTGATGGGGAAGAATCTGTGAAAGGGAGGGGTAGGGCTCTGTCTTCTTTTGGCCAGACTTTCTCCAGAGCAGCAGGACTTTGATTCAAAGCATCCTATAAAAAGGATAATATGCAAGCTTTTCTTCTCTGAGTCTTTACCTTAGGCTTTTTTCCAGCTGTGGAGAGATGGGTTGCTGTTGCAGTCTATACTTGCTGCACTGCTGGGGCAAGGGACTGAACATTTAGGCCTCCTGCCTTCTCTGTAGCCAGGCTGATGTTAGGGCTTTGCTGTATTCCCCTCTGTGTGCCCCCTTTGAGGGGTCAGCAGCAGGGAGCCTGAGAATGGGACCTATGTGAGGCTGCAGATGCACTTTGGGGCTATCTCTACAGTGCCTGTCCCTGTTCCTTCTCTTTCCTCTTCATCTGGGGGCTGCCACCACCTGCTGCAGCCTCTCCTGCAGGGGGGCTGTGCTTTGGCTGCATGACTTGGCTCTGAGATGAGCCAGCAGAAAAGTCTGGAGAGTGCTGCAGCCGAGCACAGGGAGAGGGTCCCTGCAGACCAAGG